>NW_021703768.1:29593932-29701080 GCF_005190385.1 Monodon monoceros | reverse complement strand
AGGAGACTAAGGTAAATCTGTGAATCCAAATGTCAGGTTACAGCAGCAATTAAGTATTTATGAAAATTGTGTGGCATAACTTTTTCAGGTCCTTCATCAAAAACCTTACTATATTTTTACTTAAATATGTTGTTTAAAAGATTTTGCCTCAGATTGAGCATGGGTTAATAGCTCTCTCAACACTGTATTTATGTCACCAACAATATACTTAAGATACTGGCTCTCCTTTGTTCATCAGTCTGTCCAACCATCCATCTGCTGTCTTATGCCAATTAAGGCCTGAAGAAAGCTACGTGATATTTACTTGAATAAATATTCATTTTACTGAGATGTGGGTTTCTTGAGGGCAACAATTATGTTTTCTTTATATCTGTTTGCTTGCCAGGCCTCCATAGAGTTAATAATTGTACATGTATGAATTATTAGTGATAGGAACCCTGGCCAAATTTGTGTATATATATAAGCAGTTGCTAGAAGGAGACTAAGGTAAATCTGTGAATCCAAATGTCAGGTTACAGCAGCCAACAGCCTCAGCTAAAGAAACAAATAGCAGATGGCATTTATTATTTGTCTTAAAAAATAAAGAAATAGTTCATGTGGGGAAAAAGCAGCAGTGGTTGTTCTTGCATTGCTCTCACTGAGACATCATTTCATTCTTTCACAAAAGAGAAAAGATAGACTTCGAAGTGACATCCCTGGGAAAGTCTTTCAAAGGCAGGCTGTGAAAGGGACAGCTGTAGAAATTGCTCCTAAGGTCAACCCAAGAGATGATTTTAGTGCTCTCTGTCATCAAGTAGTGTGAAGTTTCTGGAAAAGCCCAGAACATGCTTGATTCTAAGCTAAGGATTCAGAATGAACTAAAGAAGCAGTGGTCAATAACAGAGATTAAGAACGGCCATATTGTACCATAGCTCTTTTCTCTTTAAAAGTTTGCTCTAGACCAGCGCTTCTCAACATTTTTTATTTGGGGGTCCATCAGAAAAAACGTCCTTTGTGAAGTGTACTGGAAGGGATTTGGAGTCACAGATGGGGCTGCTCACAGCCACAGGTGACTGGTCTAGGGACTCTAGCTGCCCCAGGCCCTATCCTGCTGCTCTGAGAAGTGAGGATGTCCATATCTCATGGGCCCGCAGCGGTAAATCTCTGGCAAGACCAAGTGGAGGCTTCTGCAGAGAAAGGACTTGTGATAGACACTGCTATTTCCCTCCCTTTTCCCTCGAAACAGAGCCACGGTTTTATTCAGGAAAACAACTTACCCAGCTAAAGTCTACAATTCCCAGCCTCCCAGTCTGCTAGGTATGGCCATGTGACTGAATTCTGACTAATAAGGCATAAGCAGAAATGTTATATGGGGCTTCTGGGAAGGCTCGTATAAGGAGCGATTTCAGATTGGATGTCCACTTTTTGCCTCTCCTCCTTCCTGATATTGGAACGTGGGCCAAATGGCCGGAGCCTTGGAAGCTATCTCTTATTTGCGAATGTGACTTTGAAGACAGAAACCACACATCAGGACAGTGCAACGAAAAGGAAGGCTCAGTCCTCGTTGACCTTGGAGCAGCAACACATGCCCTGGGCTGCTTACCTTCTGATTTCTGTTGCTATTATAGGAGAGAGAAGTAAATATCCATCTAATTTAACCCACTCTGGTTTCGGGGTTTCTAAGCTAACTGATAGAGAGGCCTAGGGTTCAGGTTGGGTTGGGAAGGCAATGAGGATGAGGGTGAATGTTTGTACAGGAAGGATCTTTAAAACACTGAACCACAGACAGGGCAAGGACACTATTGAATCAAAATGGATGCTGGTACAGGGATTGGGAGATGCTGCTGTGCGTGGTGCTGATTCTGGTTGCTAAACTGTGTGGAAATCGAGGCGTCCCAAGACAGGGGTGGGCTGCGGGGCTGCAGAGGGCACCGTTCACGAAAAGCAACAGAGTGTTTCGATATTTTAAGATGGTCATTCTGGTGGACACCGTTTGTTTATCACTCCGGAACATGTGGCTGGGGAGATGAGTGAAAGAGTTGGAAGAAGTGGAGTGGTTTCATGGGCCAAGGTCAAGGGTGGGCGTGGTGGGGGTCAGGTGCCAGCTGCTTGGGGGAGTAGGCTTGGGCTGTGGTTATTTCAGGAGTGAGGTGAGCACTGATGAATATGGGGAGGGCTCAGAGTAGGACATCAGGAGTTTCTGCAGAGGGAAGGGGGAAAGGCGATTAATGTATACATTCTTCATTCTGCTTCACTTTCCTTTCACACTTGACTTCCTCACCACTTCTCCTTCTAGCTTATTCTTATTCCTCCTCATTTGACTCTATTCCCTCTCCTCAAAGGTATTAATATGGAACTGAAGTATATAATTCATGTATATTTTTCTTCTTTAAGAGATTTATTTCCTATTCTATAAAACATAAAGGAGAAGAGTTTAGATAGTTTCCATGAAAAAAATGCAGAGAAATTCAAGCTGTTCCTATATGTGTAGTCCCTAATCAATTATCTTCTGTGAGTCAATGACCCCTAATAGGAAACAAAAGGGGAGAAGATCTTTATCTTTAGGAAAAAGAAGCCCATTAACCAGGCACTTTCTGTAAAGAACTCATTGAACTGTTCTAGTGACATTCAGTCAACAAACTCATTCAACAACTTTTTACTGCTGGTCCCTGTGCTAAATGCTGAGGATGTAACATGACAGCAGCCAAACTAGAGTCTAATAATGGCTTTTTTGTGACAAATGTAAATTAATAGTAACCTGAAAAAATGTTAGTGAGTGTTTAAAAAATATGTGTGAACTTACAAGGGTAAGTATAACACAGAAAAATAAATTAACCTCACATCTCGTAATAGCCACTTTCCCTTTTGATTTTACAAAAATTGTTAATGAACAACTAATCTGAATTTTAGCTCATTTATCTTCCTTAATATACGCTCTTAATGAAGATTCTACAAGGTGAAAATATCTTTGGAACAGCTATTTCAGGTAAACTATTTCTAAATATTCAAAAGTTAGAGTAGAACAGAATGCAGCTTTGTGATTACTGAGATAATTTGCATCCCACCTTTCTTTTGCTTGGAGATCCTTTTTTATTAATGCTTCAAACTTCTTAATCTCATTGGCCACATCCTTTAAAGGAAATTCATTATCAGTTTTTCACCTCTAAAAAACATTGAAAATTTTCATTTACCGCATTCATTTAAACGTATCAAGTGACATGCATTACTAATTCAAGCTAATTAGGAAGCAAGATCTGAAAAGCTACATTCTAGAATATTTTTCTATTCTGATTTGTTACTTTTAGACTAGGCTAAATATATATAAAAGAAGGTGAAAATTGCCTAACCCGAATCATTCAGTTCACAAGTCTAGCTCTGACGGTACATCAAAGGGCATTTAATGAGAATAAAGATTATCAAACAGTCAGGACGTGCATTGTTAATTACAATTCTTTTAAATGAGAATAAGCATTTTTTTGGACATAAATATTTCTTTTTTTTTTGCAGTACGCGGGCCTCTCACTGCTGTGGCCTCTCCCGTTGCGGAGCACAGGCTCTGGACGCGCAGGCTCAGTGGCCATGGCTCACGGGCCCAGCCGCTCCGCGGCAGGTGGGATCTTCCCGGACCGGGCCACGAACCCGTGTCCCCTGCATCGGCAGGCGGACTCTCAACCACTGTGCCACCAGGGAAGCCTTGACATAAATATTTCATTAAAATCATCTTGAGTGTTTTAAACATTTAAGGTTGTGCAACCTTACTTACACTATTAATTTGCTCTCTGAAAATTAATTTTAGCTAATCCTCTGCCTACTGCAAATCCTTATTAATAAGCTTTAACCAACCCAGGGAAACATGAGAATTAAATACTTTTACTAAAATGGGGTCAGAGAAAAAGCCTCTGTGGGTAGTACTTTTTAGAATCTAACTATAGGATTTTTTAATATTAAAAAAATGTGAATTAATATAAAATGCAATGGATTTAGAAATCAGAGAGACCTCTCAATCTCTGCTTTAACAGCACTGTGTACTTGGGTAAAACATGTCAGTTTTCTTTTTTTTTTTTTATTATTTTTTTTTTTCATGTCAGTTTTCCGAGTCTCATTTTCCTTATCTGAAAAATGGGGAAAATAATACCCTACTTAGAGAACTATTTACAAATTAAAGACGATGTGAGGTGCCCAGTCCACAACCGGCATATAGCAGATGATCAATAAACGGTAGTCATTAATCCTTTTTCTTAAGGGAGAGAATATCCCTAACAATCATTATAGTAGTATACAGTGTAGACTGCAGGAATTAGTATCAAAATGTAGTATTGTTCCCTTGGGAAATATAATGAGATTATATCCTATTGGAATGATCGACAGCTGGTATGGTCTAGTAAAATATCAATAGTGTAAGTATCTTAAATTTAAATATGATGAGAGCAAGCAAGTTGCTTAACGTTTCTAGGATTCATAGAAAGACAGTGCAGCATGGGGAGGAGGTATCGAGGAAAAGCAAATAGTAGGAATGGCACATGCATGGTGTGGGTACCTGGACTGGCCCCTGTTGTACCCATGGGTATCATGACCCATTACAACTATGCCACTCTGGCATAGTTTGTTAGTAACCACAGAATCCACAACACAGGAGCGGCACAGGTTCTGTCATTTAATAGAATTTGCCATCCCTGTCCTAAAGCTACGTTCTCTGCTTCTGAACAAATAACTATAAAATGGATTGGATATGCACATGGTGGAGGAGTTTTAAATAAGAAGGGACAATAACAGAAGTAATTCAAAAAGGAAGTAGGGAGTTCAGGGAAGTCTCTATATGTTTTAGGGAAAGATCATCCTTTCATTAAGATAAACACAACACATTATTAAAGGGTTATCACTTACCTCTGCCTCTGTTTTCTTTTTCAACGTTTTTTGAGTGTCAAGTGCTTTCAGAATACGGTTTGATGCGGGTTTAGGAATCTGTATGATAGCTGCTTGGATTTTAGCCATTATTTCATTTTGTCGTCTTCTGCTCAAGCATTGCTAAATATCCCATACACATTAGTTTAGTTATTCAGTTCATCAGAATAATACGCAATGTTATACACTCACAGGTACACAGATACACAAATTTTCCATTGAAATTTTCGGAACTCAGTAATTAACCAATGGACTGGGTGTTACAACTGTGTAATGTTAGGAAGCAAGTGTCAATATAACTTATTTTGAAAAGTGTGATACTGAAACACAATTTTGGAATCCCCAAATTATGCCGATCAAATGTGTGTATTTTCATTCTGGGTAGCAACCCTCCCCCATATCACTAAAGCATTTGAAGCATTCATTTCTACCAGACAACTTAAAAAGAGGTCAAGTTGTCCCACTGTTCCAAAGAATGGCAGTTCTAGTTCTTAGCCGCAGGGAGATGCGACCATCAGCAAAGGTGGAGACAGAGAAAGGGGAAAAGTGAGGGAGAGAAAGGTGAGAGCAGGCAGAGCATGAGGCTTATACCAGGAACCGGCAGCTCGGGCTGGATTCATGCCCATGCAATGCGTAATATAGACATAAGTGGCAAACAATATACTATGCACTAATGAGTTTCTGGGAAAATTGTCCTATAAAACCTTTTAGATTTTAAAAGATCTTTGTTCTTCCTGGAGTTTTTGAAATTTTTCAAGTTTCTCAAAATACATGTGGACAAGATCTTTGTTCGTGTGTTTATATTGTTCTTGAAACCTATGTGTAACCTGCATCAGATTGAAATCAGTTTGACGTGGTATCAGGTTTCTATGTCTCTAAATGAAGAAAGCATTTCAAGAAGATTTCATTATTAGAGAAAAAAGAGTATATTGTCATTATAAGCACACATAAAATTTGCCTTCAGAATAAAATTTCTATGAATTACTACTGTTGATGGCTAAAGCAAATTCAAGTCTCATACCAATCACTCACACCCTTAATTGATGTAAGGACAATAAAAATGCATGATATATGCTTTTATAATTAAACTTTTTGCCCTGAGTTTAATTTTCAGTGAATGGTATTTGTATCCTTACAAATACATTTTCATAAAAATAATTTATAAAACCAATTTCAACATAAAAGAGATAATATAAGAAGCTAGATTCTTTCCATTACTTAAGCCACTTCCTAGTAAAAAGTGAAGAAATAATGAAAACTTCCAGGCCACCGGCAATGAGGGTACAATAGTAAAAGAAAATGAACTCTCAGTGATGATTTTGAAGTGGGACACAGAGCAATGGCTAACGTATTTAACTAAAACTTTTATATTCGAAAGTAATCTACTTAGAAGCTGATGACTTACTAAAAAAATTTTTTTAAATGGTACCATTGCTCAAACCATTCTTGGTCCTTCTTTTCTAAAACTGCCTCAGTAGTTACTGACACTTACTCAGAAGATCAGTTAAGGCCCTGTGAGCTGTCTTTAAGCACTTACACACACCTCTGCTCTTTTCACTGTTAAAAATGTCCTGGCCTCCATCTTCACAGTGGCAACGAACATGTAAGGTCCTTCAACATCCTACCACCCCACTTCAACATGTATATATATATATATATATTTTTTTTTTTTTTCTTCTTCAACTTAATTCTATTTCCCCCCAGCCCAGGAAATATCCATTGAGCCATCAAATAGCCTGCTGTTAAATGTGTGGAGTCAGAGTGCCTAGGTTTGAGGTTTAGCTCTACTACCTACTAGCTTCATGAAGTTGAGCAAGTTACCTAATCTCTCTCAGTTTCATCATCTGTAAAATGGGAATACTAAAAGTACCTATCTCATAAGATGGTTGTGAAGGTCAAATGAGATAATATACATAAAGCACCTGGAACAGGGCCTGGCATCTCACTATGTATGTTCAATAAATTTTCATCATTATTGATATTAATATGTAATAGACACCTGCATCTTCTTCCATCTATATCAAAGAAAAAGGCATCTCTACTTTTTTCATAAGATATCTCCTCCTTCATCTGAACCATTGATTCATTCTTCCTCTTTTCTTCCCCAGAGGGTCTCCTTCCACGTGGGTCCTCACACCACTCATCACCTGCCACTGATTCTTTTTCTCAACTGCCAAGTTGTCCCAGTCTCCATGTCCATAAGATGAACAAATAATCTCATACTTCTGTTGAGCTTCTCCCCTGCAGCTACTGTTATTCTCTCTTCCCCTTTATCTCCACGTGTTTTGAAAGAATAGTCTATGCTCCATTCTTCCTCATCTCCACTGCAATCCATACCACTCTGCTGGAACATTTTTCTCTCCCCAAAACGTAAGCTCTAAGAGAAGCTTGGGGTTTTTCCTGTACTACTCACTTCTGAGTGCCTGACATAAAGTAGGAGCCCAACAGATCTTTGTTCAATAAATGAGTAATTGACTTTGGAAAGTCACCATGGCCAACATTAAACCCAATGGTTTTTTGTTTGGACTCAGCTCCACAGCACTTGTAGTACTTGTTAACACTGACTGTTTTATACTTTACAAAGAATTTTCTTATATATTGTTTTTCTTGAAGTTACCAAAAAACCTAACTCTCAGGCAGGTAGAGATAAACATCCTTGTTTTTACAGTTGGAAAAAGTGAGACTGAGACTGTTCCAGGGACTGACCCAAAGTTAACCAGCTTGCACGTGAAGGAAGCAGGATGAGATACTAAGTTATTGACTTTCAGCCTAATCTAATTTCTAGCTCTCTGTGGGTGCTGAGTTCATTCTGCTACCAGACTCATAAGGATGTCCACCAAGAGTAGACAAATCTAAAAGTGGAAGTAGCTCTCACATTTATTGTCATTGTTGCTTCATAAATTAAATTTTAAAATTTAATTATTTTCATTTATTTTTATGCACTACATCAGTACAGTACTCCCCATTATCCTACAGACCTGGAAAAGTTAATGGCCTTCACTTATCGTAAGGAAACAGCACAGGAACTACAGAGATTTGTCAACTAAAGAGTTGTATCAAATAATCAAGAGACACTTAATGAGTATTTGCAACGTTGAAAGCATTGTACTAGGCGTATTTCTTGAACTTGAGGAACTAAAAATCTTGTGAGGCCATATGACAGATAAATCATGAAAGTTAGTCAATACTATCAGCAACAGGAGGTTAACAGCAAAGAGTAACAATTACCTGTGCCCTACGAGCTCCGCAGAAAGAGTCCATGTATACTGGGAAGGCTGCACAGAGTAGACGGAGGAAAGTTTGGGGGAAGCGGAGAGAGGAGAAGGGTGAGCGTCGGTGGTAGAGAGGGAAGAGCAGAAATATACAAGTCCTATTCAAGGACAGGCTGCCAATCAATGCAGAAGAAAGGCTTTATGCTGAGGTTTACGAAGAAATGAAGTTAGAAAGACAGAATGAGACTCTTTAGTGAAAGAACTTGGATGCTAGTCTAATTTGGTGACAAGATTATTTGTAAATTAGCAAGGTTTCTGTGCAGAAGAAACCAACAAAAGTGGAACTAGGGCAGATTCACCTAGCGGTTGATTAACCTCCAGTAGGAAGCCTGAAGATCGGAAGCCGCATTAGTAGGTTACTGCAGTAGCTCAGCAGGAGGTCTGAGCAGATAGGATGGGGTAGAAATGGAAAAGAGAGGAGCAGGCACAAAAGGCACTGGGAATTAGGAGCAAACAGTTGATAAGTTATTGGCAATTGGTGGATAGGATGGAGAGAGACATCAAAAATGGATAAATGAATTGAAAATATTAATATAAAATAAAACCCAAATATGGCCAATAACATACATCAGGGACATATATGCCTGATGGGGCTTCTTTGAGAATGCAACATCACTACTGTGTCACTTTACCAAGCTTTATATTGTGATATGCTTATAATGTTTCTTTATGTACTTACATCTCGAAAAGTCTCGCTTTTCATGTTTTGAACTTTTGTATTTGTCAGGGGTTGCATGGTTTGCATTTCCACTCCAGTCAGCACACTTTTCTTTTTTCTCTGGAGAGCAATGTACAATTGATATAAGAGTTTTGTGGCTGCCCCAGGCTTTTCTGTGATGATATTGTGGGCCACGTTCTGATCAAACTGCACACCCAGAAGGTGAAGTGTGGGCTCCAAGCGAGAAAAATTATTAAGTTTGGCACTTGAAATCCTAGGCATTAAAATATTTTACATAATTAGACACTGAAATAAAGCAAACAACAAATAACAGAGGTATTACCATGATCCCATATTATGAATTATCCCATGTTCTTTTAAATATATCAATCCTCTCTAAAACCACTTAATCATGTAGATACATTGAGATTTTGTGTATTGTCTTAACTCCATGCATTTATTTCTCTTGAATGGCTAAACTAAAACCCATTAATTTCATATACTCTTCTACTTAAGTAGATGCTAGAATTTCTGCAAGAAGTCAGTACAAAAACATAACTAAATGCCTTCTTCTAAATGGAAAAACTTAACTATGGTTTTGAAAAATATTTTACTCAGAAGACAAAATTGCAATTTAAATGTCCATTTCTTTAAGTGATGTCACTACTAGAACCTGAAAATAACCTTATTTTCAGTTGCAGTGACAACTTTCACAGTAATCCCCTCAGGCACTATCAGAAATATTTAATTAAATAACATTAGCTATACAACTAAATTAGTTATGTAATCTTCACTGTACACTTCATATTACTTCTTCAAGAATCACTAAAGACTTTCTAAAATATATGTATTATTGAATCATCTATCATCAAATTAGGCTCACATGTTAGAAGAAATTCATTAATTCATTTATTAATTTACTCTCTCAACTATACCAATAATTTGTTTAATTTAATAAATTTTTATAAATTTATTAAAGTCTTACAAAGATAAGACACCCTGCCCTTTAGGAGTTCATAGTGGGAAAACAGATGAATAACAAGTAGTGATAAACTGATGTAACGGTTGTAACAGAGGTCTCAAATGACCTAGGGCTGTCAATAAGCCTGTGAATCCAGTGGCAGAAAGAGAGCAAAAGATGTTACATGCATTTTCAACTTTTGTGCCTCTCTGCGATCAAACTGAATGCAAATGTCAATTTTAACCACTGGTCTATTTTCTCCTTACTTCAACTTCCAAAATCTCAGTGACATTCTTTGATGGAAAAAATACACTGAATATACTTAAATATAAGTCAAAGTCACATCCTGTCCCTGAAAAAAGATGATACTTTAGAACAGAGGGAGTTGGTGGAATTTCTAATATTATAGGGTTACTCACTCAATAACTTCATTTTGGACTATAATATTATTTGGGAAAGATACAATGACCTTTAATGACCTCAACTGAATGTTTAGAAGCTGAAAGAGATCACTTAGCACTTCTTTTTTAAATTTATTTTATTTATTTATTTATTTTTGGCTGCATTGGGTCTTTGTTGCTGCGTGCAGGCTTTCTCTAGTTGCAGTGAGTGGGGGCTACTCTTCATTGCGGTGCGTGGGCTTCTCTTGCTGCGGAGCATAGGCTCTAGGCATGCAAGCTTCAGTAGTTGTTGCACGTGGGCTCAGTAGTTGTGGCTCGTGGACTCTGGAGCACAGGCTCAGTAGTTATGGCGCACGGGCTTAGTTGCTCCGCGGCATGTGGGATTCTCCCGGACCAGGGATCGAACCTGTGTCCCCTGCCCTGGCAAGCGGATTCTTAACCACTGAGCCACGAGGGAAGCCCAATTAGCACTTCTTAAACTTTATATACTGTTCCTAGTATATTATTTCTCAAGAGATAGCTCTCAAGCAGTGGTTCTAAACCTTTTATTTTTAATCACATATACCATCCTTTGGAAATCTGATGAGAGCTATGAAACCTTTTCCACAGGAAAGAAAACACACATTCATGCAGATACACAAAATGTGTATACAATTTGCTGGTATTTGTGAACCTCCTAAAATCTAGTCTAAAAGTACCTGTTAGCTGCCAAGGATGTGGATCTGAGGAAATATAGGAATGATTTATAAATATAAATAAGGAGCCAGTATCATGGAAAGGCCAATGTCAACAAATGTAGTGACACAAGACACTGAATTCCTTTTCCAGTTCTGTGGTATAACTTATCGTATTTCCTATTTCCTCTGTTTGGTTAAGTATATTCAGTGTGGCATACCACATCAACCAAACTTTGAATGAAATATTTTAAATTGATAAAGAGAAACAGATCTTAGAGGGGATAAGAAGAGATAAGGAATGCTACAAGGTAATCTTATCAACAAAAAGGGTAAAACATTGTTTTAGGTCTTCTCATGTCATGTTCAGTTTTGCAATTTGTTCCCCCACAAATGACCTTACAGTTTGAGATAACAAACACTGGACTAAAATGATTAGGGTACAGCAGACCATGTTTTGAAGAGTCTTATTGTGACAGAGATGGTCAAATCAAAGACCTGTGTTCATATTCCTTGGACGGGCACCTGGCATCCCCTTTTGATCTTCCATCTCAGTTCATCATTTCATGTCCTTCCTATCCTAGGAGTCTTGTATGCCTTGTCCACTACACTTACTTGGAAAGATATGGCCTGAGAGCCACTTTTCAGAGATTTTGCCTGGGTCATAACCTTGGGCTTCAGAGGTTAGAGGCACCATAATTCGGGAGGGAGAATCCAAAAACAAACACTATTCATTTCCAAATTTTATCAAAATTTAGCCCTGTACCCAATAAAAGCGAGGAACACTTCCCCTCCTCTTTCTTGTATTACACAACCCCCAGAATGCAGTGTAGCCTGCTAACACTAGGGTTCAGTGACACAGTAGGCTTTAAAATGGCTTTTACGGTCTGGCTGAAGTGTCCAGGTGTAATAGTATTTCCCTCTGGAAGCTTTTAATATATACTCTAAATTTCCAAGCAAAATTTTGGGACTATAACTGGTGCGTAAATTGGTGGAGTCCACTCTTGTTACAGTATATGCTCAATCAGTATAACATGATAATCAGCAGTTGTTTTTGGACCCAGAGAATCCACTGGGACATCTTTGCTCTGAAGACATAGCATATGATGTAAACGATGACACCCGAGGGGATAAGGAACGTATTCTGGGAAAAGTCTTCTCCCTCTCTACTGGCAGTCCTTATTTGCCAAGGGATTATCAATCTCCTCTCCTCCTTGCCACCTGGTGATGGAATACATCTCACAAGGTAATTAGAAGCTGCCCTCCCAAGGGATATCCATGTTCCTTTACTTTTTATTCTTTTAACTAATCTGCTCATTTTTCACCCTCTGAGATGGACTAAAGATATCCCAAAACAGAATTCTTTCAGAGTTAGATGAGTTATTCTTAGGATTAAGTAATTCCCAAAGCAAATAACTTCTAATTATTAGCAACATAGATTTAGTTTACTGTTAACATTTTAGACTAAAGACCCTAGAAAATAGTACACAAAAATCCCCAAGTCATGAGCTCTGGCACTAGCTAGCTGTCTAAAACACAGGCTTTACAAAGAAGGGTCCTTTTCCCCACTACATACACTATTACAAAGGTCATATCCACAGATTTACTAACTCTTGCCTTCTTTAAAATACCATGTGCCCTGGAAAAAATGTGGGTTGTTCCAGGAACTAAAGATGGATAGTATTTGGTTGTCAGGACAAGTAGGTCCCTCTCCCAATGTTAAGAAAGGTAATGACTCAGTGGAACAGAAAGTGAGTCCTTTGCAGTGAGTGAAAGGCAGCACTGCTACACGTGATAATACTCAGGGCACACTCCTGTGCAGGGGCGGGGCAATACCTGGCATGAGGTTGTTTTATCCGAAAAGGGGCTTCTTCTTCTTTGCACAGAGGTCTCTCTGTTCACTAAGACCTGTGTCTTCACAGTTACCTCCATCCATATGGGGTCCCTATCTCCATTTCACACAAAGGCCTTCCATGGTCTGGCTAACAAGAGCCAACTAAGTGCACGTGAAATACTGCACGCATGATCTGATCAGTATGGTTCTTTAAGTTTTCTGTACCGAACCAGATATACTTTCTGAAATCACTCATTTATTTAATAGAGAAACATTATTGTGTGCCTGCTATGGTCCAGGGACAATGCCTGGAGCACAGAGAATAAACATACTATGCAACTTTGAGCAACTTTGCAGTCTAGTTAAGGAGTAAACATTCATATATTCATTATCAAACATTATTTGGGCTCCTTCACGTGGCAGTAACTCTGATAAGAACTGACATATAAATAAATAATTATAACTTAATGTAATAAAAAAAAAGGGATGTCCAAAGTGTTATTAAAACAAAGAGAAAAAAACAAAGAGGAAAAGAAAATTAAATCTGCTAGGGGACCAAACTCAGTTTAGAGAAGGGGTGGATTTTTAGCTGGATCTTAAGGATGAATAAAAGTTTCTCATGGTGGAAGTGAAGGACGAATGTTAATATGCAAAATTGCAAGGCATAACAAAAACACATGACATGTTTGTGGACCAAAGCAGTTTATGTTAGGGCTCCAGACCGGTGGAAAATGCGGCTGGAAAGGTGGATGAGGGTCACACAGGGAAGCATTTTGTAAGACAGGCCTTGAGAAACAGAAACTGGAATATCTAAAGTTTCTTAAGCTGATGGGGAAACCACACTTAAAAATGTGGGTGTAGAACTCTATCTGCCTACGGAGAAGTTCAAACAAGGTGTCTAAATGCAGGATTTATCAGGATATGCAGCCATTCATTAGTTCAAAAAACATTTACTGAAAGCTGAACATGTGCCAGGCCTGTGGTGGCCCTGGGGATGCAAAGAAAAATAACTCGTACCCATAACTTTAAGGCACTTGAATGTACAATGTGCAACGTGAAAGACACAAAAAAAGAAACTGACAACAAAGTGACCAGTGTTATGATAAGTAAATGTACAAGATAACTTTATAACTTTCATAAAGGGATAATAAGCAACAACAATAAAAAAGGATTGGAAACCTGGTTACATGCAGACCATCACAAGTCAATCTGGTCATATGAGAACTTGTGAGAAAGCAAAAGGAGAAAAGAAGGGCATAGACACTGACTTAGCTACCCTGGAAATCTTATACCTTAGAGGCTGATCCTGGCTTCCATTGGAGGGGAGGAAATTAAGGTAGAAGCAGAGTGGGCACAGGGCTAGGAGCTCAGGCAGAGGAGGCAGTCGGGGCTAAGCTGTGAAGGACCGTGTATCCCTTGCCCTTGAGGAAGAGATGTGAGACACGGGGTGTAGGGTATGTATTAGAATGTTACCCAGTACCCTAGAAGCTTAAGAAATTGTCTGGGATTAGCAACAGACGCTTATTTGGCATGAAAATGTATTTCCAATCCATGGCTCCTCTTGTATTATACTATTATTACCTGTACAACTAGCATAATCTGGATTGTGAAAGAATGACTCACCTCTAGAATGGAGGTACCAGATTCTTTTGCCTTAAAGTCTTGCAACATAGGTACTGCTCAATGGAAGCCTACTATTCCAAGCAACCAAAAACTAAGAAATACTTGAGTGGGAAATATCAGGTTAAAACATGGAGATGGAGCAAGATGTCAGGAATGGTAGAGCAAGGACCTCCAAAAATCCATTCCTCCATAAAGGCAATAATAAAACTGACAAAAATTATGAAAATCAACTTTTTCATAACTCCAGAAATTATCCAAAGGCTTGTAACAATCTAAGAAACATTTATTTAAGAAAAAACTTAATCTCAGTTAAAACAGAGAGCTTTTGATCATTTTAACTTGCACTATTCCCATTCCCTTCTCCCCAGCTCTACAGTAGACTTGCAACAATAGGAGCTGTAAAAACCAGCAGCCTAGCAGCCATCAGAGAGGACAAACAGGTTTCAACCTTCTCAAAAAGTACTATCCTCAGGACATTGTCATTATTTGATATTTTTTAGAGCTCAATCACTGAAAGAAGACTTCTTCCCAGGGTATTAATGAAAAACAATCAGTGGCAATTGTTTAAGATCACAGCTACCTAAGGCAGTGATACCACTGGAGCAAATAAGAGTCTACTCAAAAACTTAAAAGGAAGATATAAGAATAAAATATCCATTGGGTACTTTGAAAAGCTCTGACATATTCCTGGAGATCTAGAGGGCCATATACATGTGTAGGAATGTTTGGATAAGCAGGAAAGACAGAAGGAGGCCCAAATCTCTCACCTCTGGCTGATCTTGAGGTCCTGTACAAGCAGGAAGTAAAGGCTAAGGCAGGGTTGTAAACTGTGAAAGCATTGGAGACACCTCAACAGACTCACAGTCTCTCAGTCAGGAAAGATTTATCAGTTTAAGATATTTTAAAATATCTCTGTTCATTTGCTGAGCTCTGTTCATTTGCTCTATTCACTAAGCTAACCAAAGCATAGTCTTCAGCTGCTGTATACAACAAGGAATACAGACTTTCCAAAATTAGTCCAAGAGAGTCATTAAACAAACAAGAAGCAGCAGCAACAATCACAAACCATGGGAAGGTGGGATAATCTGAGCTAACTCGTATTATTTTAAATGTCTATTTTCAACAATTATGAGACACACAGAGAAAAAGGAAAGTATGGTCCATATATAGGGGGAAAAAAGGTCAATAGAAACTCTCTGAGGAAGCCCAGATGCTGAATTTATTAGACAAAGACCTTAAGTCAGCTATTATAAATGTTAAAACAACTAAAACAATCCATTTTTTAACCATTAAAAAAGAAAGTATGAGAACAACATCTCAATAAAAATAAAATATCAATAAGGAAATCGAAATTATAACAATAAGAACCAAGTGGAATTCTAAGGTTGAAAAGTACAATAACTGAAATGTAAAAATTCACTAGAATAGCTCAACAGGAGATTTGAGTTGTCAGAAGAAAGAATTGGTACACTCATAGATAGATCAACTGAAATTATTTATAGGAGAAACAGAAAGGAAAAAGAATGAAGAAAAATGAACAGAATCTCAAAACACATAAACTCATTCTAATCATGAGAAAAAATATCAGACAAATTCCAACTGAGGAGCAATGTACAAAATACCTGACCAGTTATTAATTTTTCTAAACTGTAAAGATTATCAAAAACAAGGAAAGTCTGAGAAAGTATCTCAGCCAAGAAGAATCTAAGGAGACATGGCTATAAAATATAATGTATCCTGGTGAGATACTGGAACAAAAAAGACATTAGATAAAAATTACAACAAATCTTTGGTACAAAATGTACCATACGAATATAAGATGGTAGCAGTAGGGGGAACTGGATATGAACAATACGGGAACTCTCTGTACTATCTTTGCAATTTTTCTGTAAATCTAAAACTGTTCAAAATAGGAAGTTTATTTTTAAAAATCAACAAAGCCTCAGAAACCTGTGGGATACTGTCAAGTATACCAACATACACATAGTGGGAGTCCCAGAAGGAGAAAAGAAAGAAATGGGCAGAAAGAACTTTTGGAGAAATGATGGCTGAAAGCTTCACAAATTTGATAAAACACAGGACTGCAGGAATACAGAAGATATTAAAATGGGGCCCATCTAGAGATGAGGGCTTGCTGCAACCTTATAACTTTCTCTCCTTTGTACTCCTGGGACTGTGAAGTATGTATATGTGAGGAAGCAGCAATTTCCATACCAATGGATGCTTGGCTGGTTTAGGGGAATCTTGTGGTAAATGATTCTTTAATGTTAACTTTGGGCTAAAACCATCCAAATGCCAAAGGAATTGACCTTTTTTTAAAGTAAGGAATAATCTCACTAACCTGCTTTCTGAAAATTCTGCAAAATCATCCTGAAGTGCAAACTTGTGCAAAACTTCTCCAATTAGATAGCCATTGGAAAATGCCTTTGCAAATGACTTGGGACCTGAATTTTAGAACGTGGAGATTAAAAAGTAAATATAATGTTGTACATAGAGTTTATATATTTTCAGTATGTACACATAGAGTAAAACTTCATAATTTAACTTGAACTCAAAATGCCATGAAAATACTTCTAAAAACATCATGTAATAACCAAATGAAAATATTGAAGTTTAACAGTAGACATCTTATAAAGACCCCTGAATAAATGTAGATCAGTAGTTGATAACATATGACATTTTGAAGGAAAAGACAACTTTTGATCAAACCAAACAAAACACAACCAATAAAACATATAACCTTAGATCTAAAAACAAACCCTCAACATATTTTATAAAATTATACTCTAATACCTTAGTTATCAGTAAAA
The DNA here is from genome assembly GCF_005190385.1 of Monodon monoceros. Taxonomy (NCBI): domain Eukaryota; kingdom Metazoa; phylum Chordata; class Mammalia; order Artiodactyla; family Monodontidae; genus Monodon; species Monodon monoceros. The sequence goes on along the minus strand of NW_021703768.1, from coordinate 29,683,966 downwards.
CCTGTGGATGATGACTTCATATTCTGGCCAGGTAAGGTACAATCTAACTTCTTTAAACCTCAAAACTTAATTTTCACCATTTTGCAATGGAAATTTTACAGAAGTCATCTGCACCTTCTTAAATAAAGCCTGCTGAACATAATCAAGCTTTTCCTTGTTGGCTCCAGGGTTTACTCCAGTCTAGTTGGTGCTCTGTGCAATGATGGAGACAGCCCAGAGGAAGACAGACTTTGGAGCCAGAGATATCTATGCAGGAATCTTGGCTATGCCTTCTACTAGCTGTGCAACCTCTTCCAAGCTGCTTAAGCTTAAGCTTCCTGAGTTTCTGTCCCCTCATCATATCTATATCTATCTTGGAGAGCTATTTTAAAGATTAAAGGTAACGTATGAGAATTCCTTGATACCATGCCTGCCACATAGTATGCACGTAATGATGAGCACAGAAAAAGAAATTAAGTGTTAAACAGAATTTGCTTTCTTTAAAAATGTCCTTAGTTTGGGGTCCCTTGTATTTTTCTTATGAAGAGAAGAGAAGGGTATAGGGTTACACAGTATTCAAGAATGATATACAAAATCGATACATAAAATAAATTATATTACCATAAGACAAAGCCATCATCTCTCAAATGACTTCAAAATCGTCCAAAAATCTTCAGTGTATTTCTATCAGAGTCCTTTAGGCAATAGCAATACTAAATATCTATAAAATATTACATATTATCACAGTATCGCAAACTCATTCATACTGAATTATCCTCTTTTATCTATTTGACTAGTAATAAGGTGGCTATCTGAAAATGAAGAAAAAATAATTTCTTCATGATTTGTAGAACTGATGCTTGGTGCGTGGTTGCAGGGAGGTGAGTTGAGTTGCTCCATAAAGGCCACTGTACAGAGTCCTTACTCAGAAGACTTCACATTATCATAAGACTCTTGCATATTTGACACCAGCCCACAATTTTGCCCAAAGCTTTCCTAATATCTGTTCTCAAAGTATTTTATACTCAATAATACCCCAATTCTTAGGTTAAATCAATATAATTATAAAGTAGTTTAAAAAGATGTCAACTATTCTCACTGATTCTGTTTTCTTGGGGTGAGCCCCTAAGCTATCTAGCACTAAAATCTGTTGAGTGCCTTCTGGCATCACACAGCAGTAGTCTTGGAAGCAACTGAAATCCAAATAGCTCCTTCTGCCCCCAAAAGGCAGAGGTGTGCCATCTCCTCCTGCTGAGTCACTGCAGATTTCTCCTTTCCTCAGAGACTCACCACTGCTGGCCTCCAACGCTGTTCCCTGGTTTTCGGCTGCCACCACTGTCCTCACTGTGCCATCTGGGCTGCTCTGGCTGTGCCTTGCACCTCTTCTGGCTGTTGCTTTCTCCTTTCTGCTTCTTTCCTTTTTCTCTTCTATAGCCCGTCCCTATTCTTAGCTTTCTGAAGTGCCATTGGACATACAGTCATCGTCAGACTATGGATTCCTACTAAAAATCTAAAGACTATTATTTTGTATTCAGGGGCTACTGCTATGTCGCCTTTGGGCGGTCTCGTTCCTCCACTCTCACTGGATTTTGCCCTTTGCCTATTGTTCCTGTTGACTGAAGACCTGAAATCTAGCCTGTGAATAACTGGGGAATAACTGTATCCTAGTCCATCACTCTCAATTTATCAGGCAAATGGTCTGTAGCAAACTCTTTGCTACAAAGAGTCACTAGAAAAATAAAATCATAATTCACTTCCTTTGAAGTGGCAGGACTTATTAATAAGGCAATTCTGATATGGTTAAAATAGGGGCATTTTGGATATAAAGGTCAAAGAAGAACAGTAAACACATTATTTCACTGTCAAGTAGTTTACTATAAATAAGTACGAAAGCATGTGTCTGCAGCTCTATGTGTATTAGACACTCTCAGATTTCTTTTTTTTTTTTTTACACCCCAGGAACACAGAAGAGAATAATGAGTGAAGAGCTATAGCAAAAGTAACAGAGAGAAAACACATAGAAAAAATGAAAAAGGAGGAAAAAGAAGAATACATGCAAGAAATCAGATGAAGAAAGAGCAGATAACCAGGAATATGTAGATTAAAAAGTATGGAAAGGAAGATAAGAAGCCAGAGAGAGAAAGAGAAATGGAGAGAGGCGAGGGGAGGGAAACAGTAAGGAGAAAAGAAAACTCAAAGGAAAGATTATTTTTTTCCCTTTGGTTTATCAAATTTTCCTTCCCAGTACATGTTCTGGAATACCATGACTAACTTCATGACGGCCACCTCTATAAGTTAATTTGCACTCACAACTGGAATTACCTACAGGGAAGAAGAGGTGGGTTGACTCTAGGATAAGGAGCAATGCAGAATACGAGAAATACATGAACCGTGGGAGCCCAGTGACGTTCTTCACCCTGAGCTCTAAAATGATCTACATCTGGGAAACGTTGTTCAGCAGCCACTCAGCCATGCCTCCAGTCTTCCAAGCCTCAGATCTGATACCCATCATTTTCATTTGCTGAAATCTTTGATGTGGGCCTTTGTCTACCTTAGGCTGGGACAGAGGGCAAAATGGTCTATGTGTTTCTCCACCTGAGCCAGCTGGAGAAAGCACAAAAGAAGATAAGCCTTCTACATTCCAAATGGTAATGAGGAGAGCACAGGCTCTGGAGAAATATTCTCTAGTTTGACTCTTTGACCATTTATAAGCCCCAAGACCTTGGATAGTTACACAGCCTCAGTGTCCTGTCTTTAAAAGAGAGAGAATGGTGGGTTCTACCTCCTGAGAGTTGGTTTGAGAATTAAATGAGATAATTCCATGTAAAGTGTGTAGCATAATCCCTGGCATATAGTAAGTGCTCAATGGTCATTTTATTGTTATTATTACTGCCTCCTACTCTAAGACAACAGGTTATATCAATTACACAATTTTAAGCTCAGTAATAGATCCTCAATGACTATAGTACAAACATCTTTATTTAAAGGTAACTCAGTACTCAGAGAACAAATAGTTGACCCTATCCTTAAATTCAGATACAGGCCTACTCTTGGGGCCAGGTAAGCTATAACACTCTCGCCAGTCTGGGGAAGCACATGTAATCAGACATAGTTGATTTTTACAGCAAACCATTTGAGTGGGAGAAATAAAGACAAAATGTAGCCTCACAGCATTTCTGGTCAAGTTTTGCCACCAAATGACTAAAGAGGTTTGGGGATTTGCGGATTGTAGACAAGGGGCTATAGACCTACACATTCTATGCTAAGTGTCCTTTGCTCCTCCTTCACTAGAAGGTCAAAGACCTAGCCTAGGTTGTTTTTTTTTTTTACATCTTTATTGGAGTATAAGTGCTTTACAACCACATTTTAACAGCCACTATGGAGAACAGTATGGAGGTTCCTTAAAAAACTACACATAGAACTGCCATATGACCCAGCAGTCCCACTACTGGGCATATAGCCTGAGAAAACCATAATTCAAAAAGAGTCATGTACCAAAATGTTCACTGCAGCTCTATTTACAATAGCCCGGAGATGGAAACAACCTAAGTGTCCATCATCGGATGAATGGATAAAGAAGATGTGGCACATGTATACAATGGAATATTACTCAGCCATAAAAAGAAACGAAATTGAGCTATTTGTAATGAGGTGGATAGACCTAGAGTCTGTCACACAGAGTGAAGTAAGTCAGAAAGAGAAAGACAAATACTGTATGCTAACACATATATATGGAATTTAAGAAAAAAAAATGTCATGAAGAACCTAGGGGTAAGACAGGAATAAAGACACAGACCTACTAGAGAATGGACTTGAGGATATGGGGAGGGGGAAGGGTAAGCTGTGACAGGGCGAGAGAGAGGCATGGATGTATATACACTACCAAACATAAGGTAGATAGCTAGTGGGAAGCAGCCGCATAGCACAGGGATATCAGCTCGGTGCTTTGTGACCGCCTGGAGGGGTGGGATAGGGAGGGTGGGAGGGAGGGAGACGCAAGAGGGAAGAGATATGGGAACATATGTATATGTATAACTGATTCACTTTGTTATAAAGCAGAAACTAACACACCATTGTAAAGCAATTCTACTCCAATAAAGATGTAAAAGAAAAAAAAAGCCAAGCAAATTTACTTTCATTTGAGAGAGAAAAGCAGCTGCTGGTGGCTGGGTACTGGCCTCGCCCAATTAGGCCCTGGTGTTGCTAGGAGTTGGCCCAGCACTCACAGCTAGACCTCGGCCTTCTGCCGAACGTAATCAATTTCACATCACACCAACACCAGACAAGGCTACTCAGTGACCCTGATGGATTAAGACAGAAACAAAATCTCTCTGTAATCATGTCTGAACTCAGCCCGAAACAGTATTGGCCAAAACACAAAAAATGATCAAATATCATCCCCCTATTCTGACTGATATGAGTGGTTGCTGCTTTTTCTTTTTCCTTGCTTTGCTCTGCCCACTTCCTAGATAAGTTTTATTAAGATATCCAATCATAGAGTTGCCTATGCTCCCTTTACAGGTTCCAATTCAGAGCAAAGCGCTGCTTCCTTGAGCCCTCCCCAAAAAACAGCTAACACAAACCCAAATGCTATAAGGCCTTTCTAACATCCTCTTCTGGAGAAGCCCCACAGTTCCTCATGGTATGTGTTGCAACAAGTCAGTAAACTCAATTTTGTTCAACTACAGGTGTATCCTGTGCTCTTTGGCTGGAGGACCTTGACAATTTCTTTTTTTCTAGTACCAGAATAAGATGATCAATTTTTATAATTTTCTCCTTTGAAGGCTTCATCATAATTCTCAAGATTTACTATCTGAAACAAAATCTCAATTGCTATGTTATATAACCTTCTTTAATGGTTAAAATTTTGGGTGGCATTCTTGGAACTTCATATCTTAAAATTTTGACATTGATTTATACAACAGTCTTCCATTATTAGATTTGCTGTCTCAATTTCTAGTCAACAGAGGCCAAATTTCAATCAAGGAAAATGCTGCTGAACTAACCAGGAAATATCAAATAATTTGTTACATTACATGACAAACCATGTATTTCCTAATGACCCTGAAAGGCTAAAGTATGAGAAAATGTGTGGTTTAATAATACCTGGGGGAAAGGGGAATGAACTAAAAGTCAGCATACTCAGAATCTGCTACTAACTTTCCACTACCTAGTTGTATAACCCTAAACAAATCTCTACACATATCTGATCCGATTTCCTCATGTGCCAAAGAAGAATTAAATGATGTCTAAGATTCTTTTTCAGATCTAAAATTTTATGTCCCTATGATACGGTAAGGTCACAGGCTAATAAAAGGTCACTACAATACATTATAAAATATGGTATATAAATAAATATTCAATAGGATTTTTTGATATCTCTATTTTTTTCTTAAAATAAAATTTGGTACCTTTGAAAAAATGTGGACATAAGACCTTTAGTTAGTGTACAAGGGAACCCAGATTAAGTATAGTTAGTGCACAAGGGGTTAGTCAGTGCACAAGGGGGTCCAAATTAAGGATGTCCCTAAAATTTGGGACATCAGTAGAAAATATCACTCTCTAAAACAAAAACTACTGAGATTTAATACAAAAGGACAGACTTAGCCACCTATGGAAACCCACTTATAAACCCAATTAACAAGGAATATAGGCCATCTCTTAAAACTCACAATAATTTATCTATTTAAATTTTGTACGCATCATGTAAATGATAATCTTGAAATGTATTAGTTAAACTTATTCAGAATAGAGATACGCTACAATGGAAGAAAAACACACAAATATCATAATTTTAGAAGCTTTTGTAGTAGCAGTAACACTGGAAAATATCATTGAACAGTATGATTTCCCCAAGCACTGGGGGAAGAAAAGGAGGAGGGAATCTGACTTTAATCTAATCTAACTTAATCTAATCGAATCTAACCACTCACTGATATCTAGATAAAATATCTCTAGAGCAGAAAAGTAAAACACATAAATATTAGCTTGATTTGAGGATTCTTTTGGTAATGTCTAATTTCTAACTGTCAAGGAGCAATCTGATCTATAAATTTGGTCTCCTCCTGAGCGTACCAGCCCACCAAGACATGCATTACTTTCCATTGCCAGTATACATTATTCTGCTGTCCTTTTCCACATGATGAATTGGTACTGTAGCTGATAAAATCAGCAGAATGTAATTTCTGTTAGCATGTGACAATTCCTAAGAAGTTGCTTTAAGTAAGAAAGCAGAGCTTCTGAAATCACAAAGGTGTGGATCAAAGCACCCAGGGTGACCTTTCTGAGATGAACAAATCCATAAGGTTCAGTCAAAAACAATACTTTGCCCTACTTTTGTCTCACTCATACATTCTCATGTAATAAATAATTATCTACTAAGTGCCTATTATGTGACAGACACTATAATAGACATACTTCTAAAGTGAGAGGCAGAAAAGTGGTTGAAATAATATTTGAGTATCTAGCTCTAGTATAGATGATAGGCACTGTGGTAGATATTTTCCATTTGCAATCTCATTAGATACTCTCCCAAATATATAGCAATTATTATTATTACTTCTCAGGGTATAAAATTGGGACTAGAGATTATTATTTATAATTTGGCTACTACAAAATCAAGACTTAGGGATACTAAACTTTCTTAACTCGCTTTTCTCTTTATTGGTTCCTTGTTACTATTGATAACAATGTTTAAGACTATTGAAACAATAAAAATATGCATAATAAGGTATTTACAATTTTCAATATAGCTCCATCCAGAATCCAAAATCATATGGACTGTCTTATGCATCCATTTTTACAAGGAATCTGATCTGTTCAGTACATGGAATTCAAATGCTTCTACTCATTTGTGGAGAATGTTTAGTTATGACATTCTGATGCCAGTTTCTTCTTACAGTGTATTCACAGGCGTTTTGTAAAACAGAGGCAATGCTTAGTCTTGAGAATAACTGAGAGTTTGTAAAGAATTTTACAGCAGATCTCTTGGTAACATTATTCTATATTGCTTATTTTTGTTATAAAAATAATTGCTTGAATTTCAGATGCGATTTTGTGTTGAACAACTTTTTGTATTTTAAGACATTTCATTAACATATACGTCTAAGCATTATTTTCCAGGACAAATGGTTTTGTCAAACTTAACTCACTGGAGATCCTTAGCTTTAGTAACATAGATGTTGTCATAGATGTAGTGTCAGGTGTTGACACTAATCAAGCCTCCGGTGACTCCCAGAAACCTCATTAAGTGGAGGGAGACTATTCTCAACTGAGGATCATTGAAATTCATTTTCTTACTGCTGATATTCAGGGTAGTCCAGACAACACAAAATTCAACATGAGATGCTTTATCCAAATTGACTTCTACCTTTCAGAATAATCCAGAAATCAATCGGCTTTAGCTACCTCTCCAATGACAGCAATGCATTCACTTGGCATTCTCATTCTGTTTTCTCTGTCCCAGCAAGCAACATATGGACTGAACCACTTTTTAAAAACATCAATAAATCCACCTTTGCCATTTAAGCATCTAGGAATTAGGTTATGCCCTGTGAAGTTACAACACGTCTGGGTGGTTGAATTTCTGTACTGCTTGTGATTTCAAAATGAACAATAATCCTCATTAAAAGGAGCTCAAATGAATACACTTGGGAGGGTAAATTTTTTAAAAAATATATTCCTTAAGCATACACTCTAATATATAATACAGTGCCTAAGAGCACTAGTCAAAGATCTAGCTTCAAATTCTAGTTCTAGTACCTACTAGATGGGTGACCCTGAACAAATTACCAAGCTCACTCAGCCTCTTTTACACATCTGTACAACTGGAACAATGCCTCTTAGAGCTTTTTTAAAGATTAAAAAAGAAAACCCATGTAAAAGGCTTAGCACAGCGTCTGGTGTAAGTACCTAAGTGTTCAAGAAGGGATAACTTTTATTATTCTTCTTCTTCCATTTATAAACTTTATTAGAGAAAATAACTCTTATGTAACCCTCCAATACTTCAAGATACTATATTTCAACCAAAATGTTAAACCTCTTTTTCTCCTATTTTGTCATGTGATGTTTGATCTACTTCTTTAATTTTATATTTAAGCAAAAAGCCAAATAACACAGATGTACAAAAAAAAAGCCAGCAATCTTCTTTCCCAGGGTAACCAATACCAATACACTGGTTTATATCCTTCCACACTTCTCTCTATGCTTACACAAACCACAAAATGAAGAGTCCCGTGTATGTCAACAGCCCAGTATATGCCTCTCCACACTTTTCTCTCACACATCCTCATGCAACAATGAAATTATACTGGTTACAATAAGCTATAACTTTTGTGTTTTACTTGAGCATTCTTTTTTTTTTTTTTTTTTTTGCGGTACACGGGCCTCTCACCGTTGTGGCCTCTCCCGCTGCGGAGCACAGGCTCCGGACGCGCAGGCTCAGCGTCCATGGCTCACGGGCCCAGCCGTTCCGCGGCATGTGGGATCCTCGTGGACCGGGGCACGAACCCGTGTCCCCTGCATCGGCAGGCGGACTCTCAACGACTGCGCCACCAGGGAAGCCCTACTTGAGCGTTCTTTAGGTCAAAAGTTATAGCAACTAACTCATTTGTTCTAACAACTGCATAACAATCCATAGCATCATCTACCCAAGTACTCTGCTACTGAAGGGTATTCAAACTGTTTCCATTTTTTTTCTTTTTGCCCCTACCATCCATGTAGCAATAAACATCCTTGTTCAAATGTCCTTACATATTGGTGATTTTATTTTTGTATGATAGTTTCTGTAAAGTAAGATTTGGCATTACTATGTCTCAGGGACTATTCTAAATGTTTTACATTTATTATCTCATTTAGTCTTGACATAACTCAATGTGATATTATTATTACCCCTATTTTGAATATCATAAAATTTAGGTAAATAAATTGCCCAAGGTCACTAGCTAGTAAGTGTGAATAAGTGATTTCAACCTAAACAGTCTGGCCTCCAAATCCTTGCTCTTAACAGGATCCTTATCCAGCAATTGCCCAATTACTTTCCCCAGAGGTTGTACCCACTTAACAGTCCTTCCATGAGAGTTCCTCTGAACCATTCTAAGCCTTCCATTGTACACCATAGGATGGCTTATCTAATGACAGAAATCAACTGGCAGTGTGCTTCTTAGGTGCACAAATCCTACCTTGTTTGTTTCCAAACACAGTTGAATGTGTGCCCTATAGTCAGAACAGCCTTTTACAATATGGAATTTGGTTACTTAGGGGATTGTCTCTCTCTTTTAAGGCTCCTCTTAGCAACTGGGATCAAAAAATGAATATGTATTGCTAGTGAATGGGATGCAGAATACCGCAGCTGTCTCTGCTAACAGCTTCTGGCGTTATGCTTCGGGAAAGCAAACACTGGGAATTTTCCATTTATAGTTTATGTTATTTAAATTCTTACTTAAAAAGTCTCCAGTCTTTTAATATTCACGGAATGAAGTAATTCTTCCTCCTCCTCTCGAAACCAAAATTCCCAAACTGATTACAATTAGAATGGCATACTACTGTTTTTCTATATTTCTTATGAATTTTATTTACTTTTCTCAGAAGTGTTTCAATATACAACAGAGTCTTAGGGACTTGAGCAAAGGGTGCGGTTTTTATTAATCAAGTAAATAAGCCAAATTAAACTCAGCAATTTATAACTGCTTTTCTTCGGAAGATTATATCTTAAGGGCATGTTATTACATTTTGGCTCCTATGGTGAGAAAGAAATATGAAAAGAAAAATGCTAAACGCCACCCTGAGATCAGCATCATATTTTAGGTGAGGAACAGTCAGAGACACATGGGATGATCATAGAATCCTGGGGAAAAAAGTTACTGCGGTTCCCAGGGCATGTGCCGGTGGTGGTTTGGCAAAGAAAAAATCCGGGTTTTATGCCTCAAGAAAGGCAACTGGAGAAGCTCCAAAGTTAAAGATCTTAAACGCTGATAACAAATACTGTGTGGCTGCAGAGACATGACTGATCTAGCAAATTCTGTGGATGACTTAAGACCTAAGGTTGAGTTGGCACTATTGCCCCTCTGGTAGCAAGTTGGCATTATGCAAGGATGCTTCTGGGAAAAACAGACTGAAATGATTCGGTCTGAAAACCTCTTGCTTTGAGCAAAAACATTACCAGCTGGAAAATGAACTGCTTAAGAGACAACAGAAAGAAGTTGAAAGGGGGGGTAGTGCTATTCTGAATTTTGACTGTCACAGAAGGTGCCAACATGTAAAACTGCCTCTGTGGTTGTGAGATTTAGAAACTTGGGGCGGCAACTTCATGGCTCGGGGAAAATCAGGTTAGTGAAGAAGGTCAGCTTTGGGAAGAGTGAAAAGTGGTCAGAAGCAGCTAATGTGTACATTTGAGCTAAGACTGCTGAAATTTGTAAAAGTTAATATATTCTGCATTAACTCATTTCACACACCCTCCTCTCCTGCGAGGCAGTTAGGTATGGCAAGTATGACTGGATCTGTTTTATACTGGAGGAAACACACTGGAAGAAGAAGAAGGTATTGTAACTTGTCCAGGGGCACACATTTAGTAGCGTGGTAGCTGGCTTTCAGGCTTCATATTTCGTTGGCTTAGTACCACACCACGCTTGAGTGTGAAAGGAGCAATGTCAGGGCCAGACGATAGAGTTCAGAAAATTCTTCTCTCCAAAGGAGCAAGGGAGCCCTCCCTGAAGCCTCTGATGGCTGAGCACCATGGTAGGTCAGAACCTGCGGGATTGGGACCACCGTGATGATGGATACCTCTGAGCGGCAGAGCGGAGGCGGGAGAAGCCCTGCAGCGGCTGAGGTGAGCCGTAGCGGGCAACTAGCGCCTGCCACGCCGCCACCTTCCATCAGCGCGCCGCGCTCCAGGCTCCGCGCCCCCCTCGCCCCCGGCCCGCTCTCCCCAGGCTGTGACACTCACTCACGGTCTGGGACACCTTCAACTCCTGGTTGAGCCACTGGCACAGGATCTCCGACATGGCTCGGCCTGCGCCTCCCACCGCAGGCAGGTGCCAGGAACGCGCGGGAAACCCAGTCAGCCCGCCCGCGTCCTCCTGTTGCTAAGGGCGACCCGTTGCTAAGGAAGCGTCTCCAGGCCAGAGCTAAGGGAGAAAGCTGGGAGAAGAAGGGCGCCAGAGTCCAGCCGAGGAGAACAAAAAATCGTGACTTGCCCCCTGCTGGCGGGTAAGACCTGGATGTGCGCAAGCGCAGTGGGCTTCGAAGGCCGGGAGGCGGTGGTGCGGACCTTCAAGAGCGCCAAGTTAGCAGAAGTGGGGTGCGGAGGGGCGAAGCAGGGAAGCTAGTGGACTGAGCAAGGGGTTCTTGGACAAGCAGAAAGAGAAAGAAGAGTCTTGATTGAAAGGGAATTCTTTTCTTCCTGTTTGTCTCTCAGAGAAACCTATGGAAGGTCCTACTCGAATGGCCAGTTTTAATTGCTACATTGTATGGGCTACGCATATAGAATAGGTCTTATTCATCTTATTCTGAACGCAGGAAGCATTCAAGTTTTGTCGGTGGTGGTGACAGAACTAACATTTAGGGTAATTCACATCTTTATATTGTTTTGAGAGGTGAATGTTTAATGAGCTTCTTTTCTGGTCAGTTTTGCCTTCCAGGTAATATTTTAAATTGTATTTTGAGAAAGACTCTCACTTTGCCCAAACCCGAGTCAGCCTCCTCTGAGCCCTCTTCCCTCTGAGGTCCCACCCTGAACTCTGTCCTTGGCCCCTTTGTCAAGTTTTAGCAAAAATCCTGCTGGATCAGTTTAGTGAAAATCCCCCACCCATATCTGATCTAATACCTCATTCCTCACCCTTGATAGCTGATCATTCTGGCCTGTCTTCAGCAAGGATCCTGTCAAGTTAGTTTAGCCTTTAGCCCTGTTGTTTCCTCTTAGTAGTTTTCCACCCATAGACCCAACCCTGCTCCTTGGCTGTAAATCCCCACTTTTCCTTGTTGTATTCAGAATTCAGCCCAAACTCTATCCCCTGCTGCAAAACCTCACTGCAGTAGTCCCTTGAATAAAGTCTTCCTTATGGTCTTTAACAATGGTAAAAATTTTCCTTTAATAATTTCTACAAGTTTAGATAGAATAATGGGAAAAATTATATACATATATAATAGTATATATATGTATGTCACAAATATAAGGAATTTTCCCCCTAAAAGCTTGGATACATCAAATTATGATTCTTTTAAACTGTAAGAATAATAACAGTAATGTCCTAATAGAAGAAATGTCTTTTAAGATTAATCTGAAATTGATCCATGTGTGCTGATTGGATAAAAGTTTAGTACTATTTCACTGTTGACTTTACTTAACTTTGAAATCTCCTATCCCATGAGTTTCCTCACATCCAACACAGCAGGCATAACTAAATACAATGGGACTTCTGAGGGAGATTTATTGCCAGCAGAATTGGAGCCTGATGCATTTAATAGGTCTCACATTAGAGTTATCCAGATTCAGAAAACAGCCTCTATAGCTTGGGGGAATATATCTAAATAACCTTTATCCATTGGAAATAAGTCATCCCTGAAAATGCTTCTAAGGGATGAATACCTGCCTGGAAATAACCTCCAAGACACTCCTGCTGCTTGTCATCCCAGTAGTATATTTAAACTGAAGACTAGTGTTACACATTTATTAAGAAGTTCCAAGCTTTAATTTCAGTCTATAAAGCCTGGGGGATAGAAACCAATGTTTTCTAGATTGCTGAGAAAATTGCTTTTGGGGAAGGATGTAGATGAGGGTGCATCGAATTCCACAGCTGCACCAGAAGAGAATGCCTGAGCTCATAAACCATCCATAGCTATGCGCTATTATTCCCACGTCAGAGCAAAATATTTCTGTGCCCATCTGTAGGAGCTGTTTGGTTGTTGTTTGTTTCAAAGAGTTATTTGTAGTGTTTGTCTTTGGAACCCAGCTCCCAGTCTGCCAATGTGGTATTTTGGAAAAGAAGTTTTTATACAGAATTTAGATAAATGAAGAACAGACACTACAAAATTAAGGCAAAGTCTTTCATTTCACAAAAAAAGCATGATAATTTTTTTCAGTTCCTAAAGCATCCCACTTGAAAGTGATCTGACATTAAAATATTAATGAAAATTTTGAGCTATTACTGAAATACATGCATTTTACTGTGTGTTTTTTCTTGAAATTGCTACTTTAGTTATTATTCCAAGTTTACCATTAAATCTATTGTCTTTCCATTGAAATCCCAGCTCTGGGCAAGGTTTCTAGCACTGCTCATGTTGGAGTTTTGCATTAATATGATATGTGACTTGTTTGTTTCCCCATGTGGAATCGGCTGGGAGAGGAGATGATTAAAGAAATGGACAGTTTCCCATCTGTTCTTGAGATGGCATCCTTATTGTTTTTTTAATTAAATTTTTTGTGTATCTGGATCTTGCATTTAATTGTAACTATCACAGCAATTTTAAAACTAAATTAAAAATTTATTTTTTAAAACATTACCTGTCATTTATTTATAAATCCTTATTTATTCTTTGTAAATAGTCCAGGATGGATTACAAAGAGTTATCTTGAGACCACAAGTTGGCTTGAAAAGTCCTGCTGTGTACCGAAATGAAATACACCTTATTCTTTTAAAAAATAATTGCAACATTTTCATAAATAGAATTTTACACTATCAATAAAGCCCAAGCTTTGGAATCAGACACACCTGGCTCTAGATGTTTGCTTTTGATCCAACTAGTTTTTTGACTTTGGAAAAACTACTTAACTTCTGAGGCTCAGTTCCTTGTCTGTAGAACAAGGACATCAATATTTGTTTGACAGGGTTATGAGGATTAAATGAGAAATTGCACATATTAATGTCTGACTCATGGTAGACGCTAAACGTTTCTTTCCTTTTCTCCTGAGGCTATATGAATTTTTCCATTACATTGCTGGTTGGCTTAGTTTTGAGTAGTTTAGATTTGCTTATAATATTTCAAGAAGTTTTTGAGACATTTATTTCATAAATCTGCTTTGATTTTATTTATTACTAATTCAATATTTATACATACATAAGTATATATACATAGATGGAGTTTTAGAAAATCTTATTTTGTCCTCTACATATGTCTTGCATGCATTTCTTCATTTGTCTCTCATCACCTTAGATCATTCTCTCATTCCCTCTCCTCGACATGTTTTGCAATGTCCTTGCTCACTTTATATTCATTAATTCAACAAATGTTTCCCCTAGTGCCCACAATTAGCAGCCAAGCCAGATTTCCCTGTCTCTTCCCCTCTGGTCACTCTCTGCAACCAGTCCAGTTCATATTCCTTCTCTACTCTTCAACTCAGACACTTTCATGAATTTCACGAGAGCAGCATTTACTGACTGTGGGTTTTGACCTCTTAAAAGAATATGTAATTCCTATAGTGGATCATGTCAGAATCCTTTAAAAATGAAACAGTGAAGAATACAATGGAACAGAAAATATCAGAGGGCATTTCATGTAGGGAAGGTGAAGGTAAGGTGGGGATGGAAACATTTTTGGAGCCACTGTCCTGGAGGAAAAAGACCCCATTGGAGGTTCTTTACAATCTAGCTTCAATCCAAACTTAACTGTAAGCCACAAATTCCCTTTGCACAACTTGCTCACATTTCTTTACTATATCCCACTTTTCCCATCTCTATGTTCTCTCTTTGCAAAAAAGGCAGCTTCCTATCTCAGCCAATTCTACCTGTCCTTCAGGGTCCAGCTCATCAGCTACCACCTTCACAAAACCTCCTATTCTTTCCATCATCCCAATCCCTTCTCAATTCTGAAAGCTCAGAATAAGTGCTTTCCTTTCAACTTTCATCCAAGACACCTAACTCTTACCAACTACCCATAACTTGGCCAACAACTCAGTTTTGCAATCTTCTAATGTCTTTCTCAACACATTTTCAAACAAGTATTGATTTAGGTTAATATTATTTGTGGCAAATAACTATAATGCTGTGAGAATTTAATTGTTTCAAAATTCTTGAGGTCTTTTCTATTGAAGCAGATATAACCTTTTCTTTTATGTGTCATATTTTCCAGGCCACATGATTTGTCTTATATATGGGTTGTGCCTTTCTCAGGCAAACACTTAAATTTTCAATCTTAGAGAGCAATCAGATTTGAAACAATATCAAGTTAAAAACAAAGCAAAATAAGACAAATAACTTGGTACCATATGAGAAAAAGTGAGTCATATGTTCTATGACTGAGATAAGCCAAAGTTCATTTGTCAGAATTCTTGCTTTAATTTCTTATTTTCCCATATTGAAGTTTTCAGAGAAACCAAAACACCTTTAGTATCTTAAATTTAGAGCCATGAATTCATTTCTTACTTTTTCCTTCCCCAGAAAAAAAATAACCATTGCCAGTAAACCCTCTTAGTTTTGCTGAATCTGATCAAATTATTCTTATTGCAACATTGCATTTGTGCACATAGGCCCACATCCTTATCTCTCTCATGGAATATGCTTTAGAGCAGACTGGATCTCTACATGTGCCAAGTTTGACAACTAACTCCACTGTAGTTTCTCTGTAAATGAATAATTTCCAGAGAATTACAGTTTTGATTAATTGAGTAATTCTTGAAAGTCATTATCCTATATACTTCTACTCTTTTTTAAAAAATACATTTATTTATTTATTTTTGGCTGTGTTGGGTCTTCACTGCTGTGAGTGGGCTTCCTCTAGTTGAGGCGAGCAGGGGCTACTCTTCGTTGCGGGCTCTCATTGCAGTGGCTTTTCTTGTTGCGGAGCACGGGCTCTAGGTGCACAAGCTTCAGTAGTTGTGGTGTACAGGCTCTAGGGCGTGCAGGCTTCAGTAGTTGTGGCACACAGGCTCAGTAGTTATGGTTTGCAGGCTCTAGAGTGCAGGATCAGTAGTTGTGGCACATGGGCTTGGTTGCTCCGTGGCATGTGAGATCTTCTTGGACCAAGGATTAAACCCGTGTCCCCTGCATTGGCAGGCAAATTCTTAACCACTGCACCACCAGGCAAGTCCCTATACTACTCTTGATGGGATCTTTTTTTATTATGATTCCAATTTTTCATATGCAGATAAAGACTTATCCTATTATTTCTGAATACTTCTGGCAGTCTAATCTTCCTTCATCATGCTATTCCTTCCTTATAGATTACAAAACTGCAGTGGTTCCCCACCTCCTGTTAAAAGTATATGCCAGCCTTTCCAGACACTCCAGAATCTCTAATTCCACACATTCCATCATGAATAACAATATACTATACCAATTCCTGACTCTTCTTCCTGACCAATTGCACCAAAGCCTACTCTTTCATTCAAGTCAGATTTCTTTTTTGAGATTATTATTGACAGCCCTAATTGGTAACCTTTTCCTCTTAATTCCAGTGGGCTAAAATGTACCAGTAGAATCTCAGATATCTGAATACATGTATTGCTTTTCATTTTCAGATATACAGAACCTAGAAAAATTTTCACAGACCCAAACCTACAACTGTCAAAATGCTCACTCAGTAAATATTGTGAATCTATGTATGCCAACAGGATGTTTAACATGTACCACTTATTTTAGCACCTATATTTATGTTGTATAATTTGTTTTTGTTCTGTGTCACAGGCTAGGTCCCATTCCTCTGTACTTAGGACAATGATGATCACAAAGGGACATGTGAACATAAGAATTGCTTCTTCCCATGTTCTGCTTCTGGTTATGACCATGATGGAATTAAGAGTATCATGCTTCCCATCCACTGTAATCAATTATAAAACTAGAAAAATATATAAAGCAAGTTTTCAGGCAGTGGACATATAGTACACAGTCTCCCCAGATTTCTTCCTGGGGGATATTTTCTGACTGTAACTTGAAGAAATGGACACTAAACAGAGGGAAAATGTCTCACTACGTGGAGGAAACAGAGATTGGAGTTTCAGGCTGAAGAAGCAGCTGGAATTTATGGGATAGAATAATGGAGTAGAAGAAGCTATGTACAGAAGTAGCTCTAGACATTAGCTCAGTGTCTCCTTGGATCTGGTCAAAAACAAGCCTTCCCATGCGCAGGGGGATTGGGAGCTGATTGGACATTCTGGAAGTTTCACACTTCTAGAAGTGACTGGAGTTTCAACCTGCCAAAGTGGAGAAACCTCACTAAAGACTCTGAAAATTAGGGTGAGAACCCAGAAAGAAAAGACGTCTTTCATTGTAGGGATACTTTAACCATAACATACGAGTTAACAAAGCCTAAAAAGAAATTCTAGTAAGATAAAGTTGATTATCCAATAAATTAACTGCCAACCAGAAAAAAAAATACCTTAATCTTTACAGGAAGACAACAAATTTTAGAGTTTCAGCAATGTAGCATCTTTGATGTCAAGCAGTCAAGAAGCAGAAAAATGTGACCCATAATCAGAAAAAAAAAAAATCAAAAGAAACAGACTCAGAAATGACACAGATGTTGGAATTAGCAGACAAAGACAATAAACAACTGTACAAAATATAAATATTTTAAGGATGTAAATGAAAATATGGATGTAATATGTGAACAGATACAGAAGCCAAGCAGTGCAATGGAAATTAGTTTTTTTTAAAATAGATGGAAGTTCTACATCTGAAAAATCTTTTTCCTAAAATGTGAAATGTATTGGATGAACTTAACAGTAGATTGGAGACTTTAGAAGAAAATATAAATGAACTTGAAGTAAGACACTAGAAACTATCCAAACTAAGTACAAAGAGTAAAAAATCTGAAAAAAAAATAAACAGAGCTCCAGTGACCTATGGAAAAATATCAAAAATTCTAATATGTGTGACTGAAGATTCAAAAGAAGAGAAAAGAGATATTGGCACAGAAAAAAAATCTTTGAACATACAATGGCCATTTTCTGAATTTGATTAAAAATATATATACATATACAATTATAATATTCATATAATTTCACAAATAGGAAAAACACAAAGGCTTATTGTCAAATGTCAAGTTGTCAAATTGCATAAAGATAAAGAATAAGAGAAAACCTTAAAGTACATAGAGAAGAAAAAAATATTACATACACTAGAGGAAAGCAATGAGAAGAATGACAACTGATGGAATTAAAGAAATGCAAACCAGGAGACAATAGAATATCCTTAGAGTAGTGAAAGAAAAAACCTTCAACCCATAATTCCATATCCAGCAAAAATAATCCCTCAACAATGAATGCAAAATGAAGACATTTTCAGATAAAAAAAGCTGAGGAAATTTGATACCAGCAGACCTGCACTGTAAGGATGTTAAAGTAAATTCTTCAGGCTTAAGGAAAATGGTACCTCATGAAAACTCATATCTACATAAAGGAAGGAAGAACACTGGAAATGGGGAATGTATTGGTTAATAAATATGAAAGACTTTTTTCTTGTCTCCTACTTTTTAAAGGCAATCAATGAATGCATGTACAATAACAATGTATTTTGGTGTTTATAACATATATAGAAGTAAATATATATGCCACCAATATGGCACAATGAAAGAGAGGGGAGTAAGCAGAACTATATTATTGTAAAGTTCTTAACAATAACTTAAGGTACTGTATAGTATAAATTAAGGTGTATATTAATAAATTCTGGTTACATATTTAATCCCTAAAGCAACCCACTAAATTTTTTAATGATATAGTTAAAAAGCTGGCAGAGAAAATTTAGGAAAACTAAGCATATACTTAAGTCAACAGCTTGTAGGAAAAGAGGGAAAAAGGAATAAGAAAAAATGGGACAATTATAAAATAAGTAGAAATATAATAGACTTAAACCCAAATGCATCAATAATTTCATTGTACATGAATTAAACAATTAAAATACATAGATCATCAAATTTGATTTTTTAAAAAAACAAGACCCAAATGTATATTGTTTAAAAGAAATGTACTTTAAATATAGAGATACAGATAAGTTAAAAGTAAAATTGTGGAGAAACACTTTATTATGTTAACATCATTCCTGAGAAGGCTAAAGTGGAATCAGTTTCTGACAAAGTAGACTTCAAGACAGGAGTATTGCTAAAGTTAAAGAGATACACTTCATAAGATATTAAAAGTTAATCAAAAATATATATAATAATCCCAAATACCTAAATGTGAAGCCAGATACTATAAAACTCTTAGAGGAAAACATAGACATAACACTCTCTGACATATACCGCAGCAATATTTTTTGTGATCCACCTCCTAGAGTAATTTAAATAAAAACAGAAATAAACAAACGGGACCTAATCAGACTTAAAAGCTTTTGCACAGCAAAGGCAACCATAAACAAAATGAAACGACAACCCACAGATTGGGAGAAAATATTTGCAAATGAAGCGACTGACAAGGGATTAATCTCCAAAATATATAAACAGCTCATGCAGCTCAATGTCAAAAAAATAAACAACCCAATTGAAAAATGGGCAGAAGATCTAAATAGACATTTCTCCAAAGTAGACATACAGATGGCCAAAAAGCACATGAAAAGATGCTCAACATCACTAATTATTAGAGAAATGCAAATCAAAACTACAATGAGGTATCACCTCTCTCTGGTCAGAATGGCCATCATCAAAAAAATCTACAAACAATAAATGCTGGAGAGGGGGTGGAGAAAAGGGAACCCTCCTACACTGTTGGTGGGAATATATACAACCATTCTGGAAAACAGTATGGAGGTTTCTTAAAAAACTAAATATAGAACTGCCATGTGACCCAGTAATGCCACTCCTGGGCCTATATCTGGAGAAAACCATAATTCGAAAGGATACATTCAACCCACTGTTCATTGCAGCACTATTTACAATAGCCAAGACATGGAAGCAACCTAAATGTCCACTGACAGATGAATGGATAAAGAAGATGTGGTACATATATACAATGAAATACTACTCAGTCATAAAAAAGAATGAAATAATGCCATTTACAGCAACATGTATGGGCCTAGAGATTGTCATACTGAGTGAAGTAAGTCAGACAGAGAAAGACAGATATCATATGATATCACTTATATGTAGAATCTAAAAAAAATGCTACAAATGAATTTATTTACAAAACAGAAATAGAGTCACAGAGGTAGAAAACAAACTTATGGCTAACGGGGGAAAAGGGGGAGGATAAATTGAGAGATTGGGATTGACATATACACACTACTATATGTAAAATAGCTAACTAATAAGAACCTACTGTATAGCACAGGGAACTCTACTCAATATTCTGTAATGACCTATATGAGAAAAGAATCTAAAAAAGAGTGGATATATGTATAACTGATTCACTTTGCTGTACACCTGAAACTAACAAAACATTATATATCAACTATAGTCCAATAAAAATTAAATATATATATATAATAATCCTATTTGTCACACAACTAATAATAGAAGCAAAAACTGGCAGAACTAAAGGAAAATTAAAATTATATAAAATTAAAATGAAAAGTATATGAAATTATATTTGAGACTTTGAAAATTTACTCTTAATCAATAAAGTAAATAAAATATTCTTTAAAGATATAGAAAACCTGAAAAAACACAATATCAAATTAACATAATCGATATTTATAAAATAATATACCTAACAGTATACATTCACCACCCATTTTGAAAGGAAAGAGCCATTGAAGGCTGATTAACTACACGGTAGTACAACTAGAAATAGAGGTAGTATAGATTAGGTTGACTCTCTGATGACTTCAAAAATCACATGGAGAAAGTTACTTTTAATTTTTCTTCTCACTATGAATCTGTATTTTCATCACGATGCATTAGGTTCTACACAGTTAAGCTCTCATTGATTTTTCAAACGTCATCTGTTCACGTTTTTTATTGGTACCTTTCAAATATGTTATCAAAAATTACCATTTCATAATCATTTCCCTAGATTACTAGAAGAAAAGTTTATTGAATTATGTGATATTTTTAGGTCAAAGGAAATCACAATACTAATTTTATAGGAAATATGGAATTAGAGGGAAAGAAATATATCTTGGCAGCAATTCAAACATATATGTACTTCATGAAATAAGATATAACCATACTATAGTTACATTCCCTCTTGATTATTTATTTACTTTTTAGCTTGTTTTTTTGTTTGTTTGTTTTTGGTTTTTTGTGAAGGGAACTTCTCTGAATGGACAGAGCAATAACAAAAAAAGTTCTTTGGAATGGTTTATAAAACCAAAATAATAATTCCATTTCATTTAGCAAGAATGAAGGAAGGATGTGTGCTCCATGCTCCAAGTGTGATAATGATTTCCAGACTCTTGGATTTTACCAGCTGGTAATATTTCAAAAGCAAAGTTGAAAGCCAATGTCAGGTTGACAATTTTCTTTCTTTTTTTTTTTTTCCAAGTAAAATAAAAACAAGCACCATATCTTCTCTGGCCATCATTTCACATAGGAAAGAATATTTTACACCAAAAGAAGGATCAGAAAATTTGAGAATGAAGAACAGTACTTTAAACTGAATAGACTTTATGAAAAACCCACAGTATGTTATAATAGACTTGTGAATGTCTTTTTAGATTGGACCTATTGTTGCCAAACTCTGTCCCAGAACCTGATACATAGGTACCACTTGAATCTGGATCCTCAATCTCCATGGTATTTGCAACCTTGCCACATTGGAATGCTGGAGAGCTGGGAGGTTTGTGTGTGTGTGTGTGTGTGTGTGTGTGTGTGTGTGTGTGTGTGTGTACATGTTAAAGGCAAAGTATCTGTGGGTACTTTTTTCAGCCTTAGCCAGTTTCTTTTTTTTTTTTGAGTATTATCTATCTTTCTATGTCCTTCAAAAGAATAGAGGGTTAAATGTTGGGGGGAATATTCTTAAGGCCTACATGAAGATTACAAACTTTCATAGAATTTGAAGGTCTTCTATAGGATCAATAGACACCACAGCCACAAACTTTACCTGAGCATTCCACAAAATTCCACATTGTAGGAGACAATTGCCTTTAATAAGTCAAATCCCCAAGGAGAAAACAGTTTGCCTTCAGATTATGTGCCACCTTGGAGACAGCTGAATTCTTGTACTACTAAACTGGATGCTTTAAATCATGCTATTTTGAATTGCATCAGGAAGTCCAATCCAAAGTAAGGCCTGTAGTTGCTCTGGCTACTAGCAATTTCCATACATATTCTTACATATCTGATCTAAGCATGTGATTAAACTGTCAAATCCTCTAAAAGTTTGAGGAGACTGGCTAGAGGCATGCAAAATAGATCCAGACGTTTAAATGAAGCATGAGGTTAACTTCAGTGTTCTTACTTAGTTATCATCTACGGTATTTCACCAAGTTAATAACAGGTCTTCAAAAATTTTATTTATTCCAAACCACTCAGATGTGAGGAAGGCAACTGTGATGAAGTTATAATGAAAACACATCAATATTTGTTAAGGAATTGATTTTTTATGCTTAATTAGTTTTTGAAAAGTGGAACTCAGTGTCCAAGTACTGTTAATAATTTGATATATCTACCAGATGGATCTCTGCTTATATTAAATTCCTGCTCGCTTGCCAAATAATTCCTATTAAAGATACTTAGGGTGTCTCCAAAGACAAGGCAGGATTTTAACAGCATCAGGAAATTAATGATTGTAATGTATGCTAAAATTGTGATGATGTGAAGACCAATAATTATATTAAGTTCCATTGCTTTGAAAGTAACATTATTTCGTTAGTCAAGGTGGAATTTTTATTCTGACAAAATGTTCATGAGGATAAGTCTACTGCATATGAATTTAAATAAATTGTCAGTAGAAAATGAAAATATGCTGTATCAGGAAGTCATATCCAAAGAATGGATTCTATCTTTGTCTCTTCATGCTAGCTACTAGCAATTTCCATACCATATTCTTTGATATGTGTATACATATACATATATATTTATATGTGTGTGTGTATAAAACCTTGCATAAAAAATGGAAAGAGAAGAAATTACTGTGCTTATTTCTAGTACAGGTTGAAAATGCATGAGTATTTGGAAGCACAGAATAGACTAACATTACATAAGAAGCCTGTTAAAATATAAGCCCAATGTCTATCATATAATTCTAAAAGCTGCTTTTCTTTGAGTATTTAAAGTTTTTAGAAATCAGGAGCCCTCTGTTAACCCGAAGACCGTTGGAAACTTAAGGGATCACATCTTATACCTTATTCCACATACACCATAGTTTTATGTTAATTTCTTAAAAAAGATTAGCAGAAAATGGGATGCAGGAAGTTGTAGATGAGCTGAGTGCCATGAAAGAGATAGTAATCCTGGAAATGGAAGTGGGGACTGATAAAGGGAAGGACAGACAAACTTTTATTCCTTGTGAAATTTACATAAGATTAAGTCTGATCTTTAGGGTGAAATCTGGGGTCAAAAGATGTTACATAAGGGAAAAATCAAACAAATTCTGATTAAAATATAATATTGGGTTGGCCAAAAATTCTTTCAGGTCTTTCTTTATGATGTTATGGAAAAACTCAAACGAATTTTTTGACGAACCCAATATTAGGACTCCCAGAATTGATATCCACTTTGAACTACCGTGAACGACTGCATGGGGTGTGGGGCAGAAAGGGAACCAAAAGAACCTTCTGACAAGGAATGGGCAGAGAAACTCAAAGATGAATGATGTAATATATCTCCTTCTCCATTATAGCCACAAATACAAGAGTGAAAGATGTGGCAAGAGAGGTAAAATTCAAGAACCCCAATGGAGAAGAAGCTGTTAGTTGTTTAAAAATTCACCCAGTTACAATTTGATGTTGACTTGGCATTTTTCTCGACGCCTTACTCATATTACGGAAATAGCTAATGAGGGAGAAAACCAAAGATGGAAAATTTGATATGGTGATTTCCTTTTGCCAAAAACATCAATCATGTAATTATTATCAACAACAAGAAAATTATGCCAAGTGACCGAATTCCTTTATATAATATGAATCCTTGTAACTTCTCACTGTTTCTCAGTGAATGTACCATCTGACCATGCCTTCCCCTCCAAACCTGTAAATCTATTGACAGTTTAGCACCCAGAGGTAAGTTGGTTTAACCAAATTTAGGGTTCTAAAGCTTCTGCAAAGTGGAAGAACTGAATCTGAGCCACTGACATAAAGCCAGTAGCCTCAAAGTACTCCCTCATGGGCTGAAAGATTCCAACCACCACCTCAGAGAAATGCTGAGAAAACTTACATGTTTTTGTGTGTTTTTTAATCTTTCAGACAGCTGGAGGTGCGGGCAAAGTCATCCAAAAAACAAACAAACAAAAAATAAAAAACAAACAACAACCAAAAAACTCCCAAAGCTTTAAGACAATACCATGTGTCAGATTTTCATTTATACAACCTGTGTGGTGCTAGAACTGAAACAAACAAAAATAGCATAAAAACAAATGAAAGGCAGTAAAACATGATATGATCCAACAATAATACATTCTGGAAAAGGCAAAACTATGGAGACAGTATAAAGATCAGTGGTTGCCAGGGGTTTAGGGGGAAGGAAGGATGAATAAGTGGAGCACAGAGGATTTTGGAGGCAGTGAAAATACTCCGATACTGTAATGGTGGATACATGACATTATGTATTTATCAAAACTCATACAATGTACAACACAAAAAAATGAACGCTAATGTGAACTGTGGACTTTGGGTGATAAAAAATAAACAAAAATCCAAACAAAATAAACCCTTTCCCCACACAATATGTACTTGAAAATTAACCAGAGGTGTACACGTACACACACACACACACACACACACATGCACGCACTTCTATATAATCAGTGCATCAGAAACAAAGTCACAACACAAATTACAAAATATTTGGAACTGAGAAGCACTTGAAGAACTACATATAAAAAATTGTGGGCTGTAACTAAAACAATATTTACCAGAAAAGTTATTTCCTTAAATATATATATTAGAAAATAAAAAATTTGGAAATCAATGTGCCTAGGCCTTTCTCAAGAAACTGGAAATTAGAAATGTTTTTTAAAAAAGAAAAGAAATAATGTGTTAGAATTGAAATTATTTTTAAAAATGGAGCTGATCAAATTAGAGATGTGCATGCCTATAGTAAGGTCTCAGTGACTATGAGTTGTTATTATAGTTATTTAATTGTAAAGAGGTAACAGAAACATATTTTATCTACTTAGGGTCTGGAGATCTGTTTTCTTTTTATTTAAATGACTAGATATTGTGTCACTTGGGTGATTCACTTTGCTCTTCTGGACCTTGATTAATACTTAATTAATGTAAAATGAAGAAGCTGGAGGAAGAGTCACACCCAGCTCTTCTGGGATTCTACTTTTTCAGGGCTCTTGGGGAGGCAACACTTTGCCTGATAGAAAATTCAGCGTATAGAGACTATTGTCAAATGGACTGCTAGTGCCTGCTTGGGAGCCTGGAAAGTGAAACAGTGAGTTACATCTACACAGTGCACAACACTATTATTATGGTTAGTAGTAGCAGTGATGGTGGTGGTAATGGTAGTAGTGTAACATTTATAGTAAAGATGACTCTCTAGCTACTATTATTTCCTTTGAGTGTGGTCACAATTAGTTCATAACTAAATTCTCAGCACTAAAACCCAAAACCTTTCCTCTCTTTACAATATTTTCAGTAAAATGTATAACTCTCTTCCAAGGGACTTTATAGAAGTTCCAAGTTGCTGCTAAGTGTTCCTAGGGCAAAGTGGCTGACAATTGTCTTGTTAAATCAGTATTGTGTTCAATTACTCGAGACTCTGGTCTGAAAAAATAGTCAGGCAGGCTCTTTCATTTTTCTTACAATGAGAATAAAATAAGAATCTTTCTTTTTCAAAGTTAGAGAAAAAATTCACAGTGCGTTTTTGCTCATAATGTAGAAAAGTCTTCCTTCACTCTGTCTTGCTCCTTCCCTTTTGCCACATTGTAAAAAGATGAATGACAGCTGGGAACAGGATACCAGTGGACCTACTTTTTCTCCCCTCTCTCCTATCTGTTCTCTCTAAACCAGTGGTTCTCAGTGTATTGTCAGAGACTCTTCCAAGGGGTCTGTAAAGTCAAAATTATTTTCCTAATAATACTAAAACATTATTTACCTCTTTCATTCTCATTCTCCCATGAGTGTACAATGGAGTTTTCCAGAACTATATGACATGTAATGTCACAGTAGCTTGAATATGGAAGCAGATGTGAGAATCTAGCTGTCTTCTATTAAACCAAAAGTTAAAGACATTTACAAGAATGCAAAACAACATTCTTCCCACAAAGTATTTCTGCCTTTGAACATATGTTTTTCATAAAGATATGTTATTTATGTTAATATGTCAAGGGTTTATTATTATAATATATATTAATGTACTATACATAATTTTAATGTAGTATTTATATATTTATTATATAAATAATAATTATATTGAAATTAAACTAAGAATTATTATATACATTTATTATATATTTAATTTATTTTGATCTATATTAATAACATATATAGTAAGTGAATAATTCTCCATTTTAATTTCAAAGGTGATAAATATTGATAGATACTAATCCACATGAACAAAATTTCTTTATAATGTTAAAGAATGTAAAGAGTTCCTGAGATCAAAAATTTGAGAACCACAGCTTTAAGTAGTTCCTTCTGTAGCAAAGAATAAAAATAGAAAATAAATGAACCTAAAATCCAGAGAAAAGGATAAGAGGCACTTAGATGCTGAGCTAACCCCAAAAAGGACGATAAAGCACTTGGAAAATTTCTCCCAACCTCCATAATTGTTTAGACTCAATGTGAGTAACAAATAAGCTCTTTAATTCAAAATCATGTATGAGATTAGTCTGGGATGAATAAAATAAAAGACGAGTTAAGGATAAGTGCAAAAGGGATCAAACTGGACTCTAGATTTTTAATGCTTTATAAGGCACTCTTACTGCTTATCTTAAAATATACTATTTGCTTAATGCTCCATGAATCTGTGTGTTTTAAATGTCTGGGCTGTTGTATGTGTGGCATCTGTGTACATTGTTTAAAGTTTACTGTTCAGAACATGTTGCCCTGTCCTCCAATTCTGGATGGGAATGGTAGTGGAGGCTGTAAAGGTTCAGAGCAGAGATTCTGGAATCAGCCTGGCTGGGTTGAATCCTAGTCTTTCAAGTTACTTAGTTTCTTCATCTATAAAATGGGGTTGATAACAATAGTGACTCTGCCGTGGGGTTGCCATGATGAAAAAATGATTAATATTTGTGACTACTTGATAAGTACTTAGCACAGTGCCTGGCCCACAGTGTGTGCCATATACATGTTGAATTAGCAAATAAGTATAACCAGAGCTGCCCAGGTTAGACGCCGGGAAAAAACAAGGGCCGGGGCTGTGAAGCAAACACAACATGGGGGAGCAGATCGGAGTGAGTTGCTAAGTAGGAAAAACAGACAGCAGCCTTTGGGGTTAGAATGAGTGGGCATAGACAGACCCCACAGCAAGTCGTCAAAGCTCAAGGAGCCAAAGAGGCTTTAAATGAGGGGGCAGGGCTTGGGTTTGGGCCAAACACACTCTCATGAGAACTGTTTCATGGAGACTGAGTGTCGTGTGAAGGGCCGAAGGAGGCTTTGCCCCTGCTAGCTGACTTCCTTAGGGCCAGAGGCACCACCCTCTGAACCCAAGCATCTACTCCTCTAGTGATAAAAAATTACCACTACCGCTTGATGGCAGTATGTTCAAATCACGCACATCACACCATTTTCCGTTACTAGATCATTTCCAAATGCTGTCCCAATGCACTGAAAAAATGTATTTGAAATATTCTGAGATCCAAAGAAGGCAGAGACTTTTTTTTTTAAGTCATGCCACATTTTTCTTTCCAGGGGAAATTTAATTAAATTTGAAAAAAGTGAACTTTGATTTACCCTGGCATTTATATTAATCTGTTCTAATCTCATCAAGAAGTCCAAATGCTTTTGAAACCACCCTTGCTAAGTATTTTATAATAATTAAATTTTAATTAAAGGTACTATTTATTTAACTAATCTTGTTCAAAAATTGGGCCTTGCTAATATATATTAAATGTATAACTCACAGTTTGGCATGTATGGTTTTTTATATATATATTTTAAACAACAAAGACTTTTAACCATTGTGTATTCAGAAGTAAATACTGGGCTTAATATTTTAAGGTCAGACACAATTTAATTTCTTATAATTAAATGCATCACAATAGCTAAACTTCAGAGTTGCAACGGAAATCCCTTTGTTTCTATGAAGCTTCAGATAGTTGAGGTAGGAGGAATTATTCTCTGAACACAAAGTGCCTATTGTCTTTTCCACCCCAATACAGGATCAAGTCACCATCTTTAAGCTTATGATATAACTCCAGAATGGCAGGATTAAACGTTTGGAGAAAGATGAACTTTCTAGTATGCACACTTCCCGTAGTAGGAATCCAGTAAATGTACAGATAATGATTATAATCGGAAGGCTTCTTCTAGAAGCAAAGTACAGGAACACAGCCTTCCAAAAGTTCCAAGCTGATTTCTTCTCGGTGGTATTATATAAAAGAACACTGATGCTATGTACTAGGGAGTGGCTTGTCTTCCTTCTGTTCCTCTTTAAGAACAATAGGGAGAGACTTCTCTGACAGTCCAGTGGTTAAGACTTTGCCTTCCAATGCAGGAGGTGCAGGTTCAATCCCTGGTCGGGGAACTAGGATTCCCACATGTCTTGTGGCCAAAAAACCTAAACATAAAACAGGAGCAGCATTGTAACAAATTCAATAAAGACTTTAAAAATGGTCCACATCAAAAAAACAATCTTTTAAAAAAAAAGAACAATAGGGAAAAGTTAAATAGGTATATTTGCTTTCGTTGGGAGAGGAACTTGAATTGAATACTTGTACTTTGAAAGTGACTTCTCTGCTGAGTGCTCATGAAGTGTTTTGTATGTATAAATTTTTAAGCAGCCTCTGGAACGAAGCATAAGAAATACAAGGATTGGGCTTCCCTGGTGGCGCAGTGGTTGAGAGTCCACCTGCTGATGCAGGGGACACGGGTTCGTGCCCCGGTCTGGGAAGATCCCACATGCCGCGGAGCGGCTGGGTCCGTGAGCCATGGCCGCTGAGCCTGCGTGTCCGGAGCCTGTGCTCCACAACGGGAGAGGCCACAACAGTGAGAGGCCCACGTACCAGAAAAAAAAAAAAAGAAATACAAGGATTATGCAGGTTTTGGGCATGCCCCTGATTCTTTCAAGAGCAAACTTTTCTAGAGAGTTTAATAATGAATTCGTAACACCTGAGGACAAAGTCAGTTTCGTTTCTAAAGGAAGCTTTGAAAAAGATTTTCAAGGAGAACATTATAAGTCTTCTTTCCCATTCCTTTCTATTCCTTGGTTGTCCTTTCACTTACCTCCTTGCCTAAGGGGTATTCATTCATTTATTCAACAAATAATTGTTGGGTGCCTATTCTATGGCAGCCACTGTTTTGGGACTGGCTGACAGTGTTGAATTTTACCTGGGCGTGTAAAACAGGATTCTCCCGGACAACAGTGAGAGTCATTGAAGAGAAGATCCCCACACATGCAGGGAGACCTAAGGAATCAAACTCTTGTCTTCAGGTCCAGTAGTAGTGAAATAAGTCCTCCTAAAACTGAGTTCCTCTGACGAGTTTATGATTAACCTCTCTATCCAAAACTTTATTCCCTTTCTTGTCTTACCCCTATTCCCCTCAGGATTGAAGAGTGTTAAAGAAAAGTGGGGATTAAAACTGAAAGGGCCCTGTGGGACCCTCCTGGTACAAGGCACCTTTGTGCCCCACATTTCATGTTTGTAGAAAAAGGCATTAGTCTCCTAGGTCTTCCCTGACTTCCAAAGAGCAGACTAAGCAGTTATTAATTAGGGAAGCGAGGGAATGCAGAAACAAAGGAAAAGCAATCAAGCAAGAAAAGGAATGATAGCTTAAACAATTAAAAAAAAAAAGAGTCCTAGTTCCTCAAGGGATATGCACTGCAATCTGCCATATATCTTTGAGTTGTTCTGCAGAAACTAAGACCCCTCATCCATGTGGAGGATGGTGACTACATGCTGACCACTAGCACATAGACCCCAGACTGGAACCAGAGGTTTGATGATTAAGATTCCTGGAACATCACCCTATTACCTCTTACCTCACCACCAACCAATCAGAAGAAAGTCCACCAGCTGCAACCCTCACCCTAAGTGTTGTCTTTAAAAACCCTTTTCTGAAAGTCATCAGGGAGTTCAGGTCTTTTGAGCATGAGCTGCCCATTCTCCTTGCTTTTGCCCTACAATAAACACTGTACCTTCCTTCACCATAACCCAGTGTCAGTAGATAGGCTTGGCTGAGTGGGGGGCGAGCAGACCCAAGTTTGGTTCAGTAACAGTAGTTCAAAGCCAAGGCTTTTGACTTGCAAGGGCCTGATATATATATATATATATATATATATATATATATATTTATTTATCTATTATATATTTATATATCTATATCTATAGCTATCTATATCTACCTATCTATCTATCTGTATCTATCTATCTATCTATATATATATATATATATAGAGAGAGAGAGAGAGAGAGAGAGAGAGAGAGATGCCCGATGGTCTTGCCACCACAGACTAGATAAAGACCTTACTAGCTTGGGGGTAAAAGGGGGCTGAATAAGGGAACACAAACAGGGGAGTCCCTATACCCTGCCCCTCTATCTCTTGCCTGAGGCTGAGTCCCTGTTGTGAGTGAGGTAAATGATAAAACCTTTGCATGCATTTGGGAATCTGTGATCTAAGAATATGTCACTTCTTTTGTGGAGAACAAAAAAATTCCAAACTTCTCGGGTAGCCCCTTCCACTCCTCCCTGTTCCCTCACACCCAAGCCTGCTGAAGCAGCCATAGAGGAGAAATGGTAGCATAAAATGTTCAGACAGAGAGGGCTGAGGCTCTCTCCCCATAACCTCGCCCCACCTACAATATACACAACCCAAGAAAGAGCAGAAGAATGAACAAAATTTCTCTCCAGCTTCTGTGTGTTGGGAGGAGGTGGCTGAGAGTGAGCTGCAGTTTGGGAGTGGTCTCCCAAGGTTGAGGAGAACACAGTTCTTCATAGGCTGGTTTCTGCAGAGCAGAGAGAGAAGGAGCTATTACAGCAAATACATTGAGACTCAGTGGAGGAAACCAGATGGGACAGACGCTGATGACTAGGCACCAGAAACCCCTCTCCTAGTGATGGTAGGACAGTGCATGAGCTACAGTTTAGGAGTCTTCTGGGGAGAAGAGGAGCAGTGGGATTAAAGGAGGAAGCCCTGATTTCACTGAGTTCATACAAGAAATAATGGAAGCAAAATCTATATACCCTGAATTGATCAGACTAGGTTTTCTACAGTCAGATGGAATACAGTCTTAAATAGAGATTGAGCTGAATATGTGGTCTGAAGTATCACACTAGTTCCATTATTTTATAGTATTAATTACTCTTAGTATTAATAAGTAGTGAAGGCATCCCACATTAGAGTGCTGTTTCTCTGATTCTATATTTTGTTTCCCAATATCTGGCAGAACACCTCTGGCACTGATGTTTCGCTCTTTAACTTTGGACATTCAGTAAACATCTTCTTGTTTGGCTGTTAGTCTTTTTGTGTCTTCCTCATGAAAATTCCCTTTGGATATCCCTTCACATTAGCCAGAAGGGGACTTGTGCCCGCTAGTCAAAGAGAATAAAAAGTTCAAGAGTTGCACCAGTGTTATTTCACTGTACAACTCCAGGGGGTGACACTTATATTGATTCTATGTAAATGGCACTTTCTTGAGTTGGGCAACATGAATCTCACCATTCACAGGCAGCCACTCTGTAATGATCTGAGTATATTCCCTTCCACCCAGCATTTTTGTATGCATACTTCATACTCTTTGTAAACATTATTTTAATCCTTGCTTAATAATTTTAATACATATGACATAATTTACATAGTTTATTTCTTTTAGAGAAGTATGTTTACAAGATTCTGCTATTAAAAAAATAAATGTATAAACGTTCGCATGTACAATTATGTCTCCACATTTTGAGTTGTTGCTTTAGGATAAATTCTCAGAAATAGGTCAAAGGGTGTGGACATTCTCAAGACTCTTAACACTCAGCTAAAAACTGTTTTCCAGGAATATTGTTCTGATTTACTCTTCCATTAACTGTGTATGAGCGTGGCTTTATCATGCAACTTTGCTAGCACGAGAAGTCTCATTTATCAAATGGCAAATTGGCAGAGGTTAAGACAGTAAGTGAGCTGGAGGGAGCAAAATTTTGTACATTTCAGGAAAACAATTTGCTTTGTCTTTCTGAAATGATGTACGCAAAGACACTAGAAACATACACACCATTTGAGCTAGTTATACCAATCACAAAAGTTTTTCCTAAGAAAAAATAGACAGCGAGGGCAAAAACCAGCATTTAAAATGTTAATTGTGGTGTTACAAAACAGTGAAAAATAGAAGCAACTTATACAGGGATTATTGAATAAATTGTAAAATAACTACATGATAGAGCATTATAAAGCTACTAAAAATGTACAGACATATTTAACATGGAATGCTAACGAGGTACTAAGCAAAAAAAGAATCATCTAAACTATCAGTAAAAAAACATTTTTGAATTTTTAAAAAACTGTATGTTGATTTTTTTTAAAAAAGTCTGGAAAGAGATACCAAAATGTTAACAATAGCTTTTGGGGTGTTTTGTGTTTGTTAGTTTTGTTTCTCTCATTATGCTTTATTTCATATCTCATCTTTGTAGAATACATATTTTAAGGGAAGGACATATAAGGATAAAATCCTTCTTTCTATGTCTATAAAACTATTATCATTGGTTCAAAAACTTACCAAAATCCATTATAAGTAATATTAGCATTTTAAATACTGTTATTTTCCATATTAATCAAAGCCATTGTTATCCGCTTTGTTTTTATTCTTGGGAAAATGGATTTTCTTCCTCAGCTCTACTAATGTGTTGAATTATTTTTTATCATGCCTTTAACTGCAATTATGAGTGCATGCAATGCTTTATATTTTACCTAATTTGTTTCATGAAAACTCATAAAACCTGCCTGTATTTCCATATGTATTTCCACATATTTTATCATTAATAAAGATTAATTGGCTTTTTAAAAATCAAAAAGTTTAAGATTTTTAAATACATTAAAATGCGTGACTCTTGGCAGTCCATCTAAACAGGGAGTGAGTCTCTGCCAGTTCTCTTTCCCAATGTCTCCCTCTCAGTCAAATCTAATTATTGCTAAGTCAATGCACCCCTTTGATGCTCCAGATGTGGTCTGTTAACCAGTGGCATGGCTGTCTCCAGGAAGTTTTTGAAAATGCAAAATCTTCTGCCCCCATTTTAGACCCACAGATTGAGAATCCATGGGTTAAGTTTTCCAAAAGATTCATATGCACGTTAACATTTGAGAATCACTGGGCCAAGAGTGATGAGAATAAGCTCTTTCAATCTTCCTCCACTTTTGTTGTTTTGTACTTGTTGAACCCTATTTAAACCTGACCTTAAAGGTAAAAACAACTATTATAGTACTTTTCTGCCCAGCTTGAAACAAACTTTTTTTTTTCTTTGACTGACTGAGGACAAGTGTGGCCGCATGATTTCAAACCAAACAAATCAAAACAAAGCTGAAGTTTCCCTGGAAAATTCAAAGGTGGAAAAACAAATCACAGACAACTGTTTAAGTATACCTGTGAAAACTAGATATATTTTTCAAGTGATAAGATTTCTTCTTTCTATATCACACAAAAACATAAGTTCCTGTACATAAGCAATTACTACATCACAATTTATGGATGACGTTTTCTGCTGCCAGGACTTCTTTCTAGTGAAGATGGGTTCTGTCAAAACTATGCTTTTAAAAAATATGAATATTTCGACTAAAACAATTCAGAAATATAACGTGACACTATTTGACCACTTACACTGAACACATCTGGTGGAAAATAATACCCCTGGTTTAAAAGAGCAGATGGAAAATTTTCTCCTGGAAATCAATGTTAATAAAACAATCTTTTCAATCTTTCCAAGAATTTCACTATGTATACACCTGTAAACAGAATAACAGGGAAAAATAGGATTATTTTCTTCCTATGATCCCAGTGGAAATAACTACTCTACTCAACCTATAAGGAGTAGAGAGGTAAAAATCTCTGAAACAAGTTCTTCCACACTTGGTGTATCTTTTCTGAGAGGGGTTCCTGTGACCATTCTAGAAGCTGGATTTTAGGTAGCTAACTGAGCAATACTTGGCAGATTAAGATGTCATAAATTCTTTGATATTCCTCCTTTCAAAAGGTGAGGTCTAATGCCCCTCTCTTTGCAGCTGAGGTGACCTTACAACCAATAGAATTCAGGGAAAGTGACACTTGTGCAGTCCAGGGCTAGATCCAAAGAAACCGTGCCTCTCCTGCCCTACCTCTTGGAATCTAGGCTGTCTAGATATTTTGCGTTGGGTCTCCCCTCTTGAAACTCAGTTTCCACACTGCAAGAAACCCAGGGTATACAAAGAGGCCTTGTTACATTACTCTGGGTGACAGCCCAGCTGAGAGCCCTGTGAGTGAGTCATGTTGACGTTTGTTGCAGTCAAGTATTTAGATGCCCAGAGCCCCAGCCAACATACGACTGTAACAGCATCTGAGGCCATAAGTAAGAACCTTCTGAGCTCTTCCTGAATTCTGGACCACAAAATTATTAGCAAAATCAATGGTTGTTTTAAGATGCTAAATTTTGAAGTAATTTCTTTTACAGCAATAGAAGAAAACACCAACAAATGCCCGCAATCCCCATATGTAGAGACTATGCTTTCCTTTCCCTGCTCCATGTCTCACATAGCACTGACTACTTCTTTAGCACTAATATTAACCACAGCCTTTTCTGGTCATGAATAACTCGATCTCAGGTTGCTAAAATGTATTTACCTAATTTCATTTTGTCAAAACTTAATAAACTGATTGAGTTAAATGATGGCAAAAATAAACTTAGAGAATATTATTGCTGTTGCTAGGATTGGACTGTAGAATGAAGGTAATAGCTTTGGATACCTGGATCCATGAAAAGGCTAAGTACAGGCTCAAAAGAGGATTATCTAAGAGGTAAGCAAAAACTGGTGAATGAGAGCATAAAAACACTGTTGGCTACTTATGCAGAAGGCTTTTCTAAATAGGACATTGTTCCATAATCTGTTCTAGAGCAAAACTATTTTTACCAAGAACTTTAACATTTGTTTGTGAAAACAGGCCAACTGTTTTCAACTACTAAATTGTGTTGGTGTTGATTTCTAATGCATAGAAAAAGGAATTTCTAATTTGAAATTAAAGGTTGTTTGCTTAAGTGACAGGTTAGTTTCAGGCCACAGCTTGGTCTTCTTGACTTAAACTATAACTATATGAAATGTTAGAAGTAAAGACCCCAATCATTTTATGCCATTTTTAACCAGAGTCCATATTTACCTTTCCTGCCCCTGCAGGCCAGCTAATCCATCTCCACTCTCTAAATGTAGAATATACTAGAGGCTTGCCATCTAAAATCCTTTCTTCTTTCGCTACCCACCTGGGCCATGTTTTGGCATATTCAAATAAGGCATAGGAATCCTGGATATTGGCAGTAGATCTGTATCTCTTTTAAAGCTGAGGGGTGAGGGGATTTCAGGATGTCATAAAAGGCCAGAAGATCTAGAAGTAGCTAATTTCTACTGTGGGGTCCGATGCCCTCTTCTCTCTGGGAGGGTCCACTGGGATTTATATACTCAGAGGGACAATGACAAATGGGAAATGAAATCATCACTTTACCGTGAACTAGACTACTGCCTGATACCATAATATAAGAATCCCCCATAAAGCTGGAAAGTGCAGCTTGGGCTTAAGGACCAAGCAGCTCTCTCTTTTCCAAGTCCCTAGGTCTGCTTTCAATCCTAAAGTAATGCAAGCTCCCTAGGGTCCAAGTGATGTTCAAAATGAGCAAAGAGGAAACACAATGACTAGCCCATTAGGATAACTTAACCATCCTACCTCATGTAAGCAAGAAAGTAGAGAGGACCAGAGTGAGAGCAAGATTCAGGGCCATACCAACTTCTGTTACCTGAGCACATAGAAGCTGGAAGTCAAAGGCCATGAGCTAGACCATATAGTCTCTCACAGCGGCCATGCCAACTGGGAAAAGTGGCTCAGTTGTATTAGCAACTCCAGTCATCATCACCTGTACCTTCCCATAGTCTCAGCAGAGTGACAAGAAGAAAATAGAAAAAGAGAAGCTCTCTCAGCTTTATTCATGTGAATAAATTTGCGAAGCAGGAACTGGTATATATATTGATCCTCATCATCATCCAGTTAATGAAGTTAATAAAATCTCTATGGAAGAGCTGTGAAAATTAGCTTTGTTAGAGGAATGGATGTCTGTGACTCCTTTTTTTTTTTTTTTTTTTTTTGGCGGTACGCGGGCCTCTCACTGTTGTGGCCTCTCCCGTTGCAGAGCACAGGCTCTGGACACGCAGGCTCAGTGGCCATGGCTCACGGGCCCAGCCACTCCGCGGCATGTGGGATCTTCCCAGACCGGGGCACGAACCCATGTCCCCTGCATCAACAGGAGGACTCTCAAGTACTGCGCCACCAGGGAAGCCCGTCTGTGACCCTTTAAACTTCAGACATAGTTTCTTTGATTAAAATACTGATACAATGGTAAAATCAAATAATACGTTTTTAAAAGAAAGTTTTAAAAAAATTTAATAAATGAGTAATTTTTATGATAAATGATTAATTATACTGATCATGTAAACATTAGGTGGCTGGCCTTCCTAATGGGATGTGATGTCTCAGTGTCCACAGATTTGTCTGTTTTCACTTATCCCTTAATACTTTTGACTTTACAACTAAGTATTACTTAATGTTCAGTTTTGTCACGGTTATTAATCCATTACTTTTTACTACATTAACTTTTATACGAGCATATAAGATCACAATGGGTTGAAGGACAAAGAGGGTTCAGACTCATAACTTTGACCTATGTCTTTGATTTGTTTCAAAATTAATTTTTCCTGTTTTCTATATTAAAATACAGGGCAAGCTTCTTGGCTACCCCCTATCTGAGTCTCTCATCAAAATGAGAAGTAAAAAGTTTATCATTCCAAAATGTGTATTGAAGAAATATTACAATATTTTAAGTAGACCTTCTGAGGCAAGCTCAGCGCTGCTAGAAAGACATGCAAGCAAGTGTATGCCGTTCTCAAAATTCCACTTAGGGAAATACGATGGAATGCAGAATTTCCTCCTTATTTTATGTTTTAATACAAATTTTCTCATGGTGAAGAGCAGCTATAATACTTTACAACTAGTACACATTTATTTTGTTGACCTGCTTACTCATTCTCCACCTGTTTAATTATTTACTCATTCTACATCTGAAAAGAATTCAAAGTTGTTGAAAATAAAAGTAAACACACAATAAGAGAATTAAAAATAAAACCAGAAAGACCAGAATCCATACAGTGGTAAGAAACTTCAGGTTTAATTAAAAGTTAAAGAAATCACATGGACACTGGGTGAAGCTGAATTATTGCTAGATAGAAGCAACAAAACTATACGAATATTTATAGCTTGGTCTATATCGTAATAGCAGATGACCTTGCTTTTTCATCCCACTGAGAAAATGGAAGCAATCAGAAGAGAACTTCCCTGTCCTCCGGGACCGTGGATTATATCTGAACCCGTATTCTGCTTTCCTTTGTGTTTCCATAGGTGATTAGTGTCTCTCATCTAAGGGCAATCACTCTTCCAGTGCCTTGGATTCCATGCATTCCTTTCATCTAGTGAAGGACTTGGTTCCTGCAATTATCCTCTCCCCTGCATCTTCTATTATTTGTTCCTTACTATTGGACCATCCTATCACATACAAATACACTGTCGTAGCTCCCATTTAAAAAAACAAACAAACAAATAAACACCTGTCTTGACCCTACATTACCCTTCATTCCACTGCCATATTGATTTGCTGCCTTTATAGCAAAAGTTATTGAAAATGCTGTCTCTACAGGCGTTTGAAACAACTAGTAAATAACGCCTTGTTTCCTGCTCCAGGTGAGATCTAAACTGAGAGAGAAACAGAGGATCTAGAGAAATTGATATTGATGACAAAAAGAATATGGGAAATCATAGCTTAGGTCTTCTAGTCTATAGGTTGGTTAATATTTCTCTACCTAATTAGACAGGCTGACAACCCAGTCATTAGGTGGGACAGGCGTAGGCCTCTCCTGCAAGGGCAGCCCCCTTTGTCTCAAGAGAGCAGAGCAGAATGAGTGTGCTCTGCAGGTCGGAAGATCCAGAGTGAGGGTGGAGGGAATATGACACCTCATCTCTGTTCTCCCTTTGCAATTCAGCATCAGGTCAGCTCCTCGCTTCCTGGGGAGGAGTGAAGAGGCAGAGAGAGGCCAGGAATATGACCCTAGAGAAGGCCTTCTTCTGGAGTCAGGAAGCAAGGGGAAGGAGGCTCCTTCCTAAACTTACTGTGTCCGCTTCTTCCGAGGTTTCTTGAGTGTAATCCAATCCAGCTTTCACCCTGCTGGTCCACCAACACTCGTATTATCCAGTCCCCGGTGAGTGCCAGGTTGTCAGTAAAAGCCCAGTGCCGATGGGGCACAGCTGCAGTGAAGTCATAGTGATGTGTCGTGTTGAGGCATGGGAGGACTTGAGGCAGCCCCAGCCTCCTTCCCCTTAGTTCCTGTGAGGTGTGGAGCAGATCCAAAAAGTTCTTTGTGGGACCTCTGTGGGGCAGTAAGAAAGAGGAAAGAGAGGATGTAGAAAATGACTCAGAATTAAGGCAGGGTGGTTGGAACGGCACAAGGGAGGGAATATAGTAAGGCTATGGAGTGGAGAGGCCAAGGTCTAGTGCAGCCAAGTCTCTGAGGTTCAAGGGAGGAAGGAGGGAAGCCCAGGCAGTAGGGAGAGATGGCTGTGTTTCCCAGAAGCAATTGCTATCACAGTTCTTGTCTGTGCTGAGAGCAGAGCATTAGCCAAAGAGACTCGAGCAGCATCTCTAGCAGGGACAGAGTCCAGCACCCAAGGGCCAGCTAGAGACAGCAGAAAAGAGACACCTTCTCTGGAGCAGACAATAGACATTTCTCTCTATACCCAGATGCCATCTCATGAAATAGGCAGGGTGGTCACTTCTTGAGACAGGCAACAATAGTCTTCATAAGGAGTCTGAACTTTGAATGAGCTTCATAAGGATTTTAACTAAATATTTACTTGAAAAAAAAGGCTTTAAACTATAAGACACTGAATCACCTCAGATGATCAGATTAAAGTTTATTCAACTATTATGGAATAATAGGCACCCAAGAGCAAGTCAGCTCATTTATATGATGTAAAGCTACTCTTCTGTGCATTTTGTAGAAATATATTCTGAGCCCTCTGTAACTGTATATACCTCCTAAGTGGACGATGAGCTGAAATTATGCTCCTATATGTGAAGTTTTGTTTCAGAAAATAGTAATGTCATTTGCTAATCACACTTCTTCATTTTTATACTCAATATTGACAGCTGAGAATTTGTAGCATCTCAAACATAAACACAGGTTTAATTATGAGGAAAAGCACAGGAAATAAAACTTTTAGCAGGAAATGACTCACACATGAATGTGTGGGACCCATGAAATTGTTCCATAGATGGAATTTTTAGACTCATGGCATCAGCTCTTTATTTAGAAATCTAACAAGAGAACAGGGCGCTTTGGGCAGGAATTTAGACACATCCTCATTATGACTGAGAGGATCAGACATCTCCTATTAAGGGAGAGAGGCTTACTTCTGAACCTCTTTTCCCACCTGGACAGATATTCTGGATTGATACTGTGCGGGAACAACTAATAAGTGCTCACTGTAACTCTGCTGTTTTGGGAAGAGTGTTGATCTTCTCAGGAACAATGCTGCTGCATTGCCCAGGAGTGGCCCGGGGAATAATGGGACTGTATCTCACAGGGGAAGGTTAAAAATAAAGGCATTGCCCTGTAGGGCCTTGAACTAGGTAGAAGGCAAAGGGACTCCCAGAAACATAATTTATAGCCATGTGCTATAATTACTAATTACTGGGAATTTCATCACTTTTGAAAAAAGGGGGAAAAAAAGATTTACTCAATTAAGGTACCATCTTCATATCAGTGACTCAGAGCTAGAGTTGCAGAATGAACTCAAAGTATAGGTGACAGGGGTGTTGAACATGTTAAAAAAAAATCTTTCCCTTTAGGGTTATCTTAAGTTTAGATGCTAACTCACTTGTTTTTGAATATGACTACGCATAAATCAAAAATAAAAAGAAATGCAAGAAGCAATATAATAAAGTGCAAAAGCAATTCAATTGTATAAATTCATTTTGGTTCCTTGATATCTGTAATACAAATGATAATCTCTAAACATTATATTTTATGTTGTCTGTGTCTCCAACTCAGACTTCTTTGGCATCCGATGAAGTAGTGGTGCCAAATTAAATGCTACATATTTTGAGCATCCTTTCATGTGTTTGTTGGCAATCTGTATATCCTCTTTGGAGAAATGTCTCTTTAGGTCTTCTGCCCATTTTTGGACTGGGTTGTTTGTTTTTTTGATATCCAGCTGCATGAGCTGCTTGTAAATTTTGGAGATTAATCCTTTGTCAGTTGCTTCATTTGCATATATTTTCTCCCGTTCTGCGGGTTGTCTTTTCATCTTGTTTATGGTTTCCTTTGTTGTGCAAAAGCTTTTAACTTTAATTAGGTCACATTTGTTTATTTTTGTTTTTATTTCCATTTCCCTAGGAGGTGGGTCGAAAAGGATCTTGCTGTGATTTATGTCATAGAGAGTTCTACCTATATTTTCCTCTAAGAATTTTATAGTGTATGGCCTTACATTTAGGTCTTTAATCCATTTTGAGTTTATTTTTGTGTATGGTGTTAGGGAGTATTCTAATTTCATTCTTTTACATTGGGTCCAGTTTTCCCAGCACCACTTATTGAAGAGGCTGTCTTTTCTCCATTGTGTATGCTTGCCTCCTTTATCAGAGATAAGGTGACCATATGTGCGTGGGTTTATCTCTGGGCTTTCTATCCTGTTCCATTGATCTATATTCCTGCTTTTGTGCCATACCTTACTGTCTTGATTACTGTAGCTTTGTAGTATAGTCTGAAGTCAGGGAGCCTCATTCCCCCAGCTCTATTTTCCTTTCTCAAGTTTGCTTTGGCTATTCGGGGTTTTTTGTGTTTCCATACAAATTGTGAAATTTTTTGTTCTAGTTCTGTGAAAAATGTCATTGGTAGTTTGATAAGGATTGCATTGAATCTGTAGCTTGCTCTGGGTAGTATAGTCATTTTCACATTGTTGATTCTTCCAATCCAAGAACATGGTATATCTCTCCATCTGTTTGTATCATCTTTAATTTCTTTCATCAGTGTCTTATACTTTTCTGCATACAGGTCTTTTGCATCCTTAGGTAGGTTTATTCTTAGGCACTCTATTCTTTTTGTTGCAATGGTAGATGGGAGTGTTTCCTTAATTTTTCTTTCAGATTTTTCATCATTAGTGTATATGAATGCAAGAGATTTCTGTGCATTAATTTTGTATCCTGCTACTTTACCAAATTCATTGATTAGCTCTAGGAGTTTTCTGGTAGCGTCTTTAGGGTTCTCTATGTATAGTATCGTGTCATCTGCGAACAGTGACAACTTTACTTCTTTTCTGATTTGGATCCCTTTTATTTCTTTGTCTTCTCTGATTGCTGTGGCTAAAACTTCCAAAACTATGTTGAATAATAGTGGTGAGAATGGACAACCTTGTCTTGTTCCTGATCTTAGAGGAAATGGCTTCAGTTTTTCACAATTGAGAACAATGCTGGCTGTGGGTTTGTCATATATGGCCTTTATTATGTTGAGGTAACTTCCCTGTATGACTACTTTCTGGAGGGCTTTTAATCATAAATCGGTGTTGAATTTTGTCAAAAGCTTTTTCTGCATCTATTGAGATGATCATATGGTTTTTCTCCTTCAATTTGTTAATATGGTGTATCACATTGATTGATTTGCGTATATTGAAGAATCCTTGCATTCCTGGGATAAACCCCACTTGTTCATGGTGTATGATCCTTTTAATGTGCTGTTGGATTCAGTTTGCTAGTATTTTGTTGAGGATTTTTGCATCTTCGTTCATCAGTGATATTGGCCTGTAGTTTTCTTTCCTTGTGACATCTTTGTCTGGTTTTGGTATCAGGGTGATGGTGGCCTTGTAGAATGAGTTTGAGAGTGTTCCTCCCTCTGCTTTATTCTGGAGGAATTTGAGAAGGATAGGTGTTAGCTCTTCTCTAAATATTTGATAGAATTCACCTGTGAAGCCATCTGGTCCTGGGCTTTTTTTTGTTGGAAGATTTTTAATCACAATCTCTATTTCAGTGCTTGTGATTAGTCAGCTTATATTTTCTATTTCTTCCTGGTTCAGTCTCAGAAGGTTGTGCTTTTGTAAGAATTTGTCCATTTCTTCCAGGTTGTCCATTTTATTGGCAAATACTTGCTTGTAGTAATCTCTCATGATCCTTTGTATTTCTGCAATGTCAGTTTTTACTTCTCCTTTTTCATTTCTAGTTCTATTGATTTAAGTCTTCTCCCTTTTTTTCTTTATGAGTTTGGCTAGTAGTTTATCAATTTTGTTTATCTTCTCAAAGAACCAGCTTTTAGTTTTATTGATCTTTGCTATCGTTTCCATCATTTCTTTTTCATTTATTTCTAGTCTGATTTTATGATTTCTTTCCTTCTGCTAACTTAGGGATTTTTTTTTTTGTTCTTCTTTCTCTAATTGCTTTAGGTGTAAAGTTAGGTTGTTTATTTGAGATATTTCTTGTTTCTTGAGGTAGGGCTGTATTGCTATAAACTTCCCTCTTAGAACTGCTTTTGCTGCATCCCTTCGGTTTTGGGTTGTCATGTTTTCATTGTCATTTTTTTCTAGGTATTTTTTGATTTCCTCTTTGATTTCTTCAGTGATCTCTTGGTTATTTAGTAGTGTATTGTTTAGCTTCCATGTGTTTGTATTTTTTACAGATTTTTTCCTATAATTGTTTATCATAGATTTTTGAGAAAAGAATATGAGTTATGTGTGTAACATTTCACACAGTGCTTGTCATGTGCTCAGTAAATGTCACCATTGTTATAATTAACAGCATTACTGTTATTATCTCAATATTTTCTAGGGGTGGAAAATGTTTTTATTCTTTCCTTCTAGGTTCTTTGGCTGGTCCAATACCTGCAAACCTCGGAGATATGCAGGTTTTGATCAAGACCACCTCAATAAAGCAAATATTGCAATAAAGTGAGTCACACAAAAGTTTTGGTTTTCCAATACATATAAAGTTTTGTTTACACCATACTGTAGTCTATTAAGTGTGCAATGATGTGATGTCTGAAAAACCAACGTATATACCTTAATTGAAAAATGCTTTATTGCTAAAAAATGCTAACAATCATCAACCTTCTACGAGTTGTGATCTTTTTGCGGGTGGAGGGTCTTGCCTTGTCGTTGATGGCTGCTGACTGATCAGTCTGTTGGTTGCTGAAGATTGAGGTGGCCATGACAATTTCTTAACATAAGACAACAATGAAGTTTACTGCAACAATTGACTCTTCCATGGATGATTTTTCTGGAGCATGTGATGCTGTTTGACAGCATTTTATCCACAGCAGAACTTCTGTCAAAATTGGAGTCAATCTTCTTAAACCTTGTTGCTGCTTTATCAACTAAGCTTACATAGTATTCTAAATCCTTGTTGCCATTTCAACAATCTTCACAGCATCTTCACCAGGGGTAGATTCCATCTCATGAAACCACTTTCTTCACTCATCTGTAACAAGCAACTCCTCATCCGTTAAAGCTTTATCATAAGATTGCAGCAATTCAGTCCCATCTTCAGAACTTCAAATTCTAGTTGTCTTGCTATTTCCACCACATCTGTACTTATTTCCTCCACTGAAGTCTTTAACCACTCAAAGTCATCCGTGAGGGTTGGAATCACATTATTCCAAACTCCTGTTAATGTTGATATTTTGACCTCTTCCCATGAATCATGAATGTTCTTAATGGCATCTAGAATGGTGAATCCTTTCCAGAAGGTTTTCAATTGACTTTGCCCAGATCCATCAGATAAATCACTATCTATGGCAGCTATAGCCTTACGAAATGTATTTCT
Source organism: Monodon monoceros (assembly GCF_005190385.1). Taxonomy (NCBI): domain Eukaryota; kingdom Metazoa; phylum Chordata; class Mammalia; order Artiodactyla; family Monodontidae; genus Monodon; species Monodon monoceros. The sequence goes on along the minus strand of NW_021703768.1, from coordinate 29,639,795 downwards.
TGAATAATAAGACTTGAAAGTAGAAAGGACTCCTTGATCCGTGGGCTGCAGAATGAATATTGTGTTAACAGGCATGAAAACAACATGAATCTTGTTGTACATCTCCATCAGAGCTCTTAGATGACCAGGTGCATTGTCAATGAGCAGTAATATTTTGAAAGGAATCTTTTTTTCTGAGCAGTAGGTCTCAATGATGGGCTTAAAATATTCAGTGAACTATGTTGAACAATTGTACTGTCATCCAGGCTTTGTTGTTCCATTTATAGAACACAGGCAGAGTAGATTTAGCATAATTCTTAAGGGCCTTAGGATTTTCAGAATGCTAAGTAAGCATTGGCTTCAACTTAAAGTGACCAGCTGCATTAGCCCCTAACAAGAGAGTCAGCCTGTCCTTTGAAGTTGGTTTCCTCCTCTCTAGCTGTGAAAGTTCCAGATGGCATCTTCTTCGGGTATAAGCCTGTTTTGCCTACATTGAAAATCTGTTGTTTAGCGTAGCCACCTTCGTTAATAATCTTAGCTGGATCTTCTGGACAACTTGTTGCAGCTTCTACTTCAGCACTTGCAGATTCACCTTGCACTTTTATGTTATAGAGATGGCTTCTTTCCTTCAACCTCGTGAACCAACCTTTGCTAGCTTCAAACTTTTCTTCTGTAGCTTCCTCATCTCTCTCAGCCTTCACAGAATTGAAAAGAGTTAGGGCTTTGCTCTGGAGTAGGCTTGTTTATGGGATATTGTGGCTCATTTGATCTTCTCTCCAGACCACTCCAACTTTCTCCATATCATCAATAAGACTGTTTCACTTTCTTATCAGTTATGCGTTCATCGGAGTAGTGCTTTTAATTTTCCTCAATAACTTTTCCTTTGAATTCGCAATTTTGCCAATTACTTGGGGCAAGAAACCTAGCTTTGGGCCTACCTCAGCTTTCAACATGCTTTTCTCAGTATGCTTAATCATTTCTAGCTTTTGATTTAAAGTGAGAGATATGCAACTCTTCCTTTTACTTGAACACTTAGAGGCCATTATGGATTATTAATTGGCCTAATTTCAATATTGCTGTGTCTCAGGGGCTAGAGAGGCCTGAGGAGAGAGAGAGAGAGATGGGGAAATGGCTGGTCAGTGAAACAGTCAGAATACACACAATGCTTATTAAGTTTGCCAGCTTGTATGGGTGCAGTTCATGGACACCCCAAAACAATTACAATATTAACATCAAAGATCATTGATCACAGACCACCATGACAGTTATAACAATAATTAAAAAGTATGAGATATTATGAGAATTACCAAAATCTGACAGAGATACGAAGTCAGCAAATGCTGTTGGAAAAATAGTGTCAATAGACTTGCTGGATATAGGGTTGCCGTAAACTTTCAGTTTGTAAAAACAAACCAATATTTGCAAAAAGCAATAAAGCAAAGCATAATAGAATGAGGTATGCCTGTGATTAAGTTGGCATAAGACAGATTAACAGGAGAAAAACAAATTTAATTCTCTATGTATGGGAGCATTATAAAAAAATATTAGACTCACAGAAGTGACCGAAGCAGGCAGCTTTTATACCTTTTAAACAAAGAAACAATAAATTTGTGAAAAATTGACAGGACATACAAGTTTGGGCTTGAGGTATTAGATTTGTTAGGAAGTAACCAGTTTTGTTATACAGTCTTCTTGGCCCTAAATTCCCTATTTCTGGTGATAAGTAAGCCTGGTACAGGGAGGGTACCTTTCACATGGCAGAGTCACTTCCTGTTTTCAGGGTGACAAGGGTCAGAGTGTTCTTCTTGCACCAACTGTTTCTTAAGCAACTAATTCAAAATAATCAATATGCCAAAATAGCATCTTTGGGGGGTGGCATATTCTGCTCTCCTTCAATTTTAAAGTAAGAAATTTCAAGCTAGAGAGGTTAAGTGACTTGCGAAAGGTCACACAATGAACAAATAGTAAGGCAGGAAAGAGAATCAAATTTTTAGTCTCCCACAAGACATTCTGTTTTTCACTTCATTGTGAGGCCTCCTATGTTAGAAAAGTATCTCTATTAAGTTACCGCTGTCAAGGACCCTAAATTTTATAGTTTCTTTTCCACTCTCTAAAGTAATGGCACACCAGCCAGTATTTTGATTTAACTGCTCCTTCCTTGTAAGACATTTGTTTTACTTTTCAAACACTCACATTTATCTTCATGTTTACTCCTGAGGAAGTGGTAACACAAAATAAAACCCCCCAAACTCCATCTTAAGAGCTGCAAAATTGAAAGCGAAAAGGAGTAAAGGCTGTATATTTTATTTTATCAGATAATAACTATTCTGTCTTCCTGGCTGTCAACTCACTTCCTTTTTCTTTTCACTGTTTTCTTACAATGAGAGGAGAACCAGAAAGTATAGAGCTATACCCCAAGGGGAGAGCTTGGAAAATGGGGAGTGATAATTCAGAGAACATTAGGGAAGAAACTGCCCCATTTTCACCCCATTTGCTCCAATTTCCTAACTCCTCCACAAACTGAAGCAGCAGATAATTTTTATTGTTCCTGATGATATCATTGATGTCTGGAAAAACTTATTTCACATGAGGTTTATTCATAATAGACTGAGCTGCTTTGATTTTTATGTTTTGTCCTGACCTTTTGATTTCAGGACAAGACTGGTTGTTAATTCTCACAGCATTTCCTAGCAGAGTTGTGCTATGCAAAGAAATGAAGCTTTCTTTGTCAACTCTGTGTCATTGTGCAGTGGAAATCGTGAAATGTGGTATTATTCTTTGGTAGAGTCATCTCCCAAAGAAGTAATGTTCTCCCATTGAAATTTTAAAAATTATTTTAGAGACTTAGGGCATTGGAATTGCCTAAAAATTAGACAAGCTGGAAAAATACTGTTTCTCTAATATTACCAAGAGCTTTTTCAGTCAAATAAGTTACTGTGTCCTCATCACAGTTCCCTGCAATTTCAGACTCAGGGTGGGAGAATCAGCACAGAAATTGACTTACCAGTGCTGCATACCAAGTAAGCCATGGGAAGAATAAAATCCTCCTACACAGCTGAGCACATCCATTGATATTTGCAATGGCTTGAACGGTTGATTCCTGCAAATCATTCCATCTCAGGTACACAGGCTATCAGTAGTGCTATTTCCCTTACCAGTGGTTGGTCTAAACATGGCTATATGATGCCACTGAAGCTGATGGGGCAGGAGGGGAAGACAGGAGGAGGTGAGGGAGGGGGGATTCTGGGATGAATGAAATATAATGATTGTATCTGAGGCTGAGTTGCCTAAAGAAGAGCCTGAGAAGTGGATGCTTATAAAAGGTATTTACTGACAGTGTGGTCTCTGGAGAACAGGAATGAGGGAAGCAGAATAGGGTGTAGAAAACAGCGGAGCAAGAATGTGTTCTCAGTTGGTGAAGGGCTTCAGTCTGGTCCTATGGGAAAACCTGGAGCAAAAAATTGCACCATGGAGTTGGTTCCACCTTGAAGTGAAGGGTGAAGGGAAATAAGCTTGGAGAGGTAGACAGGAGTCAGATCATGGAAGGCTTTGAGTGCCAAGCCAGAGAGCTTGTGTCTGATTCTGTAGTTGATGAGAAGCCATTAAAGCTTTTAAACCAGTCAGATATAGCTACTGAATAAGTCCTCTGTTGCAGATAGGAGAATGGATTTAAGGGGAGATGAGAGTCAGGCTGACATGACAGACATTTTATTATCAAGGTTTGAACTGATGAGAGACTGACTTAGGACATGATGTGAGGAGTAATTAGGGAGAGAAAGATTTGAGGCATAGCTCAGAAGCGGAATGAGCAAAACATGATGATTGATTAGAGTGGGGTCAAGTGAAAAAGAAGAAACAAGTAACATCCCAAGTTTTCTAGCTGGTGACTGCTGTGTCCAATGATGAGCCAATATCCAATAAGAGGTGGAAATGACAAGCAGACGTGGTAAGTTCAATTTGGGATACCCTGAGTTTACGGTATCTGTGGGGCATTTAAGAAGAAACAGACAGCAAACATGTTACTATGGAAGCCTGAAGGTCCATGAGGATAAACTTGGGCCGAAGATGGCTATGCAGTTGTCATCAGAGTACTTATTGCAGGTGGCAGGCAAAACCAAAGGAAAGTCCGGAAGGGGTTGTGTGACTATTGTAGACAAATAATTGTCCCCCTAAAAATGTCTATGTCGTAATCCCTGGAACCTGTGAATATGTTACCTCACATGGTAAAAGAGCTTGTAGACATGATTAGGTTAAAGATCTTACGATGGGGAGACTATTCTGGATTACCGAGGTGAGCCCAGTGTAATCACAAAGACCCTTAAAGAGGAACGCAGGAAGGTCAGAGTCAGGGGAGGACAGAGGTCAGAGAAAGAGAGAGAGAGACTGGAAAATGCTACACTTCTGGCTTTGACGCTGGAGTATGTGGAAACCAGCCAAAGAAGACGGACCGTCACTAGAAGCTGCACAAGGCAAGAGAACAAATTCTCCCTCAGATCTTCCAGAAGAAAATATCCCTGCTGATACCTTGATTTGAGCCCATTAGGGCCAATTTTGGATTTCTAACCTCTAGAACCGTAAGACAATAAATTTGTGCTGATCTAAGCCACTATATTTGTGGTAATTTGTTACAGCAGCAAATGGAGACAATCACAGTGACCTTGTGTGAGTCAGCTGACCTCCACAGACTACAGTTAATTCTGTTCTTCCAAAAATATGTACAGAATAGCTACTCTGTGCCAATACATAGCCTTTAGAAACCAATATATGAGTGGAAGAGAAAGAAACAGAAACAAATAATTGTAAATACAGTGTGAGAGGAGCTGAGATAAATGGAATTTTGTAAGGTCAGAAAAGGTGGAGGGGTCAATTCTCTCAAAGATAAGGAAGGCTCCACCACTGTGGTGAAACTTAGCTGAGTCGCAAGGGATGCCTGCAAAAATTACAAGATGATCTCTGAGACTCCTCAAAAAGGCAAAATTCTGAGATTACAGAACTCTTTTTAAACAGAGTGATGAATTGCAAGATATCTTGAGAGATGGGCAGCCATGCTGGATTGAAGTAATTGGTTTCCTCAATTGTTCTTTCTCAACTTCTCTGACTCACACTTCTGTCTCCTTGGGATGGTGACATTTGACATAGATTGTCATTCTTAAAACCCCAAATAGTTAGAATTTATTATACTTCTATCTTTAGTTGTTGGTTTTTAAAAATGTATTAATATATTAGTTTCCTGCCAAAAAACTGGGTGGTTCAAAACAACAGTAATTTCTTGTCTCACAGTTATGGAGGCCAGAAATCCAAAATCAAGGTGCTGACAGGGCTGTGCTCCCTCGGAAGGCTCTAGGGGAGAATCCTTCCTTGCTTCCTCCAGCTACTGGTGCTTGCTGATAACCTGTGGCATTCCGGGGCTTGTAGACACACCATTTCAGTCACATGGCCAACTTCTTCCTGTGTGTCTTCATATTGTCATTCCTCAGTGTGTGTCTGTCTCTGTGTCCAAATTTCTCTTTTAATAAGGGCACCAGTCATATGGGATTAGAGCCCACTTTAATGACATATCTTTTTAAACTTGATTACCCCTCTAAAGACCCTATCTTCAAATGAGACACATTGTGAGGAACTAGAGATTAGGATTCCAAAATATTTTTGGGAAGGGGACACAATTCAACCCATAACAATTGATAGCTTCAGTTCATTTATACTTATGAATGGATTAAAAAGAGCTATAATATTAAGAAGCTACTTTATCCTTTCCTATGCAGAGGAGAAAACTTAGGGTAGAAATTTGGAGATAAATAGGATAAGAGTAAGAACAAGAAGACAAAAGTCAGAGAAAAAATATGCAAATAGTGGGCTTCCCTGGTGGAGCAGTGGTTGAGAGTCTGCCTGCCGATGCAGGGGACACGGGTTCGTGCCCCGGTCCGGGAAGATCCCACATGCCGCGGAGTGGCTGGGCCTGTGAGCCATGGCTGCTGGGCCTGCGCGTCCGGAGCCTGTGCTCCGCAACGGGAGAGGCCACAACAGTGAGAGGCCCGTGTACCGCAAAAAAAAAAAAAAAAAAAAAAAATGCAAATAGTCACAAAATCATTATGCTTTGCCTTTAAACATATTAATTTTCCTATTTGAATATTAAATATCGATTTACATTTAAATAGAATTTTTAAATTCTATTTAAATATTAAATGTTCTATCTAAATATTAAAACAATTTTTTAAACTCTTTCAGAAGATGGTTTGTGATATCACCCAAGATTTTTGTAAGTACGAGTTATTTCTTATGGTAATCTGAATATGAAAACAAACTAAAAGAAATAACAAATGGATGCAGAATTTTTTTTCACATAAGGAAGTAAAAAAGTTCATCATGAGGTTGGCAAGTGAGAGGAGGAAAAAGGGAAGAGATGATCAGTAACATCAGGCTATTCTGCTGCTTTTCTTCCCCTAGTTTCTCCCCCAAGAATTCAAGAGAGCAGGAAGGTAAACGTTCAGGAAATGGATTTTTTCATCAGGAAGCTATTAAAGAGGCTGCCAATATGACACCCTGTAGTAAATTGCCCATCACCACAGCTGCAAGGAACTCTGAGGGGAATGCCAAGCTGGGCTGCTTCTCAGACACTGGACCACCCTGCATCATCAGAACATGGCCAAGAAAGAAACAGCAGCTCTAAGAACATAAAATAGAACAAGTTCCAGGCATATACTGATCAAGTGTGCTTTAGATAGGAGTTAAAAAGGGATAAAAAGAGTTAAGAATTAATGACAAAAACACTTGTTTTAATGTTCTTCTTCAAATCTGCTCTCTAGAGTTAAACATTTTCACTATTCAGTGTGTGTACCTTCTTTTTGTTTTAAAATAATGCAAGGAAATATGGAGTCAACTTGAAAAAAATATCAGACTATTTAACAGATAAGGTCATCATCACCAAGGTACCTTCTCTCTTCTGTTGACAGAACTATCAGAGAAGTACTACATGGTTTCTTGAATATTTATTAGTTTCCTATGGCTGCTGGTATTCTTCGACTTGTGGCCATATCACTCCAGTACGTGCCATCATTTCCACATTTTCTTCTCCTCTTCCATCTGTTTCTAATCCCCTCTGCCTCCCTTTTATAAGGATGCATGTGATTGCATGTAGGGACCGTTTGGATAATCTAGGTTAATCTCCTTATCTTGAAATCCTTTACTTAATTACACCTGCAAAGACCCCTTTTCCAAATAAGGTCACATTTACAGGTTCCAGGGATTAGGACCTGATGTCTCTGGGGGACATATTTACAAATACAGAGACTATTACAAATGCAGAGCTTACAAAACTAAAAATACTGCACAATGATAGTAAACATGAAAGGCAGTATAAGGTCAGCTCTAGAGTCATCAAGACTTGGGTTCAAGTCCCTGCTCTGCATCTATTAACCTGTGTGACTTTGAGCAGATGATTTAACATTTCTGTATACCTCCCTGCTCTTATCTGTAAAATGTGGCCAATATAACCCACTCCATAAAAGGCTTGTGAGGAGGAATAAATGAGATAATGCATCTAAAACATTTAGCATGTGATTTTCAGAGAGCAAGCTTTCAGTATCTACTGATAAAATTATTAAGAGTAGTGGTAAAAAAGCAGAACTCTGTGAAATGCCCAATATTATTGTCAGTTATGCTCTTTGACATTTAAAATTACTTCCTCTTGAACCTCAGAAAAAGGGAGAGACCAGCTGAGTACTTTAAGAAAAAGACATCAAAATAACCTTTATAAAGTAATGGAATCAATACATTAGGAGCAAGAGATGCCACGAAATGAAATACTGAACACAAACAAATGGGAACTTCAGTCTAAATCGTTTGCCTCATAGCAATACAAATACAGAACCGATTTCCAAGAAAAGGCACAAAGCAAATAGCAAAATTGCTTTTAAACTTGTAGACATTAATTGCTTAAAAGATGACTAAGGGAGAAGCCATAATTTTAAAATAAATAGAATAAAATGGATATGATTACTAGTCTAAGCAACCATTTTTAGTGCCCATAGTCATTATGTTTTTTTATTTTTAAATGATTTAAAAAATTCTATCACGGAAGAGAAAGGTTCTGTAGAACTCTTTCTTCTTTAAGATAGCAGTTTATGAAGCCACATGGGATAAAGAATGTTTTTGTCAGCAGGCAGAAGTGTGTGGTGCTTTCATTCTGGTGAAAATGATTTCCTGTCATTTCCTTTATTTTTAATTCAGAGTTGAAGAAAAATTTGAGAGAAAGACAGGGGTCCAAATCTATTTCACATGAACTGTAAATTTGATTTTGGGGAGGAAGCCATGGGTGAAGTTTTAGGTGAATAACAATGAGGTCAATTTTAGGGGAAAAATTCTCCGGCACCACAAAGTAGATATCGGAATGACTGAATCAGCTAAATATCGCTCCTTATCAATTTTACATGCAAAATGGTTGCATTCAAAATGAAGTCCAGTTTTTTCCCCTGAAATTATGTGTGAATACCAAAGTTTTCCTGGAGAACAGGATCTATATGTGAAACTGTAGTTCCTCCTTGCTGATACAAGAAGGAATGCTTCAGCAATCCTATTCTTTTTCCTGGTCTTATCTTTGTCAGTTCTTATCAATTTCCTTGTTTTTTCCAGTCTACCACAACCATTTCTCTGACACCAAATTCTAATGGGATCCTTACTGCTTCCCTATAACTGAATTATAAAATGCCTCTGGCTGTGATCATCAGCATACCTTTCATTATAGTCAACATTATTATTCATTCTAACAGAAGAGGCCATGTTGTGAAAAACCTTGAAATAACTCCCATCTTGGGAGGGTCTGATTCAGTAGGTTTGTCCTAGTCTCAGGAATCTGGATTTCTTAAAATCCCTCCAGTAGCTTCATTTATATGGTGCTTTCTGGTCGTTTAAATAAATCAAATGTACAGGTTAGTATAAGTACCGTCTCTTGGGGGCTTCCCTGGTGGCGCAGTGGTTGGGAGTCTGCCTACCGATGCGGGGAGCGAGGCTTCGTGCCCCGGTGGGGAAAATCCCACATGCCGCTGGGCCTGCGCGTCGCGGTACTCGGGCCTTAAAAAAAAAAAAAAAAAAAGGAAGTACCTTCTCTCTAGAAGAGTGCCATGGGCTGTTCTTTAGAGAGATACTATTCTTTTGCTCCTTGTGACTTCTAGTGCCCTGGACATAGTAATATTTATAGCGTGTGTGCGTGTGTGTGTGTGTGTGTGCACATGTGCATGTGTGTGTTTTAGAATGTATGTAATAATGCCTATTTATTTCCAAACATTTGGAGAAATCTTGATTTAGACTATTAGTGGAAATGAGAAAGCAAAAAGTGATCCCCTTAACAACTCAAAAATGTTAAAATTATCTGAAGATTGATTATAATTCCAATGACAAAGATAGATTATTAAAGATACAATCAGAATAACAAAGCAGTGATCAGTCTAGACTATCATAACTATCCATATTCTTAATCTTATTCATTTCCTTCTAATTATGACATGTTATGAACTGCACGTATCTCTGAAGCTCTTTTAAATACTTTTTTGAGCAAACTTGTCAATAACTAACAATGACAATAATAACAGTACTGGCAACAGTCAACATTCATTTAACATTTAAGTTCCAGGCAAGATGGCAAACACTTTACATATAGGTTATGTAAGTTAACAACTACCTAACTGGGGGGATATAATTACTCTTGCTGTTTTATTGATGAGGAAAAAGTTGTCAGACAAATGAAAAGTAGTTGGACTGAGAAGATCTCAAGAAATCTGATTCCAAAGCTTAACACTCCATTAAATAAATAAAACCATTCATATTTAAAGAAGTGGTATTTTAGAGCACAGGTTTATTTACAACCTTGCAAAGTTTTGCCTCAGGACATAATGCCCTGAGACCAGATTTTCATTGCATCTTTCATTATTTATACTATGTCTGCTTCCCAGAGGAATCTGAGTTGGGTTACAAGAGCAGACACATTTACACTGGAGCGAAACAACCTAAGAAGCAGAACCTTTAAGAACAGAAGGGAGAAAAAAAAAAAAAGAACAGAAGGGAATAGGAAGAGGTGCCTCCAGATGGCCTAGTTGAAATGAAACCACTGATTCAAAACAAAATCTTGCCACTGAGGCACAAAAATGAACAGCATGAGTTTGCAGATTTATTTTTTTTTGTTTGGTTTCCTGAGTGTAGTGGGAAGACTTCTTGAGATATTAATCTCAGAGAGTTTTCTTTTACGCTGTTCTTTCCTGTCTTTTCCTTGTCAGTCTGAGACATGTTCCAGCCCATGGCTTTGAGGGGAACAAGGGTTGTTACAGCATAAATGTAAAGAGAAAACAAAATTGTTTGCAGTAATCGTTTTAATTCCCACACTGGGCTTCCGAGAATCAAAAGGGAAGTCTTGCAGAAGAATTTTTGCCACAGAAGTGATTAGAAAGAGAATTGTGCCCATCTCTGGGCGATTCCACCATGGCCTTTGTCTGGGGGATGGGCATCATGAATTTAGAGGAGGTCAGGGGTCTAAGGGAGATGAAGCCTGGCCACTTCCCTCTGCTCCTGAGCAAAGGAGTCACATCCACTGTCTTCAAAACCCTTTGGGCAAGGGCCTTCCATCCCTATGGCTGCCTGCATGTCTTCTACAACCTATCCAGCAGAAGGACCTCACCTGTACTGCTGGAGACTTGCCCCATGAGAACAACAGCCCAGGACAAAAGACAGGTCCTTGATCCTTAAAGGGGCTGGGAGTGGTATGGGATTAAAAGCCTCAGCAGAAGAACTAAGGGAAACCAATCCTACACTATCACTGACAAAGGAGGAATTTAGTGTTTCAGTACACACATACACACACACACACACACACACACACACACACACTGATATTTTTTTTAAAGACATTGGTTATTGCCATAAAAAATACATCCTTTTATATTGCATTTTTCACTTAAAAAAGCACCTTCACATGGGGTCTGAATAGTGTAATAGAAATTTTAAAGATGCAGAAACCTGTTTCAATAAATAATTTCTCGTTCCCTATTTTGAACTGTAGTTCATTGGAGACCTTTGTATAATAAATTAAATTAGTGCTGTTCAGATATATTTCTTTCGGACTATTGAACTTAATAAGAAGTTATTGCTTAAGCCAGCAGTTACATATCAGAATCTCCTGGAGGACCTGTAAAAACACAGATCGCTGGCCCCCGCCTCCAAATTCAGTAGGTCTGGGGTAAGACCCTTGAATTTATGTTTCTAATAAGTTCCTAGCTACTGCTGCAGCTGCTGGTCTGTGATCGTACTTTGACAAGCAGTAACCTGGGAGATTTAGAAACATGAATATTTAGCATATCCTTTAAGATTTGTCTCAACTACCAATGGCCTCACTTTACAAGGCTGGGATTAAGCAAACATATTAAGTACTTCCTTTGGGTCAGGGAATGATAGCCCATAGCTAGTCAAAATTCAGATTGGGCCAAGATTCTTCTGCTGCAGAATCATATGCAAGAGAAGTCAAGGGCAATTAGGGAAATGTGACCAACCATGTTGTCCCAGGCCAAGCTGAATAGTTTGTGTAAAGGCAGCTAAAACTCACACTCATATTTGTCGGGGGCTCATAATGTATGCCAGCCATTTATTTACCGTTCTTCAATAAGCTGAAGACATATATCCAATAAGGATGAAATTAGACTAAAAAATAAAGTGTTTTTAAGGGAAGAGCATAAAACACTAAAACTAATGTTTTTTCTTTTTAAATCTGATTTTTTTTTCTGCCATTTGCAACAACATGGATGGACTTGGAAGGTATTATGCTAAGTGAGATAAGTCAGACAGAGGAAGACAAATACTGTATAGTATCACTTATATGTGGAATCTAAAAAAAAATACAGCAAATGTGAATATAACAAAAAAGAAGCAGCCTCACAGATATAGAGAACAAACTGTTTACTAGTGGGGAGAGGGAAAGGGAGAGGGGCAATAAAGGGGTAGGGAATTAAGAGGGACAAACTATTAGGTATAAAATAAGCTACAAGGATATATTGTACAACACAGAGAATATAGCCAATATTTTATAATAACTATAAATGAAGTATAATCTTAAAAAATTATGAATCACTACATTGTACACCTGTAACATATAATATTATACATAAATCTACTTCAATAAAAAGAGAAAAATCTAAATTATTTTAATATGGATGCACAGCTCACTGGAAATTGAAAAAAGTATTAATGAAGGAAATGTAGCAATTGCTCTACAAGTAATACATTCCAAAGAAACGAGTATGCATTTGTGCAAATATATAGCTACCAGAATGTTAATTAAGGAGCTATATATTATGTTAAAAAATAAAAATACCTATAAATCCATTAAGATGTATGGCATTATGAAGAACAATGATAGGGCTTCCCTGGTGGCACAGTGGTTGAGAGTCCTCCTGCCGATGCAGGAGACACTGTCCTGATCCGGGAAGATCCCACATGCCGCGGAGCGGCTGGGCCCGTGAGCCATGGCCGCTGAGCCTGCGCGTCCGGAGCCTGTGCTCCGCAACGGGAGAGGCCACAACAGTGAGAGGCCCGCGTACCGCAAAAAAAAAAAAAAAAAAAAAAAAATGATAAAGTTATTAAGACAACAGGCTAGAAGAATATTCAACAACATAGAAAAATGTACACGATATATTTTAGTGAGAAGAGCTAGTCATAAAACTATATGCATAGGGACTTCCCTGGCTGTCCCGTGGGCGCGGGTTCCGTCCCAGGTTGGGGAACTAAGATCCTGCATTCTGTGCGGCGCGGCCATAAACAAACAAACAAACAAAACCCCCAAAAAGAAACAAACAAAAAAAAAGGAACAAAAAAAATGTATGCATAAAAGAACCAGTCTTGTGAACATAATGCATATGTGTGCATATGCTTTTCTTCTAAGTCTTCAGAAAATCGTTTGTTCGTTTTCTCCTCCATCAGACCAAGAATATGGATTTCTCTTGCTTTTTTCTCTTTCAAGTTTTGTAGGGATCAAATTCATTCTCAGGTTTGTATCTGGTGGCAAAGATATAGACAAGTCCCAGCACGACTACTAATTTTTGACTGATAATCACTTTTTTCAGTTTTGTCCTATTCTACTTCTTTGCTCACAAATGATTATTTGATAGAACAATTGAAATAGATGAAACACTCTGTAAAATTACTGGCTGTACTTCCCGTCTTAACTCTAACGTATGAACTTTTACACCCGGAGACTACACTAAATTAGGAGTCGCTGCATTCAAATGGATCTAGAATAAAGAGGTGGAGGCAAGACACACTCCTCTCTCTGTCTCTTAAAAAGCAAAGTCTTTGTGGAAGAGAAACCAATCCCACCCCAGTCATCTGGTTAAAACTGTCCCTGGTGACCTAAGTCAAAGAGCACACAGTAGTAGTGGTTAAGATTCTCACTTGTTTTTTCCCAGATAGTCTACGTTTCAAGAAGAGAAACTGGACCGGCCATGAGGTAAAGTCTATACAGCTTTTAATCAACCCTGATCCATCTGCCTTATTATTACAGGCAAGTTCTGACAATTTCTGTTTTTAAGGTGTACATTTGACAATGTTCAGTGGACATTTATCAAGTCTCTGCAGTATGCCGGGGGCTGTGCTGTTTGCTGGGATAACAGTGGTGATTAAAACAGAAATGGGGGCTTCTCTGGTGGCGCAGTGGTTGAGAGTCCGCCTGCCGATGCAGGGGACACGGGTTCGTGCCCCTGTCCAGGAGGATCCCACATGCCGCGGAGCAGCTGGGCCCATGAGCCATGGCCTCTGAGCCTGCGCGTCCAGAGCCTGTGCTCTGCAACGGGAGAAGCCACAACAGTGAGAGGCCCACGTACCAGAAAAAAAAAAAAAAAAAGAGAGATGGTTCTTGCCTTCATACAGTTTAGACTCTCATTTGTTCATCAGTTTTAATTTTTGTTATGATGCTTTTTTTTTTTCTTTTCTGTGTTCCCTTTGGTCTTCTAGTGGGAAATTGAGATGCCAGAGGTGGAAGGGGGAAGGGGGTGGGAAGTGCTCTTACTTAAAGACTAATTTGGACATGAAATCACCTTTTATGCATTGTCTTTAACCCTTGGTTTGCATTCCATATGTGGATGTCAATGCAACAATTTACAGAGAGAATGAATTATACACAAGGCAGTGGGATGTTCACCAAAAGCCCCTGTATTAGTTTCCTATTGGTGCTGTTACAAATTACCACAAAGTGACTTAAGAAAACACAAATATATTATCTTGCAGTTCTGAAGGTCAGAGCCCAAAATCAGTTTCACTGGGATAAAATCGAGGTGTTGGCAGAAATGCCTTCCTTCTAGCGAGGGATCAATTCCTGTGCCTTTTCAAGCTTCTAGAAGCCACCTACTTTCCTTGACTTGTGACTCATTCCTTCATCCTTCATCTTCATTTAAAGTTCATCACTCCAACCTCTCCTTCCTTTGTCACATCTCCTTCTCTGGCTCTAATCCTCTTGCCTCCATTTTACAATGACACTTGTAATTACATTGCGTCCAACTGGATAGTCAAGGATAACCTCCCCGTGTTGAGAACCTTAACTTAATCACAGCTACAGGCTCCCCTTTTCCACAGCAAAGTAACACATTCATGGTTTCTATGGGTTAGAATGTGGACATCTTTGGGGGCCATTTTTTCTATCCACCTCAACCCCGTTGCCCTACTTTTCTAGGTGAAATCATGCTTAGAATATTATCAAATATACTCATTCCCAAAATCTCAATGTTGTTAGTACAACTGTATTAGCTATCTATTGCTACATTAACAAATTACCCCCAAATTCAGCAGCTTAAAACAACAAATATTTATCATCTCACTGTTTCTATGGATCAGCAATCTGGGCACAGGTTAGCTGTGCCTAGTGTCTCTGACTCAAAGTCTTTCATAATGTTGCAGTCAAACCATCAGCTAAGACTATAATCTCATCTGAAGGTGGGATCTACTTCCAAGCTCACCTATACCTTATTGGTAGGCATCGATCCCTCACTTGTGGCCCCCACACCGGGATGCCTCACAACATGGCAGCCGTGTTCTCCCAGGTGAGCAATCCAAGGGAGAGCAAGAGAAACATGCCCAAGATGGAAGCCACAGCCTTTTTCTAACCTAATCTTAAAAGTAACATCACACAGCTTTGCCATATTCTGTTTACTAGAAATGAGTTGATATGTTATATTCAAGGGGAATGGATAATGC
The DNA here is from genome assembly GCF_005190385.1 of Monodon monoceros. NCBI lineage: Eukaryota > Metazoa > Chordata > Mammalia > Artiodactyla > Monodontidae > Monodon > Monodon monoceros. The sequence goes on along the minus strand of NW_021703768.1, from coordinate 29,624,597 downwards.
ATGAATATCAAGAGGTAGGGATCAGTGGGGACCATCTTAGAGGCTACCTACCATACCTGCCCTAATACCTTGAACTTCAGGGACTTTCAATGCCAAAATTACACAAATATTTCTCTTCCTCTATTTCCACACTAGCATTTCCTAATTCAGATATTGAACAGTAATTCTAGAATACTTAAAAATATTTTTAAATTAAGGATTTTTTTTAACAGTCTGTACAATTATTTAGCTCATCTGAGAAGAAAAGGAAAATGTAATCATTATGGATTTTCAGTTCTATTTTAACTTCCAGGTTTTTTAAAATTTGACAATAAAGGCTGGATAGGAAACATACAAGAATTAAAATTATTGTCCCAAATTGAAATTCTCTGGTGGATAGGTCAGATAATAGGTAAATAAAAGTCAAATTGGGGAAAAGTATCTTTCTCACCTTAAACAAACAAAAAGTCCTATGCCAAAAAAGACCTTTGCATTTCCATCCTACAGTTGAATGAACTACTTGACTATTTTAAATAATGGATGATATATAATGCAATTTCTCCATCTCTTATTATTTTTCTTTCTCTTTCTTTGAATAATGCAATAGAGATAGCATCCAACTTAGATGGTTTGACTTATGATTTTTTGACTTTACCATAGTGCAAAAACAATATGCATTCAGTAGAAAGTGTAGTTTGAATTTTGAATTTTATCTTTTCCAGGGCTAGTGATATGCAGTATGACATTCTCTCATGATGCTGGACAGAGGCAGTGACCCACAGCTCCCAGTCAGCCACGTGATCACAAGGGCCAACAACCAATATAGTTAAAACCATTCTGTATCCATGCTATTACTCTGTTTGCACTTTCAGTACAGTACTCAATACATTACACTAGATATTTGACACTTTTTATAAAATAGGCTTTGTGTAAGATGATTTTGCCCAACTGTAGTCTAATCTAAGTGTTCTGAACACATTTAAGGTAGGCTAGGCTGTTATGATGTTTGATAGGTTAGGTATGTATTAAGTGCATCTCGACTTAACAATCAACTTATGTAACTCCACCATAAGTCAAGGAAGATCTGTACAGCATAGGGATACATTTTTTTTATCATTACAGTAATAATCTAAATTTCAGCACACAATTTTTTCCAATGGATTAATCAATGTTCTGACCTGAAGAATTCTTGTGCCCATCCACCAAAGAGAATCTGTCAGTAATAATTAATGTTTACTCAACATTACCATGTTGGTTCCTCATCTTAGAAAATAGAATTCTGACGTTTAAAGTCAGCACATTAGATCTGTTTATATATAATTATTTTTATTATTAAAGAAATAGTAAAACAGTACACTAGGAAAGAAACAAGTGTTGGGAGTTTGAACACATAAAATGACAAACATGTTCACCCAGTTGAAGCGAAAGGGTGAAATCTGGAGAGATTAGAGTGAATATTGACAAAATAGTAACTGCAACTGTTCTTAAATCTAAATGTGAGTAAAATGAATCTTATATTGGAGCTGTTGATTAGAGGTTTGAGGAGAGGAATGACATGCTTTAAATTTAAGGAGAAAACTACTACTTTTAAATAGAAGCACTTAAAATTGGTAAGCAATAGGATGCATGGGGGAAAAGGTCATGTGTCTATATTCTGCGTTTAAGCACTTTTGCCGGTTTTTCATTGAAGTGTTTAGTCTGTTCCTATATTCTGCCTGTAATCTCTTTCAGTTATTCAAGCCACACTTAAACTCCTCCAGGGTGACTGCACAGAGCAGTTAGTACCTGAGGAGGAAGTGACGCTGTAATAATATCAATACATTGCTTCCATAAAGTCAAACATTTTACCCTGTAACTTCAACTATAAGTTCTAGTTGCGCTATTGGGTCCTAAATACACATTTCTAGAGAATGGATTCTTGTGGCCTAATTTGAGTCAGCTATTCTCTCTTCAACTAATCAACTGTGGCTACGTGTGTGGGGTGGAGGGGTGGGGAGGGATGGGGAGATGGAGGGTAGGGGGAGAGAGGGTGGGTCCCACTATACTAAAATGAGTGCCATCAACCGTGTAAATGAAACTAGGAGGGGGAGGTAGAGGGGGTAATTTCCAGAAAAGGGGGTCTCAGAACCCAGAAAAAGAGGAATTTGAAAAGAAACCAAAATTTCCGCTATAGCATGACATCTTTTAAAATATCCGAAGATAATTATCAGGCTTCCTATGAGTCTTCCCTTGAGATTTTTTTAAAAATCTCCGTAAAGTTTTGAACTCCTTAGCTTTTTTAACCTCTTCTAAATTTGTGAATATTAGATATAATGCACAGTAAAATCAACAACTAGCATAGTGCATAATTCTATACACCTGTCTAATCACTACTCAAGGCAAGAAGCAAAATATTGTCCACAGCTTAAAAGCTTCCAATACAGTTTTTTTTTTTTTTTACTTCCTTTAACCTCCAGAGAAAAACACTCTCCTGACATTTAGGGTCATTCATTCTTTGCCTTTATCTATTTAATTTACGGTAGTTTATTCACCTAACTATATATCCCTAAACATCATCTTTTTTTAAATTTTATTTTGAGTTTTGCATAATGGACTAAACATCATCTTTTTTTTTTTTATTTTGAGCTTTGCATAATGGACTCATACAATATGTAGACCCATTTGTATCTTGATTTCTTTGCTCAACATGCTATTTATAAAACTCATGCATAGTGTTCTGTGTAGCTGTTTTCATTTGTTTTTCACTGTGTTCCACTGAATGAATAAGCCAGATTGCTTAGAGCCATTCTAAAATTGAGCCTTGTTTTGGGACTTTCCCAGTGTGGTATTATTGTGCACAGTGCTGCTCTGAACCTTCCAGATCATGTATCCTGATGCACAGAAGTATTTCTCCAGGGTATATACTTAGGAGCAGAAATTTGCTGTGTTGTAGGATATGCATATCTTTAGCTTCACTAGGTAAGATGAAACCTTCTTCTAAAGTGGTTGCACCAGTTTACAGCCCCACCCTGGTGGGATATGAGAGTTCCTCTTGCGCCACATACTTACCGTGACTTAGTTATCACATTTTCAGCGTACCTAAATATTGTGCTGACGGAAGCATTAGACTGAAGCATTAAGAGCTATGAATTACATAAAGGCTAATGCATTCACTTTGAGATTACTCTCTTTATTTTATTTACCATATGAGTTGACCATAAACAACTGTTATTGCATACTGACATACAAGGATTATCAAGGGGGAAAATTCTGTTAAGAGAGCTACGGAAAAATCTGTGTTTTTGGTCCTAACATTTTAAAGATGCAAAAGAGACATCCAGGCTTACTTTTCCGTAGTCTCTTCTGTATTTCTAATAACTTTAATACTTTCATGCAAGAAAAGAATGCCACATGTTTTTCAATGGCAAACAGAGCAGAAATGAAAGCTAAAAGCTTGGAAGAATAGTTTCTACAGACCATTGTGACATTTTCCATAACTTAACAATAATTAACCATGAAATAGGTGATGATTTGAATATTGCACACTTACATAAAGTAACCACTGAAAACGTTTCAAATTTAATAGGATGATTTGAATTTTATTTTCTGTTCAAAGAAGATGCATTTAGGGAATTCATTAGATTTTAATTCATTTCTTTCATCAAAAGATATTATAAATGTATAACCTTAAAGAATAAATTGTTGGAACTGAGTACTGAGGAAAAATTGTCAATAGATTTTGAAAATATAGTTTCATTTTAGGAAAAAGTTATAAATTAGTACTAAGAAGTCGATGAAATTCCATTCCCATCAACATACTTCTGAGAGACAAGTTTCTCTACTATGAATGTTATAAAGTTTAGACATATTTGTCCCTCTGTGAGTAGTATTATTGTCAATCCAGCCCAGAGAAGATACAAGGAAGAATCAAGTCCACTGGTCATATTTAAAACTTGAAGTATTGATATATACAGTGTTTACTCAAAGTTTGTGTATTGACTGTGGTGAAGGACTGGATTTTTGTTCTATTTTAATGAGGCACTGATCCAATAATTCCCCAAAAGAGGAAAATATTAAGAAAGTTATTGAAGAGTCTTTCTCTCAAAAAAGTGCTAGGCCCAAGTGGTTTTCAGATGAGTTCTTTTAAATTCTTAAAACACATATAACTGGTGTAATATTTAAACAGTTCCAGAGAATAGAGAGAAAGAAATCATCCCAGTTCTTCCTATGAGGTCATCATAACCCTGATATGAAAACTAACAAGACAAGAAAGAAAATTGTATCTAAAAAATTATGCAAAAATCTCACATAATATGGATTATAAGCACATATTAAAACAACTCTATTATGTAAGGATAATTCAATAATAAGAAAACTATTAATATAAATAATATAATTAATGTACCATATTAATAGGTCAAAGAAAAAAAATAAGCATTATAGTAGATGCCACAAAGACATTTGACAATGTCAAACATTCAAACAACCATTACTGATTTTTTTTTTTTTTTTTGCGGTACGTGGGCCTCTCACTGTTGTGGCCTCTCCCGTTGCCGGAGCACAGGCTCCAGATGCGCAGGCTCAGCGGCCATGGCTCACGGGCCCAACTGCTCCACGGCATCTGGGATCCTCCCGGACCGGGGCACGAACCCGTGTCCCCTGCATCCGCAGGCGGACTCTCAACCACTGCGCCACCAGGGCAGCCCCATTACCGATTTTTAAAAATTGTACGGGGACTTCCCTGGTGGTCCAGTGGTAAAGGATCCACCTTCCAATGTAGGGGACGTGGGTTCAGTCCCTGGTGGGGAGCCAAGATCCTACATGCCGCGGGACAACTAAGCCCGCGCGCCACAACTACTGAGCTCGCACGCCTCAACGAGAGAGCCTGTGTGCTGCAAACTACAGAGCCCACGTGCCCTGGAGCCTGTGCGCCACAACTAGAGAAGAGAAAACCTGCACACCACAACTAAAGAGGAGCCCGAGACACAACGAAAGATCCCGCATGCCTCAGTGAAGACCCCGTGTGCCGCAACTAAGACCCAATTCAGCCCAAAAAAATAAAGGGAAAAAAATCGTAAAATAGGGATAAATGGATACTTCAAAATATACATATATTAACAGAGAAGTCAGACACACAACACATACACACCATACACACACACCCCTCAGGTCAGGAGCCAGCATCATGCTGAATGATAAAATGCTAGAATCATTCTTATAAGCCTGAACAAATAAACCAAGATCTTCTGTCACCGTTATTGTTTAATGTTTCCATAAATATCTCTTGGATATATTTGAAGCTCTAATATAGTTGCTACTGTGGTAAATTGAATAATGGGCCTCCAAAGTTTTCTTCGCTCTAATCTCTAGAAGCTGCAAAGATGTTATATTACATGTCAAAAGGGAATTTGCAGATGTGATTAAGATTGCAGATCTTAAATCAGGATATTAGCCTGGATTATACAGATGGGTCCAATCTAATCATGATACCTTAAAATATAAAACAAGAAGTCAAAGATTTCAGGTGTGAGAAGAATTTGACTCACTACTGTTGCTGGCTGTAAGACAGAGGGGCCCATATGTAAAAACCTGAGAGAGGCATCTAGATGCTAAGGGTGGTCCCCAAATGACAGCCAGCAAGGAAAGAGGGAGCTCCAACTGCAAGGAACTGGATTCTGCCAAAAATCCGAATAAGCTGGGAAGCAGAGTCTCTCGATAAAAACCCAGAGAACGAAACCATGATTTCATCTTTGTGAAACCTGGAGCAGAAAACCCAACCTAGATTTCTGACCCAACAGAACTGCAAGATAATAAATTTGTGTTGGTTTAAACTGATGAATTTGTATAATGTGTTATGCCAGTGTCATGGACTGAATTGTGTCTCTCTAAATGTCGTATGTTGAAGCCCTAACTCTCAAGGTGACTGTATTTGAAGATAGAATCTTTAAGGAGGTAACTGAGGTCATAAGGGTGAGACCCTAATCTTATAGGACTCATGTCCTAATAAGAGGAAGAAACAACAGAGATCTCTCTCTCTCATTCCATGCATACACAGAGAAAAGGCCATGTGTGGACAAGCAAGAAGGCAGTCATCTGCAAACCAAGGAGAAAGGCCTCGGCAGAAATCAACTTTGCTGGCACCTTCATCTTGGACTTCCAGCCTCAAGAACCTTGAGAAAATGTGGTATTCTGTTATCGCAGCCCTAGCTAACTAAAACAGACAATGACAGAAAACTAACACAGTTTGAGAGCCATCAGCAGGGACTGACCCTGGCAATGTGAAATATCTGGGGTTTGTGTTTGTTTGTTCATTTATACTTAGTTGACAGTATATATTTGCCATTTCAAATGCTATTCATGTGATCGAGTTTATCAGTCTTTTCTTTCATGGCTTCTTCATTTTGTGTCTTGCTTAAAAAGGACTTCAAATCTCTCTACCCACCCTCACTCTCTTTCTGACTCTCTCTAGAATGACTTTTGAACATTAGGATGCATAATGACCATTCTTCTCCTTTCCAACCTTGCTTTGCTTTTTAAAGCTCTCTTCCTTTAACTTTCCGTTCCCTGTTTACAGTTTCCCTGAATACCAAGAACAGCCCATGATATGTGAAAGGTACAAAATAAATTGGTCTCAACTAAATGCAGTTATTTTTGAGAGATGCTGTTATCTAATTGCCCTGTCTCAATTTTTGTTGATTTCCTTGTAGGTTGTTTCTTCTCTCTACTGACTGTTGCAGGCAAGAAGAAGGGAAATTCTACCATATACAGCTTTCCACCATAACATATGATAATTATATTGATAGAATGTTAACATTTACCTGTTGAGTGGACAGATCAACTACTCATGTACCAAGTATCACGTGGCTGATTAAAGCAGAAAGGCACTGCTTGAACACTCAATCCTGTTCAAAGCAATACCCAAGACATTTCTTCACTTATCCTTACCTTTGGGTATTATTTCAAATTTCCACTCTCCTTTTTTAAAAGTTAGCTCTGATTTGTGGTTCTTTTGACAACTTTCCATGCAGTCACGTAGGTACTCTCTTACCTCAGACCCCAGGCAGTGTGTTGGAGCCATCTCGCAGCCATTCAATGCTAATTGTCTGCATCTTTTCCCAACGCTGTTCAGTGAGGTCAAGTTGGTCACTTGAAATTAGTCTTTTTTTTTTTTTTTTTTTTTTTTGGGGTACGCGGGCCTCTCACTGCTGTGGCCTCTCCCGTTGCGGAGCACAGACTCCAGTCGCGCAGGCTCAGCGGCCATGGCTCAAGTGCCCAGTCGCTCCGCGGCACATGGGATCCTCCCGGACCGGGGCATGAACCCGTGTCCCCCGCATCGGCAGGCGGACTCTCAAACACTGCGTCACCAGGGAAGCCCTTGAGATTAGTCTTGAGGGAGTATTGAACTCATGAAATTGGCAAATGTGACAAACCAAGAGTCTTTTTTTTTTTTCACCAGAAAATGCTGGCTCTAGGATTCAGACTACAGCCCTAGCTATTCTCCATGCCTGGCAAGTCTTACCTGCCCCTGTGTGAGAAATGGAGGTACAAGAAGCCAAGACGACCTGCTTGCCCCATTAGTGAATAATATCTGCACAGATCACTCAGAAGATCTGGATAGCCCCTGGAAGGCCTTTTTCAACATGTGGATTATTGCAGTCTTATGTTAGCAATTATTTTTGGTAAAATAAAGATCCAAAAGGGTGACTTTTATTTTGGTAAAACAAAGAGTTGAAACTTCTGAGCTTAAAATGTTATACAAGATCATTTTAATAAACTAAATGTCTATTAATAGGGTAATGTTAAATAACTTATATGAAGCCCATACTAAGGAATATTATATAATAGTGTAACAAGTATATATGTTCTTGGCATAACAACATTCTTAAGAGGAAAAAGTAAACGGCAGAAAATGTATATCTTATGTTGCATTTATGTACAAAAACTGTATGTAGATTGATATGCAGGGGGCCTCTGAGGTGCTGATAATGTTCTATTTCTTGACTTGGGTAGTGGTTATATTGCATTTGTGACAATTCATTAAGCTGTAAAATTATGACATGCATACTTTTGTATATTTTTTAAAAGTTTACTTTAAAATGATATCTAAAGACATGTATGTATAGATATGTGTGTGTATATAATTTCTTTGAAAAATCTCTAGAAATAATCGGTTAGTAACCATGGTTGCCTCTGGTGAGAGCTGTAGCATTTGGAAAATAGTGAAGGGGACTCAAATATTCAATTGTTTGAATGTTTTACAGTGAGTATATATAATTTGTAGGGACAGAAAATTCCCCCAAAGAACTATTAAAACATTAGCTACACACCTACTCATTTTGCCTTTAAAATCAATTTTCTCTTTGCACATTCAGCTGTTTCTTGTGTTCTCCTTGAAGTTCCAGATGGAGGGAGAGCTACATCCTCACCTGCGTTTTGCAAACACATGAACAAAGGAGACACATCTGAAACATAAAATCTGTGTGACAGCCTCCTTCAAAGGAGTCCCATTTGTCTTTGAAAACAAAGTAAATTACCTGAGTGAATACAAATTCCATCTTGTGAAGTCTTTGTTGAGAGGTAAGTGAATCATTGGTCAGGAGCCTACAAATCTATGCACCAGCCCTTGCTTTTCCCCTGGGTGCACTGGGATAAATATTTTAGCTTGTTTTTTTTTTTTTTTTTTTTTTTTTTGCGGTACGCGGGCCTCTCACCGTTGTGGCCTCTCCCATTGCGGAGCACAGGCTCCGGACGCGCGCAGGCTCAGCAGCCATGGCTCACGGGCCCAGCCGCTCCGCGGCATGTGGCATCTTCCCGGACCGGGGCACGAACCCGTGTCCCCTGCATTGGCAGGCGGACTCTCAACCACTGCGCCACCAGGGAAGCCCAATATTTAGTTTTAAAACATTCTTAAAATGTTTTAGTTTTAAAACATTCTTAAAAAGCATTCTTGATTGTCAGTATGAGAGTATTTAAGTAATATGTCCAAGGCTGGTCCTGATGAAGCCTTCTATGGGAGTAAGAGAGACTTCTTCGTGGGCAAATTATACATGTTTCTTGAGACTCCCAACCTAGGTTTCACTCCACTGAAGAATAGGGTTTTTTTTATTTTAACCTAACCAGAGCTGCTGCACACAGCTGATCAGGTGTATGCTGAGGCCAAGGTAATGAGGAGCTTTTGATCAGCTTTTGCTCCCCGCCCCAGCTGCTACATGGGCAGCCTCCACCCGGAGAAGCCATCATTTTCTAATTCACTCAAAGCCATTACGCAGGTTAATGGTGGCCCTGCTTGGACTGTTCTTAGAGAAAGCAGACAATTTCTTTTCCTTGGTCATTGGAATATAAGTCTTTTGAGGCCTTTACTTAAAACAATGTTGGATTAGGCTCATCTGTATTTCTGACACCTTTAGAGTCTTCCTAAGACGTTTGGTTATTTAGTTCAACATATAGCAAAAGCATGGAATGATATGGAAACCTTCTTTACTGTGGCATTGTTCATTTTTGAAGCTTCCCCCAGGTGGCCATTTAAAACTTTTGATGCCTAGAATGGCAAAGGAGATTTATTGCATATTGTATTTTTTATCCCCTTAAGGTAAATCAATAATGAATGAATTTTTTATTAGACAGGCTCCATTGGGCTAGGAGTCTGTAATTTGCATTTTTGCATTCTTCCTGCCAGCCCTAACTTTAAGCTTGGGGGAAATCTTTACTCTCCAAATCCTGAACAATATGGCACTAGCCTATGTCTATTTGGAACTTTCTGCCAACTCACTGGTTGGTCAAATCCTAATCTGTGGGGAGGGTATCAGAGAATATATATCTGCTCCAAATGCTGACTAAACTCCTAGGCTTGTGGAGCAAGGCTGCATATAGAAGCAGACAAGTCCTCTGGAGTCCTTCTCAACTGCCACAGATAAAACTGGAGTCATAAAATATTGCGGGGGGTGGGCTATTGCCCACCAAACTCTCCTATCTCTCAGGATCCCCAAGAGAAGTCAAGGGGTGGCCAAAGTAACCCTTCCTTCTGGGGAGAAGGGTGCAAATCTCTGTTACTATCTTAAGATTCAGGATACAGACTGCATTTCCCTAGGCATGGAGGTAGAGTAGGTAAAGAAAAACAAGAGCCATCTGTGTCTTAGTCATTCTGTCATCCTCCTTCTGTCTGAGAAAGATATTTTGGGGGAGTTGGGAGATGGAGCTCTGGGGTGTCTGATGATTCTCATCTCCCCGGTTTTCATGTGTAGATGACTGTCATGGACCAGAAAATGTGTGCCCCCCTCAGAGAAGGCGTGGGCTGCCGCTCCACCTTTGAGCATGCTGCTGCATTTGCACCTGGGACCCTCTAAGCTTCCCCCATCTAGGGCAGGGTACTGGGCATTGGTAGGAACCTCAGGAATATGGTGGTTAACATTGTATGGCAGGTGAAAAGGTAGATATTCATGTCCCATTGACTACACTACTTCTTCCTTCCCCCCACCTCCACCTGATATTGACTCAGCCTCTGGGCTGGGTCTAGGTCTCTAGATTAGTTTATCTATGCCTCCCCCACACCCCATTTTTACTTCAGGCAACCTTCCGTTTGCTTTCCTTCTCACCTGCTTGCGGCAATGCTCCTCAAGTTTATTAAACCATCAGTCTTTAGTCCACCCCATCTTTCCTGAAAATCAACCTGTCTACCTTCCCATTCACGCAGACGACCTCCTCTGAAGTTCAATTAAGAGACTTCATTTAAGTTTTGTGCAAATCTTCAAAGCTCTCACTTCAGTATCAAAGGTCTCAAACCTGAAGGTTTGAAAGTGAAAATTTAATAGTCAAGAATTCTAGTATTTCAATAAAAACTGAGAAAAATATACATTATAAATGTTTATACAGTGCTCATAGATATCTTTAACTCCCATATTATCTCTATTTGTTTTTTAAATGGCAACATTTTATAAAGACAATAACTCTGTAGTAATAAGAATCTGGTTTGAAACACTGCTCCTCCCCTTACTTAGTTCTGCTCAGTTAGAAGGGCTATTTACTGGTCTTAGAGTTTGTTCCCTTATATATAAAATGAGGTTGTAATACCCACTTTAAAGACCTGTTTTGAGGATCAAATGAAATAACATATGTAAAATACCTGGCACACAATAGATGCTAAATAAATGTTAATTCCCCTATTCTGTCTTCACCCCAGAATAATATTTTTGCTTAAATCACTTCCAAAATGGCATAATTAGATAATGGATGACCCTGCATGTCTCTGGGTATTTCATTAGTCCTTGACATTGTCATGTCCTCTTATCAGTATGTTGACTTGCCCAGAGTTAGGCTGCAAACAGTGATTGAGCTCACTGGAATCCATCGTCTCATCTTCTTTCCTTGATCACAGCTTAATGACATTTTCTAGGTATCAGTCCACTCGATATGCCCTGAAACTGCTTGTTTTACAATAATCAAACAGTTTCACTCACTGCTCTTTAACCAAAGAAACGTAGAGTATTTAGGAAAAAAGTTTCTTCTCAATTTTTTTCTCAAAATCGGGAGTGAAAGGAACATGTGGGAATAAGTACAATAAGTATGAAACATTTTAAATACAAATAAGAAAAGTTTAAAAGTAATTATAATCTCAATACGTTGTAAGCAGAGTAAAAATTGACATTCTTACTTTGTTAATCAAGTCAACTTTAAATATTCATTCCTGATATTCATCTCTGTAGTTCAAAGCTGTTGAGAGTAAAATAGAGTACCAGGAGAGCCTTGCGTTGAGAGCTGTAATATGTACAATCAACATTTAAATACATCCAAATACTATTAATTTTTTTAAAAAATATTTTAAAGTGAGGCACATGGATACAGCCAAATGTTCTGATTTTTATTTTTCTCATTTTGTCTTCTTTTTCATGACATCCAAATATATTGAGTATCACTTCTCTATGCTCAAGACCCCACAATTTATCTCTGTTTCCTTTGCCAGCTTTGTAAGATCCTTCTATTTTTATACCATCTTTTAGGACAACAATTCTAATAGACACTTTCTAATAAATAGATGTATGAGAAGTGAATTAAGACAGTGCAGTTCTCAGAAGTTCACAGATTACCTATCACCCAGAAATGCCTCTGATCAGGTTAAAGTGTGAGGCTGGTGGTGGTGAAGTGTTTGCATATTAAAGTCTAATTGCCTTCCAGATGCTCCATGGGGTAGAGATTTAGCTGCCCTCTTTATTCTCTGAATCCAAATGTCCCCTCATCCACCCAAGTTTAGAAACTAAACAGGAGCCAGCTAGAGAAAGGCCTAACTCAGATGAAACAGCTTATACCTGACTTATAGCTGCTGCTCAGTGTATGCATGTGGAATGAATAAATGAGTGAATAAATGAATGTATTTTAAAGTAACTTTATGATTTTGCGAAGATCAGAGAGCCAATTTCCTCACTTTGTAATGAGAGGAGGTGGGCTTCCATCTCTCTACTTCAATTATCTGAACTTTGATTACAGTTGTTAATTGTTCTCAGCCCCAGGGAGAATGTGTGTGAACTCTCTGATCAACAATGGCTTGTGGATAGGGTGAATCCAGGTTTTGTGAGGTTGAAGTTCACACAAATTTGGGGTCCTTCTCTGAGAAAAAGAATGCCCAAATACAATATTTGGTACATAATATAAGCTCTTGTTTGTTTGTTTTTTACCAATTGAATTGATTATATTTTACCTTTTCAAATGTTACAAAAACGAATGAGCAGGTAGTATATTTCTATGAGTGTTGGCTACTAACTGACCCCTTCTCCATGTCTGCTGTGTGAGTTGAGATGACTTAAAGGTTGGGCTCAATCTTAAATGATCAACTTAAAAGTTGGGCATTCATATACCTCTTTATGAATCTTAGGCTTTTGCATAGCATGGTGACCTCAGGTTGTCTGACCCCTTAAACTAAGCTCAATACTTCAGAGGAGACATCCCTTTGAACAAGGCAGAAACTTCAAGTTCTTTTATAGCCTAGCCTCAGGAGTATTGTAAGTGTCACTTTCACCGTATTTTGTGGGTCAAAGCAGGTACATGCCCAGCCAGTTTCAAGGGGAAGAAACACAGACCCCACTTCTCAGGGCGAGGAGTGTCAACAAATTGTGGTCATGTGTTCAGACAGCCATAGGGGGCCAGTTAGACACAAATCATAATAAGGAGTAAGCAGATTGCAGAAAAGTTTTTTTGTTGTTGTTGATTGTATATAACCTGGTCTGTATCCTTATTATATAGCTCCTTGCAAATCTTAGTTCTCTGTGAGATCATCTTTAATTTATTGATTCTACTTTCAAGATGCTGAAATTATTTCATGATCGTGGAACTGCATTGGAAATGCAGTAAAGAAGAAATCATTAAGAGGTCTGACTCAGCAGCACTTAGACAGAAGTCAAGTCAATTTTTCTACAAGCAGTGTTGAAAGCATGAATGACTGAATTATTAATGCCAAAGTGATCCACTCTTACTAACAATAAGATTAGTCTGTTAACAGATTCCTGTAATGCAGACATTTGCCTTCCTAGAGAAGCAGAGAGAGTTGCTACACTCAAATGTCCAGGCTGTTAGTAGAAGATTATTTGGAGTAGGGAGCAGTTCCACAAAGTCAGTTTATGAATTTTGCTCCATTAAGATTTTTAAAAATAGGTAGGCAGATAGATAAATAGATAGATGATAGATAGATAGAAAAAGAAACAGAGAAGATATATATATATATATATATATATATATATACACACACATAGATACACATAGATACATATACACACATAGATACATAGGTACATATAGACACATATATACATACAATATATACATATATACATATATATATACTTTCTCTGTTTCTTTTTCTACTTATGTATATATATATATATACATATATATACATATATGCACATATAATGGAGAGAGATAGAGACTGTATAAAGTATATGTACATGCCTACATGTGCCAAAAGCATTCAAAATGAATATTTAACATATACAAGAGCTTTTTTTTTCCATTCCACTCATTGATTGGTGAACATTTAGGTCACTCCCACCTCTTAGCTATTGTGAATAATGCTGAAGTGAACATCAGTGTGTAAATGCCTCCCTGAGGTTCTGTTTTCAATCCTTTTGGCTATATACACATAAATTTGCATATGATAATTTTAATTTTTTGAGCAATCTTATACCCTTTTCCATAGTGGTTATACGATTGTACATTCCCACCAACTGTGTACAAGTGTTCCAATTTCTCCACATGTTTGCCAATACTTTTTATTTTTATTTTTTGAAAATGGCTATCCTAATGAGTGTGTTTTTTTTTTTTTTTTGCGGTACGCGGGCCTCTCACTCTTGCAGCTTCTCCCGTTGCGGAGCACAGGCTCCGGACGTGCAGGCTCAGCGGCCATGGCTCATGGGCCCAGCCGCTCCGCGGCATGTGGGATCTTCCCAGACCGGGGCATGAACCCGTGTCCCCTGCATCGGCAGGCAGACTCTCAACCACTGCGCCACCAGGGAAGCCCATGAGTGTGGTTTTGATTGGCACTTCCCTGATAATTAGTGATGCTGAACATCTTTTCATATGCTTGTTGTCCATTTGTATATTTATTTTGGAGAATATCTATTCAGTTCCTCTGCCAATTTTTTAATTGGATTGTTTGGGTTTTTATTGTTGAGTTGTAGAATTTTTAAAATATATATTATGGATAATAATCCCTCATCAGATATATGCTTTGCAAATATTTTCTCTCATTCCGTAGGTTGTCTTTTCATTCTGTTGATTGTTTCCTTTACTGTGCAGAAGTTTTTAAGTTTGATGTAGTCCCTCTTGTCTATTTTTGCTTTTGTTGCCTGTGCTTTTGGCTTCATATCCAAGAAATTATTGCTAAGTCCAATATCATGAAGCTTTCCCTTGTGTTTTCTTCTAGGAGTTTTATAGCTTCATGCCTTATGTTTAGGTCTTTAATCCACTGTGAGTTAATGTTTGTATATGGTGTAAGGAAAGGTTCCAACTTCATTATTTTGCTTGTGGATATCCAGTTTTCTCAACACCATTTGTAGAAGAGTTTATTTTTCCCCATTGTGTCTTAGCATCCTTGGCAAAGATTATTTGACCATTTATATGTGGGTTTATTTCTGGGCTCTCTATTCTATTTTATTCGTTTCTATGTTTTTCTTTACGCCAGTACCATACTGTTATGATTACTGTAGCTTTGTAATATGTTTTGAAATCAGGACATTTAAGTCCTCCAACTTTATTTTTTATTCTCAAAATTTTCTTGGCTATTTGGGTTTGAGATTCTATATGAATTTTAGGATTTTTTCTATTTATGCAAAAGGTACCATGGTATTTTGATAGGGATTGCATTGTGTTAGTAAATTGCTCTGGGGAGTACAGATATTTTAACATTAATTCTTCCAATCCATAAGCAAGGAATGCCTTTTTATTTATTTGTGTCTTTTAAAAATTTTCTTTCAGCAATATTTTGTAGTTTGCAGTGTACGAGTCTTTTGCTTTGTTGGTTAAGTTTATTATTAAATATTTTGTTCATTTTGATGTTATTGTAAATAGAATTATTATCTAAATTTTTTTTTGGATTGTTCATTATTACTGTACAGAAACATAACTGATTTTTATGTGTTGATTTTGTATTCTGCAACTTGAATGAATTTTATTAAGTCTAACAGTTTTTTATGTGAAGTCTTTAGGCATTTCTCTATATAAAATCATGTTATCTGTGAACAGAGACAATTTTAGTTTTCCTTTCTGATTTGGATACCTTTTATTGCTCTTTCTTGCCTAATTGCTTTGGCTAAGATTTTTAACACTACATTAAACAGAAATGGCGAGAGTTCTTACCTTGACTTATAGGGAAAGTTTTAAGATTTTCACTTTGAATATGATGTTAGCTGTTGTCTTTTCATATATTCACTTTATTATGTTGAGGTAACTTCCTTCTTTTCCTAGTTTATTGAGTGTTTTTAATATGAAAGGGTGTTGAATTTGGTCAAATGCTTTTCTGCCTAAATTGAGATGATCATATGGTTTAGTTTTTGATATTTGTTCTGTTCTGTGGTGTGTTACATTGATTCATTTTCATGTATTGAACCATTCTTGCACTCCAGGAAAAAAATTCCAATTGGTCATGATATATAATCCTTCCAATGTGTTGTTGGATTCTCTTTGTTAGAATTTTTTTGAGGACTTTTGTATCAATATTCATCAAGGTTATTGATCTGTTGTTTTCTTTTCTTGTAGTATTGTTCTTTGCCTGATTTTGCTATCCTGGTAATGCTGGTAATGATTTTTGGGAGGGTACCCTCATCTTAAATTTTTGGAAGAGTTTTAGAAGGACTTCTGTTAATTATTATTTATTTATTTATTATTTGTTTGTTTGTTTGTTTTTGCGGTACGCAGGCCTTTCACTGTTGTGGCCTCTCCCGTTGCGGAGCACAGGCTCCGGGTGCGCAGGCTCAGCGGCGATGGCTCATGGGCCCAGCCTCTCTGCAGCATGTGGGGTCTTCCCGGACCGGGGAACGAACCCGTGTCCCCTGCATTGGCAGGCGGACTCTCAACCACTGCGCCACCAGGGAAGCCCCTGTTAATTATTCTTTAAATGTTTGGTAGAATTATTTAATAAAGACATCTGGTCTTGGGCTTTTTTTTTTGGGAGGTTTTTGATTACTGATTCAATCTCCTTATTAGTTAGAGATCAGTTCAGATTTTAACATTTCTTCACAATTCAGTCTTGGTAAGTTGTATGTTTCTATGAACTTATCCATTTCTTCTAGGTTATCCAATTTGTTGGCATATAATTGTTCATAGTAATCTCTTATGATCCTGTGTATTTCTGTGGTGGTGTCATTTGTAATGTCTCCTCTTTCATTTCTAATTTTATTTATTTGAGCCTGTTTTTCTTAGTCTAGTTAAAGGTTTGTCAATTTTGTTTATCTTTTTAAAAAACTAACTCAATTTTGTTGACTTTTATTATTATTTTTTTCTACTCTCTCTTTCAACTTGAAAGACTCCCTTTAGCAATTCTTGTAAAGCAGGTCTAGTGATGATAAACTCCTTCAATTTTTATCTAGGGAAGTCTGTATTTCTCCATCATTTGTAAAGAACAGTTTTGCCAGATACAATAATTCCAGATAATAATAATAATTAATAATAATAATGCCAGATATAATAATATATAATATATATAATTCTTGGCTGGCAGCTTTTTTTCAGTATGTTGAATATATCATCCCACTTTTGACATATATATAGAGGTATAGATATAGGTATAGATATAGATATAGACATAGACATAGATATAGACATAGATATAGATATGAGACAGAGACAGAGAGATGAGGTGGGGAGAGACATTTAAAAGCAACTGGCTCACATGATTATGGAAGCTGAGAAGATCTGCAGTTGGCAAACTGGAGGCCCACGAGAGCTGATGTGTAGTTCCAGTCAAAGTCTGAAGGCTTGAGGGTCAGATGAGCCGATGGTGTAAGTTCCAGTCTGAAAACCAGAAAGCTTGAAGAAGGACAAATGCTTCAGCCTGAGTCCAAAGTCCAGAAAAGCCCAATATCCCACCTCAAGCAGTCAGACAGGAAGAGTTATCTCCTACTCAACCTTTTCAT
Organism: Monodon monoceros; assembly: GCF_005190385.1. Taxonomy (NCBI): domain Eukaryota; kingdom Metazoa; phylum Chordata; class Mammalia; order Artiodactyla; family Monodontidae; genus Monodon; species Monodon monoceros. The sequence goes on along the minus strand of NW_021703768.1, from coordinate 29,607,024 downwards.
TATATTCAGATCTTCAACTGATTGAATAAAACTCACCCACATTAGGGACAGAAATTGGCTTCACTCAGTCCAGGAAAGGAGACATAAGTAAGCTGACCACAATCTGAGGAATGTTTTTAATCTTAAAAGATACTTTTCTATCTCATGGCAAAGGCTCGTGGAGAGGCATACCAGGTAACAATCCTTCAACAAAAATCATGACCAAGATTTTATCAGTCACATTGCTCTTAACTCCCCTGGTCAGCAGATGCTGTACATTGTTGTTTATTAAAATGGGACCAAGGGCTCACCTGGGTACGACTCACCTGGGTAATTAAAAAATGTAGATTCTGGGACCTAACCCTAGACTTACTGTGCCAGTATCTCCTTGGGTGTCTCTGAAATATGCTGAATCTCCTATATATCTTGGCTTTTGAAAGTAAAAACATTATTTTTTGGATGTTTCCTTCAGAAAGTGGCTTCAGGGAAACAGAAGCTTGTCTAAAAGCTCTGAACCAAATTCCCTGATGGTTCAATGTGGAGGGTGATATCAATTTCATTTGACAATGAACAAAGAAGAGAATAAATTAGGTAGTCACAAATCCTTGCTCCATAATTGAATTCTGAATCTCTCTTTGGTAAGTGGATCTACTGAATAAAATAGTTCATTTGGATACTTTTGCTTCTTGACACCTATTAGTGTAAGCAGAGTCATTTGTTCTTTTGTGATGTTCTCACCTCTGGTTTCTAAAGTTCTGAGAAAAAGTGAAAGAAAAATAACCTAATATTTATTGAGTTTCTAAGATATGGCAAGCTCTATGTTAAGTACAATCCCTACATTATTGCTAATTTAATCCTCACAAAAGCCCAGTGGAATAAGATATTATTATAATCTCCATGAGGAGACTGGCACAAATATTTCACTTTGCCTGTCCAAGACCACACAGGTAGTGTTATTGAATTAAATCCAAGATCATCTTACATAAGGTCCAGGTTCTTTATGTATTGTATGTTAGATTAGGGCACAAGCTAGTCTGTGGGACATTTGCAGAGATACTCAATCTAAAAACATACTTCTCTTCATGTTAAAGAGAGCTCTTTGAATTGATGAATATATATACTGTATATTGTGAAGCATGTCGTTTGCGTTACTTCTATTGGAGTCTATGTTAGTTAATAATCCTCTGACTTTAAAGGCATTTAGATGAAAGCCTGTGAGAAGCATTGTTCCAAGCTGTTCCCTACATTGTCACATAAAACCCAGACATGTTAAGAAAGTACAGTAAAAGTCTGAAGCGGGCACTGAAATAGATTTTACTCCTTCTGGAAAGCCTCAGAAGTGCAAATAATTCTGAAACAACCGCATATGAACTGGTTTATATCCATTGTCCTTCTCTAATTAGCTGTGTACTTCCACTTAATGGGAGTCAGAACAAAGGATTAATATTTGGTGAGAACTGCCCTCAGGAATAAACTAGGCAGCAGAAGTTAAAGGGCAGTTTCTAGCTACCCGCACAGAAGAAGTAAAAGTAATAAACCACAGCTATAAAAATTTTGTAAAATGTATGAAGTTCTATACCTTCTTATTCTATGGGAATTCACTTTTCTTTAGCTATTTCTCCACAATGATTAATTAGAAAACTCATAAAAGACAAAAGACTTGTGTACTTGTATAGTCTATACTATGGTAGCTTCAGGAAAATTCTGACTATTACAGCCCTGAGCTTCTGCCCCAAGGGAATAGCTAAGGATACTCTCCTTGGAAATAGCTCCCCTTCTGGTATCTGCCAAAACACTCAAGATGGACCCCAAATTGTAGTCTTTTTACACCAAGGAGAATAATTTTGAACAAGTGCATAAACGAAGCCTAAAAACGTTTTGCAGGTCGTTATAAAGTCTCTAAGTAAGGACCAACGTATTGTTGTAGATTGGTGGGAGTGGAGAAGAGTGTAGGACCCAAAAGAAGATCAATGAAACTTGGAGAAAAAACTTGAACCAGAAAACTCAGACACTATTTTCTTAATGGTTAAGTGTCTTTACCATTTTTTTATATGAGAAGGAAGTGGAAATTAATATCAAATCACCACTATATTGAATCTATGCTGAATGTAATTATTCATACCATAAAAAGAAAAAACATACAGTTTACCATAAAAAGAAAAAACATACAGTGTTCTATTTTTGGTGTCTTCAAGGTGTCTTGAGTTAAAACACCCCTCTAGGTATTCCTATAGATTTTTTGACTTGCTTCTTATGCTCATAAAAAGAACAAAATCTTAAAAGCAGTAGCCCTTCAAAACATTGCTTTAATAGGTTTATTTATGCTTGCGAATGCTGTACTTTTTTCAAGGTAGAAAGAAAATCAAGAGCTGTGGAAAGTTTGCCTGTACCCAAAATTCTGGGGTAAAGTTGGAGTAAGAATCCTAAGAGATTAATTAATGCTCAGGCAAGCATTAAAGCAGGTAAAAAAATCAGACTGTGTTTCTAGGGTAAGATTTCAGGAGGGAAAATTAATCTCAGGAAGTTGTCCTTGATCTCAAAAGTGGCCTCATGGACTTAACAATAGAATTGTCTTTGGAGATTTCAGACACATTAAGGTAAGGCCAACTGAATAAACACTGGAGGATTTTGAGGCAAATTTGGATAAGTCAAATATTTTGATACTTATTACAGTGTTGAAATAAATGGAGTATTTAGAGATTCTTAGAGATCACCATATGTAGATTCTCACCAGTGTGTTTAGTTTTTTCCTTTCATATCCAACTGACAAAAGTGGGGATAGACCAAGAATTCATTCACTCAGCAAATGTTGGGTAAGGAATTCATACCCAATTAGTTCAGCCTGGGTCAAGTGTCTAACCCTGAATCAGTTCATTGTAATCAGGGAAGTGAGGGTCACAGTGTATGAACTTGGCTTTTATCATAACAAATTTCAGATCAATATTAGCCTTGGGAATCTAAACTGAGTGGCATATGTAACGAACTTCCTAGTAGAATTCGAAGGTTGTATATTCAAAGGCTCTGTGTATTCAAAGGCTATGTATGGGAGTGAGGAAGAAGGAAACGAGATTTGATAGTGGGGGGGAGGATGGAGCACAAGTTGATGTTTGAGAGGCACTAAAGGGAGTCAGACAGCAATGGTTATGGTAAAGATGGTAACATATGAAATACGTATGAAAAGGTGGCCTTTAGAGCATATTACCAAAATATACTATATGGATTTTGTCTGTCTCCACACACTTAATGAAAACATGGGTTTGTCTGTTGTGTTCATAAATTCCTGCCACATGTTAGGCACTCAACAAGTATTTGTTGAACTAACAAATGAATGGATGCAAGAGTAGATGGAATGTGGCGAATGTTATAGAACAAGATGTGCCAATGTTATGGCACATCTGAAACAGTCCTTCATGAATATAAATTGAAAATATTTCTCATCCTGGTTGGAGAGCTAAAGAAAAATGAAATTTGTGCTTCCAGCCCCCTCACATTGCTGGGGTCTCAGTGGATCTCTGGTAGTATATGTTAACAACATGGCTCCACCTCTCTCAGGAAGTTACAGTCAGAAGAACTCACTTCCAAAAGTACTTATTGATAAGAATTCATTTAAAATCAGAGTGTGAGGGGACTTCATTTGGGGAGAATAAAGAGATTCTTTGGAGGTACTTAATTTAGAAGCTGGTACTCCAATCTTTTCCTGTTTATCTTCCCTGAAGAGTCTCTTTGTTTTGTCTCCACCTTCTCCCTTACTTCCCCACACACTTGGGCTGATATTTTCACACTTGAGACATTTTAATTATTTACAAAAGGATCTATTGCTAAGGAACCAGCTTAGCTGCTCATGACTTTTTCACTAGCATGTTAGTTTTATATTTTTTACGTGCTACATCTTGAGAGTTCTCACCATATTTTGCTAGCTTATTTATCACCCATCATTCATTGCCAGGATTGGAAATGTATTCTTTTGTTTAATCTTGTTTTTTCTTTTGTTTAATCTTGTTTTTTTCCTCTTTTTTCTCTGTGCTTAATTCTAAATAGCAAATTCATCATAGTACTTTATTTTTCTGGTTCTAATCTATTGACAACATAACTATAAAGACCCATGAATTCCTGTTCATGCTTGTTTCAGTGAAGGTCAATATTCCATTATTTCATTACATGCCACAGCATGTTGTGGAAAGAGTATGGGTTAGAAACTCTGATTTTTGTCCAAATTCTGAAATTTACCATCTCTATGAATTTAAGCTAATCACTCAAACCCTCTTTGCCTTAGTTCCTTTAACTATCCAATGAGTTTATTAATACTATTCTTGTAGGATTGTTGTCAAATCAACTGAAACAAAAGGCTGGTAATGTCTTCTGGAATGAGCAAAGCACTTTATCAATCTAAAACACTATTGCCAGCTGTTCCTTTCGTGAGGTTGCCCTGGTCACTGGTTTAGGCGTGTTGACCCAAGAAATATTTCTTCAGGTCAGGCAGAATCATAACCAACCTCTTGGTAGAACACAATTATTCAGTAATTCTCACAAAAGAATTATTGTGTACTTACTTTGTGCCTGACACTTTTTGAGGAGTTCAAAATACACTGGTTAATGTTAAAGTCTTTACTCCCAAGAGTTTATATTAAAGTTAACATAAGAGTATAGAAAAAGAAGAATTTATACAGAATAGAAAATATATATATGTGCAGGTATATTTATATTTATGTTTATACTGCAGAAGTGATGGTATATCCTTTAATGTCATAAACTATACATATAAATAAGTTGTCAAAAAATCTCCCATTCTTATTGTGTATGTGCATACCTTATAAAATTCATAGGCATTCAATAAAAAACCAAGGTGGTGTTTAGCATGGGGGTAAGGGGAATGCTCTCTCCCTGAGCCAGGGCCTAGCCCTAATATGTGCTTTCATTAATAACTCTATAGGAAGGCCATTTTTTCTCATCTAAGATACTGCCACCTTCTCTCCATCCTGACCCCTCTTTCTTTTTTTTTTTTTAAATAATATTCTTTTTTTTTAACCCCACATTTGTTTATTTATTTATTTTTGGCTGTGTTGGGTCTTTGTTTCTGTGTGAGGGCCACTCTTCATCATGGTGCGTTGGCCTCTCACTATCGCGGCCTCTCTTGCTGCAGAGCACAGGCTCCAGACATGCAGGCTCAGTAGTTGTGGCTCACGGGCCTAGTTGCTCCGTGGCATGTGGGATCTTCCTGGACCAGAGCTAGAACCCATGTCCCCCGCATTAGCAGGCAGATTCTCAACCACTGTGCCACCAGGGAAGCCCTCGGGGTTTTTTTTTTTTTTTTTTAAATGAGAGAAAAACATGTTGCCTCTTACCTATGAAAGATTTTTTCTCCACGATCTCCATCACCCAACTAAGGTAAACAACTTTGACATACTGTAAAACCTCTCCTACCCCTCATGTCACAATAGAGACTATATGTATGCCCCTAAGCAAGCCACGTTGGGTGTACTTACTCCTTTTGGTGGTAAGCTCATGCTTTGTCCTCATAGTGGTGGAGGACACATGGATTGAAGCCTCAGATCCCAGATACACCTCTTAGAAGCTGTAAGTTTGGTCCAGAGACTTAGTTGTTCTTTCCCTCAGTTTCTTCACTTGCAGCACGAGATAATAAAATTACTCATCTCACAATGTTTTTGTAAGTGTTAAATGAATAATGCATGTAATGTACTGTGTGATACAGAATGATCACACAATCAATATTAGATAGTAGTATTATTTCTTGACAGAGTAATTCATCCTAGAATTAACAGAGAGTCTGGTGGTTCAAAGAATGAAAGAGGTTTATTGGGTAAATATAAACTCAGTGGATCATGATTTTAACAATTGGAAGCTATATAATAGATGAAACACTTGGGACCCTGGTAACTGTGACCCCAGGTCATTTATTTAATTTCTCTAGGGGATCATTTCTGTGTTGCTCACCAGTAACACAAAAGGGTTAGCCTTGGTTCATTTCAAGTTCTAAAAATGGTCTGAGAAGAAAGAATTATACTAAAAAACTACAGTGAGTACTTGAAATTGTTCAGAGGTGAAACATGAATAAGAATCAAATGGAAAAGGTTTTAAGTTCATGGAAGGAAGGATGAGAGAAAATTATCTCAAGTCATATTAATTAGCACAGCCCCATGGCCTAATGAGAAAAGGTAGTTTGAAAGGTTTCTGGATCATGAAACCCATGAAGGAGAAAACAATTAGCTCTAATTTCCTGAATTTTGAGTGGATGAAATGACAATTAATTTAAAGTGCTTTGAAAATGATAAAAGTGCTTCTTTTTAAATGAGAGGCCATTTCAATAATGAGCAGATATGCTCTTTCAATAATAGATATTTAGGACTGAGAAACAGGATCACGTGTTGTGCTCTTTCTGTCAGCATACTGTTGGTTTGGTAGATTTTAAAGCTACCAAAGATGTGGGGTGTATAGTCAGTCATTCCTTATTTGCTGTCAATTTAGTATTCGAAATAACACATTTCGTGTAAATAAGTATTCTTCGTCCCCTTCTTTTAAACAGAAGTTTTGACCTTTATTGTTGTTACAGATTTTTTTTTTAATGTTTTTCAGTGTCGCCTAGAGTATGATCGCTCCTTACTCTTTCAATCTGTAGGTTTAAGAAAACTTGGACTTCGATTTGCAATAAATCTGCATAATGGTACAGGAAGGAGTTGGAGCGGGCAATGAAAACAAACGCCCTAGGACCCTGGAAAATCCAAGACAGTTCATTCGCTGAAAAGAATTTGATCAGTATTTTGACAGTTATGCATTTACAAATTAGTCGACGTCAGACTCACTTTTAAAAGAGTTCCAAACAATGCCAACAGTGGCGTTCAGTGAGGGTTTGGTTATAACCAGAGTTGACCTGATTATGCTGTTCTTGCAAGAGAAAGTTTTCAGTTCCTAGGACAGTATTCCCCCCAGAAACCCTATGCATAGATCACTAGCAAACAATAATGATTTTAAAAGATGTCTAAAACTGGCTCTTGAAAATCACCCATATACAGGAGGCCCGAAAGGAAGATTTTCCCAAGATACGAGAAAAGCCATCCAAAAAAAAAAAAAAGAATACCTTACTTAGTCAAACTGCCTATTATAGTATTCCTTGAATTTTTTAAAATCTGAGTTATGCTTTCAATTACCCTTTCATGTCTCATCACTGTATCCTATTTTAGTTTAATACACATGGGATCAGAGACTTTGCTTTCCTCCCTAAATTAAGATTATATAGATCTGGAAGGAACCAAGAGAGAATGAATGAAAGCTTCTCAGAACTTCTAAGTCATTTAGGGGCAAAAAATAAAAGGATCATATGATTTGAGCCCTGCTCTCAAGGAACTAATAATCCAAGTGGTGAAGAAGGTTAGTCCAGGACCCTAAGGGTCAAATGGCGTTCGTGGTAGGCATGTCCAAGATGACCCCAATGATCCCACGCCCCCAAGTATTCACCCGCTCCACATCGTAGCAGGGCCGGTCTGTGCAACCAATAGGATATGAGGGGGTGATGATCACGTCTGAAATTAGGTTATAAAAGATAAGCTGCCATGTTTGTGTTCACTCTCTCTACCTCTTAGATAACTCCCTAGAAGAGAAGCCAGATACCATGTGGGAGCCTCTTATATAAAGAGGCTTACAGGGAGGAAACTGAAGCCTCCGGCCAGGACCTGGGGCCCAAAACCAATAGCCACATGAATGAACTTGGAAAAGTTTCCCACACCCTTCAGAAAGCTAACCAGCATCTTGACTGCAATTTCCTGAGATTCTCTGAGCCAGTTCCACCCAGCCCTCAGAAACTGTGAGGTAACAAATGCTTATGGTTTTAAGCCTCTAAGTTTGGAGGTGATTTCTTATGTAGCAATATACAACTAATGCTGTATTCTTCAGACTAAAATTGCTCTCAGAATTAGGAAAAGATGAAGGGCAGTGAGACCTCAGCTCGTGCGGACAGGCAGCTTGGAGAAAGTGTGGCAACTGTGAAGGCATTTGAAGCAGAGAATAGATTTTCTTCCTGCCTCTCACCCCCAGCCCTGTAGTTCTTCTCTCCAGGAAAAACACTTTACTCGTGTCTTGTGTGTCTTTCCAGCATATTCTGAGCATTTCTGATGTTGATTTTGAACATCTTTGATCTACATTAACACTAAGAAATTCTCCTTAATATATTTGGAGGAGAGAATCATGTAAACTTGTGACAACTTTGTACTGTGTTTTTTTTGTTTGTTTTGTTTTTTGTACTGTGTTTTAAACCCACCTACAAAGTGTGTTTGTTTTTCAATCCTGATTTTTAACATCTATTGTCTGAACATGCTTCCTTTTTATCCTGCTTTTCTATTTTGTTCAGATCCATAAAACAAACTATTCAAAGTTGCATTTGGACTTGGGACTGTTCCAAAATCACTTGAATAATCAACTTTTCTAAATGATCACTTTCCTTCATGCAACAGACTACTTCCCATTAGTTAGTCTTTCCTTTTTTTCTGGAGATATTTAGCTATCATTAATAAGTCATTGTCTGTTTTAATAAAGGTGCTGTTAGTTTTCGTTAATGATTCATTATTTATTTTAACAGTATGCTCAGCTGAGGGTCCCTGAATATTGAATTTACTACCTCTTAGAATTGTGAAAATATCTTGTCCTTACAAAATGCACACAGTAATTATTAGAATTTTCTTCTTGCTTATGAGCCTTGCAAGCTTCAGGACTTTCCAAATACAGGCTATCTGTTAGGTTATTCTTTTCTTCTGGGGAACTTATTTGTATTCCATGTCAGCTTTTGGAATCATGTTGCCCATATTCTGCTTCTTTTTTAAGCTCAGCTTTCAAAAAAATGTGAAAGACAATCTGAAGGTTCAATGAAAATTTATTTCAGTCTCGGGCACATAAAAGTTCTTTATTTTATTTGCTAACAAATTTTTCTTTCACATGTGACATTTCCATGTTTCTTTATCACCGTTTCCATGGTTATGCTTTACATCTTCTTTGTAACCCCAGTTTACTCTTTAGCATGTGCTTCACTTCATTTTAAAGTTAACTACCTACTTTATTTTTAACCCCAGACCACAAAATGTATTTGCATGATATAAAACACACATTTACATACACAACAAATAACATATTCTAAAAGCCATTAAAAACCATAGCAGTCATGCTGTTTTACTTGGTCAACAAAGTGTACTTGTTTTTATTTTTATTTTTTAGAAAGTTCATTTTTGCCCTTAGCTATGTGCTTCTGGACTTTTTCCCCTGCTTTAGTTAATTCTAACATGGCTTTGCAGAATATGCAATATTATACAATACACAGAAGATTTCTCCAGCTTGCCCTCATTTCCTTTATGATGGCATAAGAATAAGCATTTACTCCCAGGCTCTTCCAATGTCCTCCATCCAAATTTAACTGGCTATTTTCTGCTTCTGGCCCCTGCCCATGAAGTCAACCCCTAACGGTTTACTATGCATGATTTTCCAGGTGTTCCAATTTTATTTTATCTGTCTTAACATTCATCATTTCAATATTGGTCCATCTATACACTAACACACAATGTGAATCTATCTCCCTCTGTGAAAACTTCCTGGATGGAATACACTTTGGGGCTTGATAAATTAATATCTTTAAAAAATAGTAAATAGCTGAGAAAAAGCTAATCCTTTAGTAAGTAATGTTATTAGGAACAGACCTTGTTCCTGGATTCTGAGAGGTTATGACAAAGATGGCAGCACATTGCAAGAAAGCCTACAGACAGTAGTTCTCCAACTGTAGTGCGCTTTAGAAAACACCACTGGGATGCTTATGAGTCGTGATTTCTAGGCCCCGCTCCCAGAGATTCTGATTCTGTGTGTCTGAGATGGGATCCAAAGATCTGCACCTTACAAGATTTCTGTGAAATCGGGTTCAATCTCATTCTTTGGGAAACATTTCAATGAGTAACATGGAAAGCTCTTACAAGATCTGTATGTGTATGTCCATAGTATTGAAACAAGGAGGAAGATGAATTAAGTGTCTATCATGTATAGATTTTTCTCAGATTTTCTAGAAGATTCTTTAAAGAAGGGGTAATTAAGGGGACCATTTAAGTAATTCAAGAGAAAGATATATTTTGGGGAAACTGTCTTTCTAGGAATGTAAGGAAACATTTGAACTTGCTTTGAAACATGAAAAGACAGAAAACTCTGAAGGAAAACAGGCACTGTTGATAAGGTAGAAAAAACTGAACTAGCTAAGATGGAGGCTAATTTAAACCTTACAAGGTCCATTAATTGTAATAATTCGGTCTGCATGATTAGAAGTTTATGGACATATAGCCGGTTCCCATTTAATCTAGAAAGATATTTGAATGAGGTTTTTGCCTATAGAGCAGTGATTCTCACTGCTGGCTGCACAACAGAATTATCTGGGAGCTTTAATAAATATTGGGTTGGCCGAAAAGTTCATTCGGGTCTCTCAGTAAGGTGTTACAGAAATCCAAGATTTATGCCTGGGCCCCACGCCCTACATATTGGGCTTTAATTGGTCTTAAGCATGACCTGTGCATCAGGATTTCTAAAAGCTTTTCTGGTGATTTTAATGTGCAGCCAAGTTTAACAAATACTGTTCTAGTTAACCTGTGAGTAATGCAGGAGTATGAAATTAACCCAAGATAAACTGATACTAGCTAGAGTAATTGACACACAATGAACAGTGCTTTGTAGTTTATGATCTCTGTCTCTTTTTCCTCTTTCTCTTTTTAGACTTACTGTCCTCTTAAAAAAAAACCACACACAAAAAACTTGAGTGTTACTCAGCATCATGAGAGAGAGCGAGAGAGGAAGGAATATGGATTTAGGAGAGAATAAACATCTGATCACTAGAGAAACCTTTCATTCTCTGAGTAGAGATGAGTTGCCAGGTTTCACCATGAACAGGAGGAAGTATTCTCAAGACTATCTCAAGACTCTTGGCTCTGGGTCCATAATCACTGCTCAGTTTTCTGACTATAATTTGGAGTCACTGGAGATGTCAGTACAGAGAGAGTGCACTGGCCAGAAAACCTATGTATTCCGGTGCCCTTAGTATTCATTTTTCTCTTTGTAAATTCATATGTTGACATGTGGTTTATAATGTTTTCTCCATTGAGTCTAGAGAGTATTAGCCGAGCCACCTGGCCCCAACAGCGCCTCTAATTATGGTGTCAAAAAGGTTTCTTGACTGCAAACTTGAGCATGAAGACTCTCTGAGACTGAACTTAACTGAGCAGCTGGATGGGTTCAAAGAGGTAAAATGACAAGTCAAGGGCACAGAGCAAAGACATTGATGAATAGGGACACAAAACTTTTGAATCTAAGGGCAACATTGCTTCCACAGCATTACAGAGTCTCTCATGAATGACGCTTCCCATAATGACCTTGTTTTCATCAACTTATGAGACTACTGGGCTTTTAACGACACTACACCTTTGTTAGGAAGCAAATCCTTCCGTGGATAAAATGAGTCAATAATTATAGAAGCTTCACTTAGGATACATTTCCCCAAGGATTTACAGCTTCCAAAACGAATTTGTGCTGATACATCATGGTACACTTCTTAAGGCTGGCATGGATTTCTTCCGTTTTTATGTCATCCCAAAGTGCCCCTGCCTGAGCATACTAAAAACCAGAAAGAAAAAGAGAAACAAACTCACTTGGCTTCAAAATTCAATCTTCCTTACTTTGAAAATAACTCTCAAGCCTTGACAAAATGCTTATATTCTATTAAACAACACAGTCATCTATTAAACTGGGTTTCATACTTAAGAAATGCACCACCGAGAATTAAAAGGGGAGGTCAGGACGGTCCACGAATGTGATTTACTTCCTTCAGTATTTAGACAGACCTCCTACAGAGTTGCTTTTCAATGTAATATAGCCATATAAAATTTATTTGATCTGTTTTGCTTCAAGTTTGTTGTGCTGTGTTTACCCAGTGCTTACAGGGCTAGAGAAAAACAGAAACCAGACCAGAAATTGCTATATTTTCTCTGGGCTCTAAATTCCATGTGTCAGAACAGTCACTGGACTCCCACCAGACTGCTGATTGGATTTAGATCATGACCTCCCCACTCATTCCATTTAAATTAGCCTGAACGTATGAGCTCACCAGTGCTCTGAGACAGCGCTGGCACAAGCTGGGTAAACAGCCCATGCTCAGAACTCAGGAATACCTCACCAATAACCCAGGAACATCTCTATCATAAAGCAACTTATAGGTTTGATATAAATCATGCTTTCAATCACTTTGAGAAAAGCATTTATATGACGTATTGCAGTTTGTGTAAACTGACAGAAAAAAATATGTTCCAAATGATTGTTCGAACCTCCTTTAAACCAGTGGTGTCTCTGAAACAGTGTGTTGGGATAAACAACGGTTAGTGACTTTAAAATGTAGGCTGTGCCTACGCCTTCCTTTCACGTCTGTTTTTCAGGTTGTTGCAAACCTCTCAGGCTAACAGCTTTCTTTTGTATAATTGATACAACTGGTGTCTCTGTGTACCTGGATTATGTATTCACAGTGAAATGTATTACCAGGGTCAGGTCCAGAGAGGAAAGAAGAGGTGTTAGTGCTTCAGAAGATACGAAGTTTAAGATCCCACAAAAATGCCCCTTGGATTACAAGACGGTTACATAACTTCCTAACCTTAGAATGACCAGAAATCCAGAACATAGAAAAGTTAATGAGTTGGTCACATTACCTGACATCCTCATATGTTAGAAAATGTATTCAAAATCTGATTGATGTCTGAATTGCAACAAAAGCATCCCAACCAAAAATACGTGTGGCCAGAATTCTGCTGTCCAAGTGTGGATCACTGAACTTTCTAGGTTCTACATGAAAATGAGCAGAATTAAGGCCAGAGAAAGCGGAGATCCCTTATAAAGTTGAGAACAAATTAATCTGCAAAGTAAATTAATGTGTTGCAGGAGTTTTAACTATTAAAAACAAGAATTGCACCTAGTGCCCACATCTTTGTTCCTAATACCATTAGGAAGGAAGGAAGGAAGGAAGGAAGAAAAGAAAGAAGGAAGGAAGGAAGGAAGGAAGGAAGGGAGGAAGGAAAGGAAGGAAGGAAGGAAGGGAGGAAGGAA
>NW_021703768.1:29586331-29593922 GCF_005190385.1 Monodon monoceros | reverse complement strand
AAGGAAGGGAGGAAGGAAAGGAAGGAAGGAAGGAAGGGAGGAAGGAAGGAAGGAAGGAAGGAAGGAAGGGAGGGAGGGAGGGAGAGAGGGAGGAAGGAAAGGAAGGAAGGATAGAAGGAAGGAAGGAAGAAAAGAAAGAAGGAAGGAAGGAAGGAAGGAAGGAAGGAAGGAAGGAAGGAAAGGAAGGAAGGAAGGGAGGAAAGAAGGGGTAAACAAACAGACCAGAGCTCCTTGGAAAAATGGCTGAGCCTAGGGCAAGAAATATGCAAGATGAACCTAGAATATTTTTTTTTAGCGTCTGAATGTAAGGAAGTACTCAAAAAATCCAAACATATTGGAGATATGTCAAAGGGACACAAGAGCCAATAGAAAGAGCTCCCAGTGGCCAAATCTGGAAAAATTTGAGCAAACAAAATTAAGTAGTATTGAATTATAAGCCAAAGCATAAAATAAATATCCATTGGTTCATACTGACATAAATATGAATTCCAAATATATATATATTGATACTCCACCTTCAAAGAAGTGGATCATAACTTTCCACTCCTTAAGTGTGCACTGCACATAGTAACTTTCTTCTACCTTGATGGAATTGTGTGAGAGGGGGGCATCATTTCACAATAGAGAAACCTGACAAATACTGCCTCAGTCAGGTGACCAAACTTAACACCATCAGTGAGAAGTCATGTTGATAGTATGTACCCTTGATGTCATGTGATGAAAATGGCATTTTACTTCTGTGGCCTTCTTCCCCCAAACCCACGGTCATGAAAAAACAACAAATTTTACAAAATACCGGACTAGTATTCCTCAAAACTTTCAAGGTCATCAAAAAGAAAACAAAACAACACAAAAATAAGTGTGAGAAAATGTCCCACCAAGAGGAGCATAGGGAGGCATGATGACTAAGTGCAGCGTGGTGTCCTGTACGGGTCACAGGAAAAGGGCATTACGTTAAAAGAAAACTAAGGAAATCTGAATAAAGTATGGACTTCAGTTAATAAAGATGTATCAGTATTGGTCCATTAATTGTGACAAATATACCATGTAATGGTGACAAATATACCATGTAATGTAAGAGATTAAAAATAAGGGAATTGGGGGCTTCCCTGGTGGCGCAGTGGTTGAGAGTCCACCTGCCGATGCAGGGGACACGGGTTCGTGCCCCGGTCCAGGAAGATCCCACATGCCGTGGAGCGGCTGGGCCCGTGCATCTGGAGCCTGTGCTCCACAACGGGAGAGGCCAGGACAGTGAGAGGCCCACGTAACGCAAAAAAAAAAATAAATAAATAAGGGAATTGGGGTGTGTGGGGGCTATATGAGGACTCTCTATTATCTTCATAAGTTTTCTGTAAATTTAAAACTGTTCTAAAATGAAAAGGTCTAAAATAGTATTAAAAAAGAAAACCCAGAGTCTAGAGGGATAAGATAGTTGTGCAATGGGTAAGAAAAAGAAGGAATAAAAAAACATACTTTGGGTAATGTGATTGGGTTTGCCGTGAGCTTCTAGAAACCTGGAGAATATTTCTAGGGACAGGGCCTGTCCTAGGTGTGACATTGAAGGTCCACGTACAGACATTTCAACAGTGAGTGTGGGTGCCTGTTTGCATGTTAGAAGGTGATGGAGAAGAAGAGATGGATGCCAGAAACAACATCTCTGCCTAGGGGTTCTAAGAGGGAAGAGTTGTGTTACTGATATTTAGATGATGCGAAGAGAGTTTCTCTTGAACCCAGTTACGGAGAATTTTAATCTCCGTGGTTCTCATTTCTGCAGGCTTGTCCTATTCTAGGGCTGTGAGCCTGATTCTGGGAGAGAGCTTCTCAGGGGCCCTTTTCATAATCAAGAAGCATCTGCTGAGCACCTGTCAGGAATCAAAGATGCAGAGATGAAAAGGATGAGGTCCGAGGTCCTTGGTGTCAGGAATCTCATTGAATAGTGGGGCGGCTCCACAAGGCAGTAAGAGAATCACTAAAATAGCACGTGGAGTGCTAAGGGGCCATAGAAGAGAAGCATCTAGATTAACCTTGGGGTCAGTGAAGACTTGAGCTGAGTGTGGAAGGATAACTTAAAAATAGGCCAGGTGGGGCTTCCCTGGTGGCGCAGCGGTTGAGAGTCCACCTGCCGATGCAGGGGAGACGGGTTCGTGCCCTGGTCCGGGAAGATCCCACATGCCGCGGAGCGGCTGGGCCCGTGAGCCATGGCCGCTGAGCCTGCGCGGCTCGCGTACCGCAAAAAAAAAAAAAAAAAAAAAAAAAAAAAATTGACCAGGTGAAGGTCTGGGCCTGGAGGCAAGGAGAAGCTGAGCAAGGTCACAGAGGCATGAAACAATAGTGGAGGGAAGGAGTAGGCAGGATGGTGGCAGGAAACGAGACCAAGATGGTAAAGGGTGGGCAGAATAATACGGGCTTGAGAAATGACCTCAGGACATAAATTTTTTCTGCAATATTACAATCAGACTCCTCAGGCTCTCGTGTCCCATTTCCAGGTATCCACAGGTGCTTTGCAGTAACCTGTCAAATAATCCTATCTGACACACGGAGAGATGAACATAAGGTCAAACTAATGCTGTGAGACTGCGGACTGATGTGTCACCGTCGTTTTTATTGTACTGTATATCTCAATTCTATCATAAGGAATATATTTTAAAGGAAATGAAAACTCATGTGATGAATGTGCAAAATCTCTGCCTCATCAAGATGATAAAAGATTGTGTGGAATTCCTAAACCTGATGAATTGTGCCATAGAACATTTTTAGACATACCTACTAGACATTCTCAGAATGAAGATCTTGCTATTCATCTAATCACAGATTTGATTTTTCCATGGACCGTGAGTATTCACTGGGTGCCTTCAGGGTACAGAAAACAGTACTTTAACCCAAGCATGCCCTTAGCAAGGATGGAAGAGTGTTATGAGAACTGGGAATGTTTCACTTGCGGAAGAGGAGTCTTAATGCACGTTGAAAGAAGGGTGGCATTCGGTTGACCAGGGGAATACGAGTTTCGCAAGAGCCCTGTCTCGTTTACCTGTATCCACAGTGCCTAGCAGATGGCCTTGCAAAAGGAGGTGCTCAGCGAGAACTGCTGGGCAGCTGGCGGGATGCAGGGATGGAGGGAGGATGGGTGGAAGCATTTGGGGTGATGCGGCCAACCGCATGAAGCCAGCACTCCTGGGAGAAGTGACAGAAGTTGGCTGCTGAAGGCCAAAATGGTGGCACAGTGTCATGTTGTTCTGAGAGCACGGGCTCAGAGACCAGGCCCCATGGGGCTGCTTCCCGTCTCTGTCACTTTCTAGCCTGGGATGGGCAAGAAAAGTCACCTCTCTGTCCCAGGTTTCCTCATCAGTAAATGAGGGATATTAAAAATGTAAGAATTATGTTCAGGGCTTCCCTGGTGGTGCGGTGGTTGAGAATCTGCCTGCCAATGCAGGGGAAACGGGTTCGAGCCCTGGTCTGGAAAGATCCCACATGCCGCGGAGCAGCTAGGCCCATGAGCCACAACTACTGAGCCTGCGCGTCTGGAGCCTGTGCTCCGCAACAAGAGAGGCCGCGATAGTGAGAGGCCCGCGCACCGCGATGAAGAGTGGCCCCCGCTTGCCACAACTAGAGAAAGCCCTCACACAGAAACGAGGACCCAACACAGCCAAAAATAAATAATACATTAATTGTCAAAACTAGAGTCATCATCATTATAAAAAAAAAAGAATTCTGTTTATATCATACGGTTGTTGTGAGGATTAAGTGATATATATATATGTCACTTAATATATATGCGATTATAGTTTATATATGTATTATATATGAATATATAAAATCAACTCCTAAAAGTTCTCAGTTCTAACAGAACATGGCACACGGAAAGCATTAAAATACCATTTATCTATTTATATTAAGGTGTCTTTCCTCTTTGGTACTTAAACTCTTGAACACTCATAACAAGAAGAAAAGAGAGACAAGATAGGGAAGTGGTATGCAATGTTCCATCTTTTTTCACTCTCTCCTATTCTGAGTTAAAAGAAATTGAATGGGAACTATGGGAAACGATTACTGTAGAAGGAGTCAAATAAGTCTACAAAAATCCAAAACGTGTGGCGTGGTTAATCTAATAAACTAAGGAGCTTTGCAGCTTGGTCAGCTGGGTTGACCTAAAGTTGAATTCACACAGACAGAAAAATGGAGGGAAAATAAGAGGCGGCAGAGTTTTGAAGACAAACTGGGGCGAGGAAAATGCGTTCTCATCTAACAATGAATCTTTTCCCTGCTTTAATCCTCGAAGAGAAAGGGGGAAACCAGAGCCGAGGGCTGCAATCCAGAGCTGGCGCTGCTCTGTGCTTCCATTCGGTGGCTGAATTCCTGCCGGCTTTACTCACCCTGCTGCAGGCATCCTCACATCACACTGATTCCAGGAACGTCTCACGGCCCCTAGTCGGGGAGCAAATTATTCGCAGCAGGTGGTGATTGCCTCCACAATGACACTCGGCTCTGGGCTATCACAAAGGCGTCTCTCCCGCTTCCTCTGCGCACCCCTCACTCGGCAGCCATGGACCGGCTCTCATCACACCCAGGGGACCTTGCCTGTGTCGAGAGGCCTCAAGTGAGAAGATGGTGATTTGGCCTTGCTGATAAATCTCTGATTCTTGGAATTGTTTGTCAGGTGGATTTGCCAAACTAATTCCCCCGCCTTGAAAACAAGACGAAAAAAAGAGGAAGAGCTGAGATGCCTGATGTGGCCTGGGTTTGAAAGGAAGGCCCTCCTCAGGGTGTCTCCTGGGGTCTCCTAGAGGAAACGCTGCCGCGGGCAGTGCGGCCTGATCGCCAAAGCACAGGGGGGCCATCTGGGTATTTGTTGCACGCGTTGCCGTGTCTCCCAAATACCCGATCCATTCTCGTCCACGGAGGAGTAAAATGCATTTTGGAGAATTGGGGAATTGACCTTAGTTTTTAAAGCGGCCTGTTCAGTCATAAGGTTTTCTCATCCCCTTTGCCAGCAATTGGTGTTGGAATGAACATGTGACCCAATCTGGCTACAAGATGTGTTTGCTGGAGGCTGTGGCTTCACCAGACATGAACAAGTCAGCCATCCTCTCACTCCCTGGGGAATCAGTTGATGCTGTGGATGGACAGATGGCAGAGGGGAAGCTGAATCCAGGATGGCCTTGTTAAACTGCTGGACTAGACCTGAAGTTGGTCCTGCCTTAGGACATCCTCCTATGAGACTTAATAAGTGTCATTGTTTTTCCAACCATTTTTAGTTTCCTTACTTGCTGCTAAAACATCCTAAAAATACAGAAATCTACTTAAAATATATAACATGTCTTTTAAATTGCATTAGAAATGCAAAAATTACAAAAAATTGTAAAAATTACATTTTTATGTAAACCTATAGGGTCAGCTTTCTAAGGAACACAAGTGTTTTTGAATGAATGAATGAATGCTGGTCTAATCATCCAATTTTATTCATTAATTCTATAAGCCTTAGTTGAGTGTCCACTTTGGGTCTAGTACTGTACTTGACAGTGAGGGTAAATGGATAAATAGGACCCTGTCCTCAAATCACTCATATCTGCTGGAAGATACAGATGCAGGAAAAGAACATGGAAATATAATGTGATAAATGTGCTAATAGAGCTATGCAAATATTCCTGGGTTCCAGAAAAATGATGATGGCCAGAGCTGTTTCTTTATAAGATAACTGGACCTAAGTCAGGAAGAGAGGAAGCAAAAGGGCATTCCAGGCACTGGAAACATGAACAAAGGCAGGGCCTCCATCACTCAGATCGTAATGTGAATGGTAACCCTTAGATTTGTGCAGTGCGCAAACTGCCCTACTGTAGGCAACAACCCTCGATAAAGACAAAGGAAACGAAAAACAGTGTGGGAATTCAGGAAGCCCAAACTGTCATTCTTGCTGCAACAGCAGACAGGAGATGAGGTTGGAGAGGTGTCCAGAAATGTGCATTCTTTTTATAGAGTCACCTTATATAGCATGTTAAGGAAATGGAACTTTATCCCATAGGTTAGTATTTCTCCCGAAATGTGTGCACTTGCAGCCCCTGGTGAACATGTTTCAAATGCAGACATATAGGCCCAACTCCCACAGACGGATTTCATAAGTCTGGGGTGGGGCCAGGGACCTGCATCTTTAACCCAATCTCCAGCTGATTCCTCTCCCTCCTATAAAAGGAGAGGAGAAAAAAAAGTAGTGAGGGCAATGTGGTGTCACTGAAGGAGGTCAGTCAATGGAGTGACACAAAGTTGTTTCAAAAAAGACCATTCTGGCTACTGTTTGAAGAGTGGGTTGGGAGCTGGGAAAGTGGAAGCAGTCAGGAAGATCCATAGTCATTCACACGAAACATGAGGAGATGGACAAGGACGGTAGGAATGCGGGAGGGGGCAAAGATTTATGCAGATTCTCCGCCGGGCCCAATGGCCTCCATGCCAGGGGAGTGTCACGACCCTCACTCATTTTCTGGATGGAGAGCCTTATTTAGGAAGCTCCTTGCAAGTGGCAGGCAGTGACATAAGCCTGTGTGACGTCCTGAAATTGTTGCGGCAATTGACTTTGTGGTTCCTGCTGAGAAGATGCCAGTTCTAGGAGCTGAGGCTGAGGAGTCCTTAAGCACTGTGGTCCTGGGTACCATAACCCTCCCCAGGGCCCATGAACAGACAAATCACATACATGACCCCAAATGTTTGCAAAATATCCCTTCCACTGCCCATTGGAATAGTACAAACCAAGTAGTTAAGTCTTAGGAAGACTAGAGCAAAAAAAGAAAGGGGAATGGGGAGATAGGAAGTGTAGCAAAACCCATAGTTTTCATCAGACCCTCTTTCCCCCAGGAATCTAGTCCACCAGTTGAGGAGATGAATGAGCTCATTCAGTGATCCTAAACCAAGTGTTTAAACACAACTCCAAACACCATCTGCCACATGCTAACTGTACGACTGTAGGTGACTTATCTAATCTTTCTGTTCCTCAGTTTCCTCATCTGTAAAATGGGAATAATAATTATACTACCTCAGAAGGCTGCTATAAAGGAGTTCACAGTCCAAAGCTCTTAGAAGAGTGTAAGCACACTGTGTAACAGCACTGCAACACTCAGCCAGCCCTTGGAAGTGCTTATTTAAATTTAATTTAGAGAATATATTTAATAAATCATATTTAAGATAAATTAAATTCAAATTTGAATAAAGTGTACCCAGCACATCTGCAAAGACCTGTGTTGAGCCCTGGTCTCTGCAATGGAGGTTTTGCTTCCCTGCTGGGACTGATGCAGTGGCTCATAAGATCTAGAACCACACAGATAGCCATGACTGTAGCTATACAGAAATCCATGCCCACATTCACAGTGCCACTTTGCAGTCTCTTACAGAGGCTCTTGTGTCATTATTGTTTGCTTAACATTGTTGAAAACTTCTGACACTTTCATTTCCCTGTGGGTTTCTAGCCTCTTCTATTTTAACCTGTGGTTTCCAGCTTTTTTCCGACTGATTTAATGTCTAAACATACAGGAAAATATATTGGTTAATGCACTTGTTATTGTTAGTCCAGTCTCCAAAAGGAGCTTTTTTTTTTTTTTTTTTTTTTTTT
>NW_021703768.1:29367447-29586231 GCF_005190385.1 Monodon monoceros | reverse complement strand
TTTTTGCGGTACGCGGGTCTCTCACTGTTGTGGCCCCTCCCGTTGTGAGCACAGGCTCCGGACACGCAGGCTCAGCGGCCATGGCTCACGGGCCCAGCCGCTCCGCGGCATGCGGGATCTTCCCGGACCGGGGCACGAACCCGTGTCCCCTGCATTGGCAGGCGGACGCTCAACCACTGCGCCACCAGGGAAGCCCCCAGAAGGCGCTTTTTCATTCTCTCTTCCACAGTGGCATTTTTGCAGAAAGTTATTATTATTTCTGTTTATGGTTCTACTCAGAGGTTAATAGAGTTTTGTTTATGTACGTGAGGCTCAGCAATATTGTTAGAAGAAAAGGCTGCCTGGTAAACAAAAGGTGAATCTTAATTTAAAAATTTAATTCTTAATTCTATTTCAAAGAACTATGGGCTGGATCAGAGTTCATTCCCACATTTCTGAAGGAGTGTTAGATGTTAAGACACTGCCTGGCAAAGCTACACTTGACTTTACGAATGTATTTTATGACAATAAAGAAACAGCAACAAAACGTCTAACTCCTTTTCAGGTTGAAACATATTTGTCATACTGGGAGGGGAACATTCTATAATATAAGGTTCCTCAAAGTGTGGTCTTTGGACTATGAACATCAGAAACTCCTAAAATGTTTGTTAAAATTTCCAAGGCTCTGGCATAGGCCTAGGAAAGCAGTTTTCTGGGATAGATACAAAGACACCGATCTCCAGAATCCTCCGCTAATTTTGCGCATACTAAGATTTTTGAACACATGAATGAAGTCCCCAGAAGATGTTACCTTAATGATTCTGATATTTAAACTGAGGAAAGTCCTGAATGAGGGCCAAAGTTTCAGAAATCAAGGTAATCTTGGGACAAGGAAACCTCTATACCTAAGATATTGGTTTATAAATAAGTATCAAACTTAAAGAAAGTATAACCCAACAAAAGGGATACAGAAAATGAATCAATTATTAGAAGACAAGTCCATAACAAGTGATAGTCAATTCAAGGGCTTTGAATTGACATATAAGCTTTGAAGATCCCATTCTTCACAGGATGTCCCTTGGAGATGCTGCTGGAAATTGACCACAAGGAGGCTCATATTTGATATATTGAGGATGTAGTAGATTTGACTCTATACCACACATTCCCCCATTAGATTATAAGTCCTCAAGGACAGAAACTGGGTCTCTTGTATTCTTTGTGTCTCTGGAACTAACAGAAGGCCTGGTAATAATAGATAATAATAGGTCTCAGCAAATGTTGAGCTTATATTGGCTGCTCAGAAAGTACTGGCTGAAATGAACTGGAGGAAGGATCACTTTGTTGGGAAGAGTACACCATAAAGGAGGAAAGCCGGCCTAGTTCAATGAGATATGAAGGTGAATTTACAAAAGGCACACACGTCATTACTCCACATACCCTTGACATTTCACTAAAAATGTCTGTCAACATCACATTTTTCCATTCTGTCCTGACAGTATTGCACGCCATTTTGTGTACAAAGTTTCATCACTGTCTCTCCCTATGTCCTTGGTCATGTCCACCCAGAATTTTGCTAACCTTCAACTGTATTAATTTAGTAATATAACATATTGAATTTTCATAATACTGAGCTCTGTTTTATAAAATAATTACACTTTAAATAAACTTCTCTCTTTGGATTTATTTTTATCTCTAGGGCTGTTTTTTAGTTTATTTCATAATGAGTATGGCTTAAAAATATTTCTTTAAATAAGGCTTTTTCTTTTTATCAGTTCCACTGCAATATTAAGATACAAAAGAAGTTCTTCCATTGGTTATGACAGCCCCTGGTGTCAGGCATGATGACATATCCCATGGGTAAAACTGTACATGAAAGAGCAGCCTTTTTGACCTCTGACAATCGCTTGTGTTAAGGAAAAGAGAAAAGATTTTGGCAAGTTTTATCTCCCATAGTACTTGATCCCTTTTCAGGTGTGCAAGAGTTGGAAGAAAGATTTGACTTTATTCTTGCAAAATTCTTCCTTCTGTTTCTGAAAGACAAGTTGGTGAAAGCAGCTTTTACACATTGAAAGAGCTTTGACATTTTTATGAATTACATAATAATATGAGCTAAGGGCAAATAAATGAAAAACACATAGATTAACAATCCTGTCAATCATATATGTGTTTAAAAATTAAGAGGAAAAATATGTTGTGATACAATACATGTAGAGATTTTACTGAACCAAAACTGTATTTGGGATGTAACTGACAGTATTCAGGAAGCCTCTGGGGATAAAGGCTTTCAGTACATTTTCTACAGTTATCATTTTTATCAGCCTCTTGGGCCTTCTTGTTATGTAAGCATGCAGGATGCAGTTATTTGTGCAGAAAGAATAATCTAAAGAAATCAGATTTACTTAGAGTCTGTTTATTGTGTTGGCCTACCAAAGTGAAATGGATAACCACATCCTAAAATACCATGTTAGAAAAGCCCTTAGAGATTATTGGTGACCCTTTCATGTTGATATGGGGCCAAAGATTAAAAATTACTTGCCTGAGATTATACAGCAGGTAAAAGTCAGAATTAGGGCCGGTTCGAAATTCCTGATATTAATTCCTGACTCTGCAGCAGGCATTAATGAAATTAAAAGCTTCGACTTATGCAAAGTAACTATGTGATACAAATACTTATTTTTTAATCTACAATGTTATAAAAGAGCTCTGAATATTTAGTATTGCAGAACTTTTATTCTATGATTAAACTGATCTTGCTATAAGAATACATACATTTGTTAAATATATTTTATGTATGTGAGAAATCTACCTTATTGGTGGATAACACTGAATGGAGAATTGATTCCTAGGTGCTTACACTGTTTGGTTAATGCACTTAGTATCACATTATCAAAAGATGAATCAGGTTTGAACCTTGTACAACTATTATCATTCTTATTGTTTAATTTTTAAAAACAATATTTGTAGAATGGGAGAAATGGCCTGGTATGAGATTTTTCTCTTCTGAAATCAAGATGCTGCTTTTGTGAAATAAAATAAAATAAAGAATATAGAAAACATTTAAAAATGAAAGAGTTCACAAAATTTGTAGGCAGTGGGAGAAAATCTTGAAAGGAGAAGTGGGTTTGATTAAGTAAATCTTTGATTTATTCAGTTTGAACTATCCTTCATAATGTTACTTCTAAAAACCATTGAAAATTTTTATGATCCTTCCAAGTTGATGAATAAGTGGATGTCTTTCCTCTATGGCAATTTTTCTATTGTGATAAGGTCTTTATTTGACTAACATAATTTATCCTCTAGACAGATCATTAATGCTGTGTGAGTGTGCTCAGAATACCCAGACAGTCGGGTATCTTATTGTGAATTTTCATCCAAAACTTCAAATTTTGGTCTCTAAACAGATAAACATTTCTCAGAGCCATTCAGTCTGCATATCTGTGTCCCATGTGTATATGCTTATCACATTCCAGATTCTTCTATTTCAAGGCCATTATAATTTATCACCATGAGTATCTGAAGCATGAGATTACAAAAATTTTGTTCCAGAAACACTGTCAGCCTAGGAATTAATTATAGACAGAACAAAAAACAAAACAAAAAAACTTCACTTAGAGTTGAATCCAACCTATCATTGTCAAAAGGGTATCTCAACTCGAGTTATTATTTATTCCCCATTATGTATTTTAAGGTTTGAATTTTGTTGTTACAATGTCTTTTTAAATCATTTTATTAGTGTATTAAAGGAAAATAATAGGACTACACCAAACTGAAAAACTTCTGTATATCAAAAGACCTTCAACAAAATAAAAAGGCAGTCATAGAGAATGGGAGAAAATAACTGCAAATCATATATCTGTTGAAAGGTTAATATCCAAAATATATAAAGAACTCATACAACTCAATAGCAAAAAACAAAAAATTCAACTAAGAAATGGGTAAAGGACCTGAATAGACATTTTTCCAAAGAAGACATACAGATGGCCAAAGGGCACATGGAAAGATATTCAACATAACTAATCATCAGGGAAATGCAAATCAAAACCACAATGAAATATCACTTCACATCTGTTAGAATGGCTATTATCAAAAAGACAAGGAATAACATGTTGGCAAAGATGTGGAGAAAAGGGAACCTTCATGCACTGTTGTTGGGATTGCAGCCACTATGCAAAACAGAATGGAGATTCTTTAAAAAATTAAAAATAGAACTACAGTATGATACAGCAATTCCACTTCTGGGTATTTATTCACAGAAAACAAAAAACTAACTCAAAAATTACATACATCCCCATGTTCTTTGCAGCATTATTTACAATAGCCAAAATACGAAAGCAACCTATGTCCATCCACAGATGAATGGTTAAAGATGATGTGTATATATATATATATAACAGAATATTATTCTGCCATAAAAAGTGAAATCGTATCATTTGTGACAACATGAATGGGGCTTGAGGACATTAGGCTAAGTGAAGTAAGTCAGGCAGAGAAAGACAAATACTATGTGATCTCATATATATGTGAAATCTAAAACAGCAACAAAAGAATAGATACAGAGAACATATTGGTTGTTGCCCAAGGCAGGGGTGAGGGGGGGCTAAATGGGTAAGTGGCATTAAAAGGTATAAACTTCCAGTTATAAAATAAATAAGTCATGGGGATGTGATGTACAGCATGACTATAGTTAATAAAGCTATTGCATATTTGAAAGTTGCTAAGAAGATAAGTCTTAAAGGTTCTCATCACAAGAAAAAAAATTCTGTAACTACATATAGTTACAGATGTTAACTAGACTTCTTATTGTAGTGATCAGTTCTCAACACATACAAATATTGAATCATGTTGTACACCTGAAACTAATCCAATGTTGTATGTCAGTTATACCTCATTTTTTAAAAAAGGAATAATAATAGAACAAACCTCATAACTTCATTGTAAGGGTTTAATGAGTTAATACATGTAAAGTATTTAGAAAATTGTTTAGCTGTTATTATTATTATTATTTGCCTTAACTTTGGAGGTAGATTGCATTATTTTTATTTAATCTTGAGGTTAAAAGTGTTCATCTTGAGTGTTAACCTGAGTTTTAATCCAGCTACGTGAGTGTATTACACAGCTTGGGCCGCCATAATCAAAATAGACTGTGTTTCTCAAATAATAGACATTTATTTTCTCACGGTTTTGGTGGTTAGAAGTCCAAGATCAGGGTGCCAGCATGATTGGTTTCTGGTGAGATCTCCCTTCCTGGCTTGTAGATGCTACCTTTTGCTATGTGCTCACGTGGTGTCCTCTCTGTAAGAGCTCCCAGAGAGAGACAGAGAGACAGAGAGAGAGCTCTGGTGTATAGACGCCAGAGTATAAAGACACTCTGGTATAAAGACACTAATCTCATCAGACCAGGCCACCCTACTACATACACACCATTAGCTCATCTGAACCTAATTACCTTCCAAAGGCCCCACCTCCAAACATTATCACATTGAGGGTTAGAGCTTCAACATATGAATTTGGAGGAGAGGGGGACACAATTCAGTCCATATCAATGAACCTGGACAATATTTATTCTCTCTAAGCTGAGTTTCTCAGTTTGTAAAATGTGGATTAGAACACAACAGAGTCATTGTGAGATTTAAATGTTTATTTTCTTCTTCTGCCTGTTTGTATTGTTTTGTGAAGATTTCCCCCTGTACATACATGTACTGCTTTTTGTTATAAGAAAAATAATAAGACACAATCTCCTAAGAGGAAAGGAAGGGTCTCTCTTCTGTTCTTACTGGCTTTTTGTTCTGCCTGTTTTTTGCTTTCAAAATCCTTCCTGATGCAGCCTCAGACAATCTTTCCAGCCACAGTTCCCCTCTACTTCCCCAGGCAATGTATCTTCTTACCAAATTAGACTACTTTTCACCTCTATGCTCTAAGTCTGATTGCCTAGAATATGCTGTTTAACCAGATCTATCAGGTGAAATTTCACCTCTCTAAAGCTTTTCTAAATCTCTCTCTAGAAACAATGTCTCTCCTTAGAGCATCAGCAGTACTTTGGGCCATTCTTAGAAATTTTTTTTTTCATCTGCTTTGTATTATACTTAGTTATGTGCAATCATCCCATATGTCCCTATTGGTGAAAACTCTCAGAATAAAAGACAAACCAGATTCACTCCTATGGAATTTAGCACAAAGTAAGCTTCCACTTCCTAAATGGATTGAAACAACTGCAGGGAAAGCTGCTGGACTGAAATTTTTCTTTGTACTTTTAATGTAAAAAGAGATGGTCATATTCATTATAATGAATTAAAAACCATGGAGGAAATGGCTTACTCAAGAGAAACAACCTCGAGAAGCAGTAATTGTATACACTAAGTTGTTGCATTAATTTAAATCTTAGTCAAATATTCATTAAAGTAAATTCCCTGAAGATCAGTATCAGGCAACTCTTTATAAGCTTAAGTTGCTACTGCATATACTTGAGTACAATAAAAATACATTTATTCAGCATTTAAGAGTTTACAAAGTACTTCCATGTATATGGATCATCACATCAGACCTGTGAGATGGATAAAAGAATGATTTTTATGTCAGCTCTACAGAACAAAAATTCAGGTCGAAAGGATGTGACTTGACCAAGGTCACAAGCTATTACATGATGAAACCAGGACTAAATTGCAAATCTTCTTGCTCCTGATCGTCTTTCTGTAAGACAATATGCTGTCTTTCACCACACAGATTGTCTTAAAAACTACTCCATAATCTATGCATTTTGACAAATCAGACAAGTATCTTCCACTACCCTCCTGCCCTTAATCAGTATGTGAATTTTTGCTACACTCCAAGTTTTCATTTGATTAAGGCTTCAGTGGAACAGATTTCATCTGATTACAAAATCCTCAGAGAAAACCCTAATATGATTAGGCCAATCCATTTTTTTCCTGTATGGCTTTCTATTACTTTAGTAAACTGTCGTACTGCATTTACCTAGTGTATTCAGTTTATAAAAGCACATCATCTTATTAATTCCATATTTATTAAAAAAAAAAACTCCGAAATACAGCTAAAGAGCTTCAATTTTACAAAATTCTGACAATGCTTCCCTGAAGAACGCATCAGTACATGTCAAATGATGTATGATGTATGACATACCACATACTAGTTTGTTTCTTATTAAAATTTAACAACATTTGATCAAAAGTCCATAGATATTAAGCACTTCTCATTGATGTATTTGCTAATAATTGACTTGCTTGGCTCTGGGTTATTGTTTCCCTTTATGTTTTTTTCTCATAATATGTTGTTCTCAAGCTTTCTTGCCAAAATTACTGTTTGTTTAATAAGTAGTAATAATTATAATTTCCACTGAGTAATAACTTTGATTATATTTCTCCAAGGAAAGGAAAACTCACCAGTATTTAGAATTTTTTTTTTTTTTTAGAATCCTTAAACAACCCCAATTAAATATAGGCAGATGGAATTCATTAGGTGATTTCCTCTGGAAGATGATGTTTAGTTCATTTATATTGTGTTTAAGTGGATACTATGGTGGATTCCTTTTCATGTGACTCTCGGTTTTCTGAGTATGACCCTCTTTTTTTGGAAGATCTGGGCTAACCTTTTAGACTTGCACCAGGACAAACGACCTCATCCTGGCAGTTAAGAGGCTTGCTCTGTACTTCTAAACCTTTGGCTTGGCTTCTTACCGTGATGTCCATTTGGCCTTGTTGGTGTTGTCATCGTGCCAGTTTATAATAGGGAAAGAAAGCCCTTCAGATTATAAGTGCTACTTCATTTAGATTCCAAGATCAGACCTTTCCATTGAGTTTCCTAAGAAGTTGTATCCACTACACTCTGGAGTCAAAACTCTTAGAGACAGAGTTCGAAGAGGTGTTTTGCCAAAGTAGTGTCATGATCGTTTAGGCAGTAAATGAAAATAGTGTGACACAACTTCGGGACACTGAATGTTTTGTGGTGGCTGAATTACTTTAAAGATAAACACTTTGGGGCTTCCCTGGTGGCGCAGTGGTTGAGAGTCCACCTGCCGATGCAGGGGACACGGGTTCGTGTCCTGGTTTGGGAAGACCCCACATGCCGCGGAGCGGCTGGGCCCATGAGCCATGGCCGCTGAGCC
The DNA here is from genome assembly GCF_005190385.1 of Monodon monoceros. NCBI lineage: Eukaryota > Metazoa > Chordata > Mammalia > Artiodactyla > Monodontidae > Monodon > Monodon monoceros. The sequence continues at coordinate 29,578,136 of NW_021703768.1, read as the reverse complement.
TGCGCATCCGGAGCCTGTGCTCTGCAACGGGAGAGGCCACAAAAGTGAGAGGCCCGTGTACTGCAAAAAAAAAAAAAAAAAAAAAAGATAAACACTTTCTGAGAGCAGTGTGTCATAGAAAGATTGAAAACTTAGGTTCTAGTGATGTGGAAGAGTCAGGGTATCTGGGAAACACAGTAGCAGACCTGCCACCTTGTTCACACCTGACAACAAGGGGTCAGGATGACATTGAGTTAAAGAAGCTGAATCTCAACCAGAATCTAAATCTGTAACTACAAAGTATAGTCTTTCCCATTTGGCTTATTCCTGCCAAAGGCTGCATCTGAGCCACATATGCTGAAAGCCTCTGGGTGTGACACTCTAGTAGAACGTGGGAAAGGTCCTTTGAAAACCAATTATACCCGGAATGTTATGGCCTTAGAAATCCCATGTTTACCTAGAATACCATTCTAAAACTAAAATGAATACAGAATTTTGATAAAATATAAACTCCATCTAATTGTTGGGAAGACCACATACAGATTGAAATGTGATAACATAGGTACAGATGTGCAATTGGAAATGCAGGTTGTGGGTTCTGGGTCATATAAGCAAGCTAATGTCAGCAAATTTAAAAAACAAGAACAGAATCACAGCTGCTGTTTAAGCTGCTTCCTAAGAATAGCCAATCTGTATCAATATTTATAATGCTTTTTGAAAGAAGAAAGCGTACCTCTTTTTTCAATTGAAGTATAGTTGATTTACAATGTTGGGCCAATCTCTGCTGTACAACAAAGTGACTCAGTTATACACATAGAGACATTCTTTTTTTTATATTCTTTTCCATTGTGGTTTATCACAGGATATTCAATAGAGTTCCCTGTGTTATACATTAGGATCTTGTTGTTTATCCATTCTAAATGTAATAGCTTGCATCTACCAACCCCAAACTCCCAGTCCATCCCTCTCCCTCCCCCCTTTCCCCTTGGCAACTACAAGTCTGTCCTCTGTCTATGAGTCTGTTTCTGTTTTGTAGATAGGTTCATTTGTGCCATATTTTGGATTCCACATATAAGTGATATCATATGATATTTTTCTTTCTCTTTCTGACTTACTTCACTTAGTATGATAATCTCTAGTTGCATCCATGTTGCTGCAAATGGCATTATTTTGTTCTTTTTTATGGCTGAGTAGTATTCCATTCCACATCTTCTTTATCCATTCATCTGTCAATGGACATTTAGGTCCATTTTTGGCTGTTGTGAACAGTGCTGCTATGAACATAGGGGTGCATGTGTCTTTTTGAATTATAGTTTTGTCCAGGTAAATTCCCAGGAGTGGAATTGCTGGATCATATGGTAATTCTACTTTTAGTTTTCTGAGGAACCTCCATACTGTTTTCCATAGTGGCTGTACCAACTGACATTTCCACCAACAGTGTAGGAGGGTTCCCTTTTCTCCACATCCTCTCCAGCATTTGTTATTTATAGACTTTTTAATGATGGCCATTCTGACCAGTGTGAGGTGGTAACTCATTGTAGTTTTGATTTACATTTGTCTAACAATTACTGATGTTGATCATCTTTTCATGTGCCTACTGGCCATCTGTATGTCTTTGGAAAAATGTCTATTAAGTTTTTCTGCCATTTTTTTGATTGGGTTATCTGTTTTTTTGTTGTCATTGTTGAGTTGTATGAGTTGTTTGTATATTTTGGAGATTAAGTCCTTGTCTGTTGCATCATTTGCAAATATTTCTCCCATTCTGTAGGTTGTCTTTTCGTTTTGTTTATGGTTTCCTTTGCTGTGCAAAATCTTGTAAGTTTGACTAGGTCCCTTTTGTTTATTTTTGTTTTTATTTCTATTGCCTTGGGAGACTGACCAAAGAAAACATTTGTATGATTTATGTCAGAGAATGTTTTGCTTATGTTCTCTTCTAGGAGTTTTATGGTGTCATGTCTTATGCTTAAGTTCTTAGCCATTTTGAGTTTATTTTTGTGCATCGTGTGAGGGTGTGTTCTAACTTCATTGATTTATGTGCAGCTGACCAACTTTCCCAGCACCACTTACTGAAGAGGCTGTCCTTTTCCCATTTTATATTCTAGCTTCCTTTGTTGAAGATGAATTGACCATAGGTGTGTGGGTTTATTTCTGGGCTCTCTATTCTGTTCCATTGATCCATATACCTGTTTTTGTACCAATACCACACTGTTTTGATTACTGTAGCTTTGTATTATTGTCTGAAGTCTGGGAGAGTTATGCCTCCTGCTTTGTTTATTTCCCTCAGGATTACTCAAGCAATTCTGGGTCTTTTATGGTTCCATATAAATTTTTGTATTTGTTCTAGTTCTGTGATAAATGTCATCAGTAATTTGATAGGGATCACATTAAATATGCGGATTGCTTTGAGTAGTATTGCCATTTTGACAATGTTAATTCTTCCAATCCAAGAACAGGGGATGTCTTTCCATTTCTTTGAATCTTCTTTTATTTCTTTTATTAATGTTTTATAATTCTCAGCATATAAGTCTTTCACCTCATTGGTCAGGTTTATTTCTAGGTGTTTTTTTTTTGGTGCAATTTTAAAAGGTATTGTTTTTTTACATTCCCTTTCTGATATTTCATTGTTAGTGTAAAGGAATGCAACTGATTTCTGAATGTTAATCTTGTATCCTGCTACTTTGCTGAATTCACTTATTAGATCTAAGAGTTTTTGTGTGGAGTCCTTAGGGTTTTCTATATATAGTATCATGTCATCTGCATACAGTGACAATTTTACCTCTTCCCTTCTGATTTGGATACCTTTATTTCCTTTTCTTGTCTGATTGCTGTGGCTAGGACTTCCAATGCTATGTTAAAGAGAAGTGGTGTGAGTGGGCATCCTTGTCTTGTTCCAGATTTTAGTGGGAAGGCTTTCATCTTTTCACCATTGAGTATTATATTAGCTGTGGGTTTGTCATAAATGGCTTTTATTATGTTGAGATATGTTCCCTCTATTCTCACTTTGGTAAGAGTTTTTATCATGAATGGATGTTGAATTTTGTCAAATGCTTTTTCTGAATCTACTGAGATAATCATGTAGTTTTTTACTTTACTTTTGTTAATGTGATATTTTACATTGGTTGATTTGCATATGTTGAACCATTCTTGTGAACCTGGGATGAAACACTCTTGGTTGTGGTATATGATCTTTTTTATGTGTTGTTGGATTTGGCTTGCTAGTATTTTGTTGAGAATTTTTGCATCTATATTCACCAAAGATATTGGCCTGTGATTTTCTTTTTTGGTGGTGTCTTTGTCTGGTTTTAGTATCAGGATGATGGTAGTTTCATAGAATGTCTTTGGGAGTATTCCCTCCTCGTCAGTCTTTTGGAAGAGTTTGAGAAGAATCAGTATAAGTTCTTCTTTGTATGCCTGGTAGAATTTGCCTGTGAAGCCATCTGGTCCTGGACTTTTGTTTGTAGGGAGTTTTTTTGTTTTGTTTTGTTTTTTTACAGATTCTATTTCACTTCTAGTGATGGGTTTGTTCAAATTACCTATTTCTTCTTGATTCAACTTTGGTGGGCCTATGTTTCTAGAAAGCTGTCCATTTCTTCTAGGTTGTCAAATTTGTTGGCATATAATTGTTCATAGTATCAGTTGAGATTTCTCTGAAGGAGGAAAATGTTCTTAATCTTCAAAGATGTTAGAGACATAAATTTAAGACTAACCCACAAGCACATGTCACAATTTCAAGGTTATGCGACTGAGGAATAGTTCTTCTAGAAACTCTGTTACCTACGTGAGAAAAAGGAAATTGCAGGATCATATGAAGTTTGGTTAGACTTTGGTGTAGCCTCACAAGCCTTGGAAGTTGGTAATGAAAATTCAATTCTTTAGAAGTCATACTTAGGTCTTCCAGGATGATTTTCATTACAAAATATGTATTGATTAAATCATGTGTATATTTTATTGAAAACCTTGAATGCCATTAGACATGGTAAATGAGCTCCCAGATGCCATCCAGGATGACCTCCAATGAACTTCACCACCTGGTATTCACGAATAGTGTGGAAATAATAGTGTGTGACTTCTAAAGCTAGGTCATTAAAGACATTGCAACATCTCCCTTGCTCTCTTGGATCACTCTGGGAAAGCCAGGTACAGCAACCTTCTGGAGAGGTTCATGTAGGGAAGAACTGAGGTCTCCTGCCAACAACCAGCATTAACTTGACAGACATGGAAGTAAGCCACCTTGGATGTGGATCCTCCAGCCCCAGTCACCTTCAGGGTATGGCAGTGCCATCTGATATCTTGACCACAAACTCAGGAGAGACCCTAAACCAGATACACTCAGCAAAGCTGCTCCCTAATTCCTGACTCAGGAACTGTGAGATAATACATGTTTATTGTTTTAAGATACTAAGTATGGGGGTAATAGTTTATGCGACCACAGAAAACTAATACAAATATGTAATGTATTATTCTCCATAACCTAGTTCATCAAAAATGTGCTTCTGGCTGAGACTCTTGCAGACCTTTTTCAAAATGCTGGAGTCTAGATCTTAAAGGATAACCAATGACAACAATGGGGGTAATGAAGCATTGTTTCAACTCTGCTTTAGTAACTTGGTCCTAGTGATTAGAGGAACCAGAAACATCCTCCTGGTGCCTCTGCTTTCCTCACTCTCTGTGGTTTGAATGCCATTTAAATGGCACCTGAATTGGAAGAACTCTAGAAGTAAACATAATGGGTTCCAAACACTTTTGATTGAGAGCCTTACATTTCTAGCTACATCACTGGGTAATTCAGAGGTGAAAGGACCAGTGAGTTGGTAAATACTTAACAGCATTGCACTGAAAATGGCTGAAGAGAGCAGCAGGAAAAGGGTTCAGTCAGAGCCCAAGATTCAGAAGGCTGACCCATTTCCAGTTCTCTTCAAATCCCTTGACCTTTATCTCATGTGCTACGTAGCACTCTTGCAAAGTTGCAACGCGTGGAACATAAGCTGGACCAGGCCAGGGCTGCAGGTACAATTGGCCATGTGAGAGGCATGGGGCGTGGGCTGTGAAAAATCGAAGAGAAGATACTGCAAAAGGACACTTCTTTTGGGATTTGAATAGTCCATTACTGAAAGAGGCATAAGCTTGGAGAATACATTCAAGGGTTTGCAGAAGAATGTAGCCATTACTAGGAACATGGGAAGTTGATAATAGGGGCAGTTACTGGCAAGAAAGACTTTCAGAGTACATGGAAAGAACCAGAGTACCATCAGGATCACGTGAAGAGAAGTGACACCAGAGGGACGTTATGCACATCTAGAGAACTTTTAAAACATCTTTTGAGAAGAGAGCGTATGGAGGGTAGCCAGAGAAGACAGAAGAGAGTATCCCAGGAACACATGCTTAGGCCCTCGTGGCACAGTGCCATAATCCCCAAGGGAAAGGTTAGTCTCTTAGGGTAAGAATGTTGGTTAGGAGGGGTCCTGGACAGATGGTTGTTGAATGCCAGCTTTTCAATAGTTAAATTGATTAAACATACAAATAAAACATAAACACTTCTTTTAAACATCTTTATTGGAGTATAATTGCTTTACAATGGTGGGTTAGTTTCTGCTATATAACAAAGTGAATCAGCTATACGTACACATACATCCTCATATCTCCTCCCTCTTGCATCTCCCTCCCACACTCCCTATCCCACCCCTCTAGGTGGACACAAAGCACCGAGCTGATCTCCCTGTGCGATGCAGCTGCTTCCCACTAGCTACCTATTTTACATTTGGTAGTGTGTATATGTCCATACATAAACACTTTTGATAGCATGTATGAAGACAACAAATAACTCTTTCATATGGCTGAGAACGTCTTCAAGAAAAAGAGTTTGTCTGTGACATCTTTGAGTGCTCAGCTACCTGGCATAACCCCTGGCTGTGGTTGGTATTCAGTAATATTTATTCAAAGACAAAATCAAATTTTAATAATCTCGTTGGGCAAGTTATGTGATTCATCTTTTTGACCCCCTGAGAGTCTCGGCAGCTAACATTTTTGTTTGGGTTTGGGGTTGGTTTGATCTGCTCTTGCCACAGTTGCTGGAATTTTCCAGTTGGAGCAAACAATGGTTTCTCTTCCCCCCTCAGGGCCTCATATTGTTCACATGGTACTGGAGGATCTCTCCTGTCCCAGGCAGCTCACCTATTAGTTCTATGCAGTTGCTCCTTTTTGCAAATGGAAAATCTGAGAATTTCACCAGGGCACACAGCTAGTGAAGAGTGCAACTGGGTTGGAACATTGACTTCTTGGCTACACCTCAGTTCATCTGACAACCTTATCAATAGAAATATATCTACCTCACTCCTGATTCCTGCCTCAAAATCAGCAGTAGCTGACCATGAAGCATGAGTTCTTTGTGAAATATAGAACTTGGAAAGTCAGTTTGGGGTCTACTTAAAATTGCTGAGTATGACGATGGCTTGGAAGATGAGTTGAATACCCTGGGAAAGAGTATTTTCCTTCTCACCCAGATATTGGCACTGTGGATTCTAGTCTTCTTTGCTATGCCTTTCACCAGCTATAGGTATCTAAGAAGCATGCTACAGGAAAAATAAGAAAGGTGACTCTCAGAAAGAGAAAGACGAATACCATATGATACCACTTATATGTGGAATCTAAAATATGACACAAATGAACCTATCTATGAAACAGAAACAGAATCACGGTACTGGAGAACAGACTGGTGGTTGCCAAGGGGAGGGCGTTGGGGGAGGGATGGACTGGGAAGTTGGGGTTAGCAGACGTAAGCTTTTATATATAGAATGGATAAACAACAGGTCCTACTGTATAGCACAGGGAACTATATTCAATATCCTATGATAAACCATAATGGAAAAGAATATTTAAAAAAGAATGTATATATATATGTATAACTGAGTCACTTTGCTGTACAGCTGTAATTAACACAACATTGTAAATCAACCATACTTCAATTTAAAAGAAAAGAAAGACTGACTCTTCAGACTATTCTATGTTTGCCATTCCTCCACCCAATCCCCATCCCTGCAGATCTACTACAAGTAGAGTTTTAGTGCTTCTCTGTGTTGCTCTGTGCCCTGGGAGACATCAACCTCAAAGCCTGCAGTTCCTGGACATCTTTGTCCCCTGGCTTCCCATTGGGTTTGGTGGGAGATCTGAGGGAAGAAAGAGATTGGAGTGGCTCTCCTCTTGCTCTCTCCCGGCTTCAGTACCAAGTTCTGGCAGAATCTGTGACCACAGCTCCTGTCAAGTCACCTCCCTTCCAAAGCTCCAGCTCTCATGAGGCTCTAGAAATACTATATCTACATCCTGGATTCTTCATGCCTGGGGAGTCACAGCTTTCTTCTACTGACAAACCTTGGGAGCCTCCGTATCACTTGCCCGTCTCCTCAAGTTGCACATAGCTCTGGAAGTCGTCTCTTTATTCATGCACTTCTAAGATCCCAGCTGCGTGAGCCTTCTGCTTCCTGCCAGAACCCTGCCTGATAGAGTCACTCTAGGAAAAATACCCCTCAGAGTCCTTAAAAGTTCTTATAATCAGGATTTCCCAACCTCAGTAGTATTGATATTTGGGGCTGGATAATTCTTTGCTGTCAAGGGAGCTGCCCTATGCTTTGGAGGATATGTAGCAGCATCCACATCCCTGGCCTTTACTCACTAGATGCCAGTAGCACCCCTCCCCAAATTCTATCAACTAAATACGCCTTCAGACATTGCCGAATGTCCCCTGGGTGGCAAAATTACCCCCAGTTAAGAATTACTGCTTTAAACATGTGTGGACCTAGAGATTATCATACTAAGTGAAGTAAGTCAGACAGAGAAAGACAGATATCATATGATATCACTTACATGTGGAATCTAAAAAATAGTACAAATGAACTTATTTACAAAACAGAAACAAACTCAGACATAGAAAACAAACTTATGGTTACCAAAGGGGAAAGGGGCGGGGAGGGAGGGAGAAATTGAGAGTATGGGATTAGCCAATACAAACTACTATATATAAAATAGATAAACAACAAGGTCCGACTGGATAGCACAGGAAACTATATTTAATATCTTGTAATAAAATGTAATGGAAAAGAATCTTAAAAAGAATAGATATTATATATATATTATATATATATATATACACACACATACATATATATAAAACTGAATCACTTTGCTGTATACCAGAAACTAACACAACATTGTAAATCAACTATTCTTCAATTTAAAAAAAGTTTAAAAAAAAAGAAATTGGGTCATTTGTAGAGATGTGGATGGACCCAGAGTCTGTCATACAGAGTGAAATAAGTCAGAAAGAGAAAAACAAATACCATATATTAACGTATATATGTGGAATCTAGAAAAATGGTACAGATGAACTTATTTGCAGGGCGGGAATAGAGACCAGACATAGAGAACAGATGTGTAAACATGGCGGGGGGTAAGGGGGGGTGGGAAGAATTGGAAGATTTAGATTGACATTTATGCACTACCATGTGTAAAATAGATAGCTAGTGGGAACCTGATATAAAGCACAGGGAGCTCAGCTCCACGCTCTGTGATGACCTAGATGGGTGGGACGGGGGTGGGGTGAGAGGGAGGTCCAAGAGGGAGGGGATATACGTATACATATAGCTGATTCACTTCACTGTACAGCAGAAACTAACACAACATTGTAAAGCAATTATACTCCAATTAAAAAAAAATTACTGCTTTATATTAGTCATACTTTTTATAGAGTTTCATCTCTTTATGTCTCAGTTCCAATCCAGGGTTTATATCTGTGTTACTCATTAATAATCATAATATCATTTACAATTCATCTTTCATAAATTATCTTATTTGAATTTCATAGAAATAGGCTCAGCCTATTTCAGTGCTGTGTGAAACCAAAGGTCAAAGAAGCTATGTGATTTCTTCAGAAGTGCTCAGCTACTAATGGGGGAAGTTGGACTGAATCCTCACCTTTGGCCTACAAGTCCCTTGTTTCATCTGTGTGGTTCTCAACCTGGGAGGATTTTGCGCCCCAGGGGACTTTGGTATTGTCTGGAGATATGTTTGGTTGTCACAGGTGTGTGGGAGATGCCACTGGAATCTGTTGGGTAGACACCAGGGAAGCTGCTCAGCATCCTGCAATGCACAGGACAGCCACTCACAACAATTATCGTCCCCAAATACCCGTAGTGCTGAGGTTGAGAAACCCTGATCTCTCCACTATGCTACATTGCCTCCTTAACCAGCTAGTACTTTTCTTTGACTTTTCCTACCCTTTCACATTTATAAAGATAAATTGAATGCGTAAATTGGTAGTAATTCACATTTCAAGGAAATTAAATCATGCTGTTTAATTTTTAAAATGTAATAGCTCTGCCTCTATTACTTTTAATGTACTTTCTTCCCTATAGACTATGTTGGTTTAAAAAGTGTAGAGAGAAATTTATATTTTCCTAGTTAGATTTTAAAGCAATTTGGGAACATGGGAATGACAAAAGGGAAAGGAAAATTGGTAAATACTTTGAAATCTAAAGAGAATTTTTATAACTTGATTATGAATGAAATATTCACAAAATATCTGAGGGCAGGAATAAAAGTTCTAATATTTTTCAACCTTGACCTAGATATATTGTAAACCGGGGTAATAAGGAAAAGAAGTTTTTAATGAGGTTAGAGTGAGCAAAAAGGGTATAAGAAATGTGGTATAGAGTCTGGTGTGTTATTATTTTTTTAGCAGTCCTGGATTGGCTCTACACTCTGCTGCTTTCATTTTTTACTTTATTTTTAAATTAATACAGAGTAACAGTCTATTTTGATATAGCTTAACACCTGTATTTTATGTATTTTAATACACAAATGTATGGATTTGTGTAAATGCCATCACAAGCAGAACACAACAGTTGCATCACCCTAAAATTCTCACTTGATATCCTATTATTATGGTCATACCCTCACTAACCCTTAACCTCCTAGTAACCACAATTTTGTTCCTCATCGCTATCATTTTGTCTTTTCCAGAATGTCACCTAAATTGAATTACAGAGCACATCACCTTTGGAGACAGCTTTCAGACACACGAGGCCTTTGAAATTTATTTTAGTTATTGGGTGGATCAATAGCTTATTAATTTTTTATTGCTGAGTCCCATTCCATTGTATGGCTATACCACACTTTATTTATTTATATCTTGAAGGTTATTGGGTTTCCAGTTTGGGGGTTATTATAAATAGAGCTGCTATAAATTTTAGTGCACAGGTTTTTGTTGTTGTTGTTGTTTAACATTTTCATTGGAGTCTAATTGCTTTACAGTGTTGTGTTAGTTTCTGCTGTATAACAAAGTGAATCAGCTATATGCATATATATATCCCCATATCCCCTCCCTCTTGCATCTCCCTCCCACCCTCCCTATCCCACCCCTCTAGGTGGTCACAAAGCACCGAGCTGATCTCCCTGTGCTGTGCAGCTGCTTCCCACTAGCTATCTATTTTACAATTTGGTAGTGTATATAAGTCCGTGTCACTCTCTCACTTCGTCCCAGTTTACCCTTCCCCCTCCCCTTGTCCTCAAGTCCATTCTCGACGTCTGCGTCTTTATTCCTGTCCTGCCCCTAGGTTCTTCAGAACCATTTTCTTTTTTTTTTTAGATTCCATATATATGTGTTAGCATACGGTATTTGTTTTTCTCTTTCTGACTTACTTCACTCTGTGTGACAGACTCTAGGTCTATCCACCTCACTATAAATAACTCAATTTCATTTTTTTTATGGCTGAGTAATATTCCATTGTATATATGTGCCACATCTTCTTTATCCATTCATCTGTCGATGGACACTTAGGTTGCTTCCATGTCCTGGTTATTGTAAATAGAGCTGCAATGAACATTGTGGTACATGACTCTTTTTGAATTATCGTTTTCTCAGGGTCTATGCCCAGGAGTGGGATTGCTGGATCGTATGGTAGTTCTATTTGTAGTTTTTTAAGGAACCTCCATGCTGTTCTCCACAGTGGCTCTAGCAATTTACATTCCCACCAACAGTAGTGCACAGGTTTTCATAGGAACATACGTTTTCATTTCTCTAGGGTAAATAGTTCAGGGTGAGATTGCTGGGTCCTGTGGTAAATGTGTGCTTTGCTTTATAAGAAACTGCCAGACTGATTTCCAGAGTGGCCGTAACATTCTGCATTTCCACCGGCAGTTAGATGAGTGTTCCAGTTCATCTGTATCTTCACTAGCCCTTTGTTATTGTCAGAACTTGTTTTTAATTTTAACCGTTCTAGAAGGGATTTCTAGTAGTAGGTATTTCATTGCAGGCTTAAAATGTTTTAAACACTGCTTCATTTTAGAATAGCTTTATATTTACAGAGAATTATTAAAAGAAGCCCAGGAGTGCCCATATAACTCTGCCCAATTTCCCCAATTAGTAATATCTTACACTAATATGGTATATTTGTCACAATTAATGAATGAATATTAATACACTATTATTAACTAAAGTTCACATTTTATTCAATTTTCCTCAGTTTTACCTAATGTTCTTGTCTGTTCCAGGAACCCATCCAGGATAACATGTTACACTTGGTCATGATGACTACATACCTCCTCTTGGCTGCGATAGTTATCTAAGCTTTTTTTGACTTTGATAACCTTGAAAGTTTTAAGGAGTCCTGGCCAGCTGTTTTGCAGAATGGCTGTCTATTGAGATTTGTCTGATATTTTCTCATCATCAAATTGGGATTATGAAGTTTGGTGAGAAAGAGCACAGAGGTTCGATATCATTCTCATCACATCATATCGAGACTACATACTATCTACTTGACATTATTGTTGATGTTGACCATGATCACCTGGCTCCAGTGGTGGTTGTTAAATTTTTCCACCATAGAGTTACTCTTTTGTTCCTTTTCCATACTGTGTTTTTTTCAAAGGAAGTTCCTTTGTCTACCACATACTTAAAGAGTGAAGAGTTATGCTCCAGTGCTTTACCTCCTTCAGGGCCAAGTAACTGCATAAATAAATTATTTGGAATTCTTCTGCATGGGAGATTTGTCTGTTCTTCCTTATTTATTTATTTGTTTATTCAATCATTTATATAAGAATGGACTCACGGATATTTATTTTATACTTTGGATTATAATTCAGTATTACTTTATTTTATTGCTCAAATGGTTCCAGCTTTGGTCACTGGGAGCTCTCTCAGTTGGCTCATTGTGCGTCATTTTGGTTTTTGTTTGTTTTGCTTGTTTCGTACTCCCTTACTTTCTGGCACCACAAGATGTTCAAGGATCATCCTGTATATTTCCCGCCCCAGTTCTAGAATCAGCAATTTGTTCAAGGAGACCTGGTTCCTGTTATTGGTGATAGTATTAGAAACTAAGTTCTGGGTGCTAGGTATGCTCATTGCTACTAGGGTATTATTGCTTCTAGGCCTTCTCAGCTGATAGAGCAAGGAAATGTTTGTTTATATACTAACCCATGTATACACACATATCCATAAATAATTCTATATGGTTGTCTGTATCTTTATTAAGCTAAGCATGAGTTTATACTGATGCCTCCAGCTCTAATCCATTGCCACATGAATCATTCTATTTTCCTGCCCCCTATCTGTAACCTCCCACTCCAACAGTGAGAAACCTGCCTCTGAAAATCTGCCATCTATATTCTAGTTTATATGGACAGCGGTTTCAGAATTGTAAATCCATACTCCCATGGGATACAGCTTTATCAGCTGGAGTACAGTGCTTATGTATAGTTTCTTTTGCCTTTTGTCGTATTGATACATACTCCACTCATCTCTAAAGTCACATAGATCAGCACCTTTTCCCCCCACCTTCTTCAATGAGGTTTTTTTCATACAATCATAATATGGTTAGATTTATTTAGTCACATTCTACATTCCATCCTCGGATCCTCTAACCCCCTAAAGTTTTTTTTTTTCTTTGCATCATTTAAGGTTTACTCCCTGGGTTTGACAAATGCATAGCGTCGTGTATCCCTCACTAAGTATCATACAGAATAGTTTCACTGTCTTAGAAAATCCCCTGAGCTATTAACCTCCTCACACCTAAACACTGGCAACCACTGAGCAGTTTACCATCTCCATAGTTTTAACTTTCCAGATTGTCACATAAATGGAATCATAGAATATGTAATCTTTTACGACTGTCTTATTTCGTTTATCAATATGCATTTAAAGTTCATAAATAAACATTCACATGCAGATTTTTGAATATACTTAAATTTTCAAGTCAGTTGAGTAAATACCTAAGACGGTAGTAGCTGGATTGTATGTTAAGACTATATTTAGCTTTGTAAGAAACTGTCAAGCTGTCTTCCAAAAAGGCTTTACCCTTTTGCATTCCCACCAACAATGAATGAAGTTCCTGTTGTTCCATACCTTCACCAGCAACTGGTATTGTTGGCATTTTGGATTTTATTCCAACATGTGTGTATTATTCCTAATTCCTCTCTCCTGTCCATTGTGACATTGTTATCATTCATTTCACTTCTCCATATGCTTTAGTCACCCAGTGCATTGTTACTCTTATTGATTTAAACAAACATATCTTTTAGATTCATTAAAAATTCAAAAATTAAGATTTTATTTTACCTTCATTTATTACTGATGCTCTTCCTTTGCTTAGGTTGATCTAAGTTTCTGACGTATATCATTTTCCTTCTGCCTGAAGAATGTCTTTTAACATTTCTTGTCAGACAGGTTCGCTGGTGATGAATCCCCTGTTTTGTTTGTCTCAGAAAGTCTTCATTTCTTTACTTCTGAAGGATAATTTTGCTAGATATAGAATTCAGACTTGATGGATGTTTTCCCTTTCAACACTTGAAAACTTTCACTCATTCTCTACTTGCTTTATGTTGTATTTATTCTGTTTAGTATTATCTGAGCTTCCTGGATTTGTGGTTGGTGGTATGTTATTCATTTTTAAAAGTTCTGGGCCATTATGATTTCAAATATTTCCTCTCCTCCATTCCTTCTTTCTCCTCCTTCTGCTATTCCAATTATGTACATGTTATACTTTAGAAATTGTCCTACAGTTCTTGGATGTCCTATTTGTAACATGTTTGTTATGTTTTTATTCTGTTTTGTTATATAAATTTTCCTTTGCATTTCACCTTGGGAGGTTTCTACTCACCTATCTTCAAACTCACTGATTTTTTTTTCCCCCATGGCCATTGGCAAGTATACTGATGAGCTCATAAAAGACATTCTTCCTTTCTGTTACTATATTTTTGCTTTCTAGCACTTTCTTTGATTCTTTCTTAGAGTGTATATCTCTCTGCTTACATTACACACTTGTTCTTGCATGTTGTCTACTTTTTCCACTAGAGCCCTTAACGTCTTCATCAAAGATATTTTAAGTTTATTAGCTCATAATTCCAAAATCTCTGTCATATCTGAGGTTGATTCTGATTATTGTTTTGTCTCTTCAGGATGTGTTTCTTTTTTCTTGCCTTTTAGCATGTCTTGTAATTTGTTCCTGAATGCCAGTAAACTCTAATGCTGTAAGATCTTAGATACCTCACTCAGACACTCTGAACTCCATGCACTTCATCTGTAAAATGAGGAAATAATGCCTACTTATAAATCTGTTGTGAAGATTGCTTAAAAACAAGGTCTGTGCAAAGGTGAGACTTATGGCAGCCAAGGTGAGGTGCATGATTTGACATTTCTTGGAGGTCAGCTTAGCTGATCTTAAGAAGAAGCAAGTTTTCTTTCTTCTTTGGATTTTCATGGCAGCTCTCTCTGTTTGGGGATGACAGAAATGGAGGGAGTGCTGAGAATGGAGAACCAAATCCTATGTACCTGTTGGAAAGTAACTAAGCCTAATGGTTACATAGGAAGCATTCAATCAGCCATCATTCCTAAATATGGAAATCTGTTTTCTCACACTAAGTGCCAGGTCATTTATTAGAGTCGTCATAATGCATTTATACCTGCGCAACCTGCAGTTTTCTGTACTAAAGACAAATGGGATGATAGTCATGGTGGGAAATTTGGGGTCAGGAGAAAAGCAGATCAGATACCACCATTTAGCCTATGATAATTTGAATCAGACCCATCTAATGAAGAATACACTCACAGGGAAAGATATTTTTCAAAAGAAGAAGTTAAAATAGCCTCTCAGAGGGCTTCCCTGGTGGCACAGTGGTTGAGAGTCCGCCTGCCGATGCAGGGGACACGGGTTCGTGCCCGGTGCGGGAAGATCCCACATGCCGCGGAGAGGCTGGGCCCGTGAGCCATGGCCGCTGAGCCTGCGCGTCCGGAGCCTGTGCTCCGCAATGGGAGAGGCCACAACAGTGAGAGGCCCGCGTACCGCAAAAAAAAAACCTCTCAGAAAACAGACACACACACACACACCAATCAGAGTTATTTTAATTTCAAATTCCTTAATCTGAAAAGAAGTAATTTTAATATACAGTTCTGCTCCTCTATATTTCAGTGGAAAGAAAGCTTTGGCGTTGCAGGTTTGGGGAAAGTCTACAGAAATAATAGGGTATTTACTATTAGAGATACAGTGAGTATACCTTGTGTGTCAACTTTTCTTGGTGTTGAAAATAGTACCTGTGAAAGGCAGAATAACGGCTCCGAAGATGTCCATGTCTTAATCCCTGGATCCTTTGAATGTGTTACCTTACATGGCAAAAAGGACTTTGTAGATATGATTAAGTTAAGGAGATTGAGATGGTTTCATTGAGGTGGGAAGTGAGATGGACATTGGGATTATCCAAGATTCCAGGTGGGCCAAATCTAATCTCATGGGTTGGTAAAAGCAAAGAAGCTTTCCCGGCTGTGGTCAGAGGGAGATGTGACTATGGAGGGATGGTCAGAGAGATCCAATATTTCTCTGGCTTTCAAGATGGTGAAAGTAGGCTGTGAGCCAAGAAATGGGGGTAGAAGCTGGAAAAGGCAAGGGAATGGATTTTCCTCTAGAGCCTCTGGAAAGTAATCGCCCTGTTGACACCTTGATTTTAGCCCAGAGAGACCAGTGTCAGATTTCTAACCTACAGAAAGGTAAGAATAAAGTTGTTTCAAGCCAATAAGTTTGTGGCAGTTTGTTACAGCAACAAAGAAAGCTAATACATCACTATTTTAGAAACTAATTGTATTGTTTGCAATAGTTCTACCGCTATTCAAAAGGTAAAGCTTTTGTAGTTCTCCCTACAAGCGTCCAGATCCCAGTACTATATCTGATAGATTACCAATATGGCATTAATGTCCTAGAAATAATTTTGACCATTATTTCAATTTTGAATATTAAAATCCTTTTGAAAAATATCAATCCTGAACTTCATGACAACCTGCCTCTTCATAGGTTTAGCAGCACAGTTACAGTAGCTAAAAGGATTTCCAATTTTTAGGAGACAAGACACATAACCGAGACCTCAGATTTGCAGAAACGTGTATGCTTCTTTCTAGCTGCAAATCTTTCATATGCTATTATTGGCTTGTTGTATGAGTCACTGCATTTCCACATCTTACAAGTCTCATGGTCCACTGAAAAAAAAGTATAAAAAGAACATGGGGCAGCAGTGCATTTTCTAAAGTAAAAACTAACAGCAAACAAATGGGCCCATGATCCTATTAATCATAGCAGAGATCGGAGAAGGGTAATATTTCAATGTAATTGAAAAAAGTAGCACATAATACTAAGAAAAATAAAATTCTGGGTTTTTATAGCATATAAAAAGAAAACTGTCCAACATCTAGCAGTCCAAAGAACTAAAAGTTAGAGCGTACAAGTCATCCAAAAACTTCCTTACTTAGCTCTTGGTATGTGTGTTGGGGGAATCAATTAAACCTGCTTCAGGGAAAACTCAGCCAATTTAAATAAGAAATAAACACATGTGCCCACACACATCAAATGAGTGACAGCTACATTTGTTGTGAATCCCCAAGAAGTTGATGTTTTTTAAGAATTTATTTCTCCTTTCCAAAGATTTCTTCAGAGAGACAGTTAGTAATATAAGGACCCTAAGATTAGCACCAGAATTGTGGTAATTGAAATTTTCTGCTCTGAAAAATATTCCACAGGACAGTTCGGCATTGTGGGCTCCTCAGTATTGCTGCTACAGTTATGGTAATTGAGAGATTTTTGCTTTAAAAATTAGATAAAAGCACATTTGATATCAACAGGAAATGTGACAAAATAACCAACAATTATTTTTCCCAAAATACAATAACTGAAAACATGAAAGCTTAAGTTTTTACCAGTGAAAAAATTTTTTTCTTTGTTGGCCTGACTTTGAGTCTAGATGCATGTAATATTTCTCAGGACTGTCAGATAATTTTATGTTAGACAGTATGAATTCAGAGAATCTAGGGGAGTTTCAATCTTTTACTGGATAATAAAAAGTAAAGTATTTTAGGGAAGTCATGCTAAAGATAAATAGAATCCAGTAAATCTAATACTCCTTATTTAGTTCTTGCCATGCTGCTTGGCTTAATCCAAAATGAATTATGTAAATAGAAAGAAATACAGGTCAGAGAATGACCCGTCAGAAATTAGATTATCTGACCTGTAGGGGGCAGCGGAGAGAGCAAGCTGTCAACAAAAACACCAAGTCGGAAGTTTTAAGCCACCTCTCTTCTCAATGGAATCATATGGTTGATTCAAATGGAGTCACCAGATATTGACTGAAGTTACTATGATCCCTAAGGAAAAACACTCTTCCTTCTTTGCCACCTTTAGCAGCATACAGAACTTTGCAGTTATATTTCCTTTCAAGAAACTACAGCTGGGCTACAGAGATTTGCAGTTATATTAACAATTATACAGATGTAAATAAAGGACAAATTCCAGAAAGCATTCCCTTTGATATTTAGTGATTGCAAAGTGAACACTTTTTCAGAGAAATGTAAACCTTCTTTCATGCCTGGCTAACATTAAGGAGCACTTATTATGTGCAAGATTGTGTTTTAACCTCGTCATAAATACTAACTCCTTATTACAACAGCACTATGAGGCAATTATTTTTATCTCATTTTGCAGATGCAGAAGCTGTGGCTCGAAAGGACTGACATTTGCCCAAGGTCATGTATCTATTATAATATATGGTAGAGCCCGTAGGTGTGACTCTAGATATTCTGTGTCTCAATTACAGCAGGAAACTGCCTCTGTGAGTTGGCGTGGATGCGAGGGACTCATTGGCCTTATATTAATGCTGTATCCATTTTGCCTCAGCCACAGGGCTGCGGTCATATATTCACAGCGAGGAAACTCACCCATATTAAAGGTGAGTTATGTGAAATGTTGGTCTCAAAGGTCTCTAGTTCTTCATATTAACAAATCAACATGGAACTCCTGGGAGGTGAGTGGATGCAATGACAGTCAAACTTCCTACATGTCCTATTTCTAATAGCAGAGTAGCAGTGAGCAGTTTAATGGAGAATAAATGGAGGCTTTCCCTTTCCTTCCTTTATTTATGCAATGATTCGACAAACATTTATAGAGCCTTACTGTGTACCAGGAAATGTTCTAGGTTCTAAATATCCAGTGGTGGCTGAGAAACACATCCTGCCTCAGAAAGTTCAAAATGTAGTGAGGAAACCAGGGAAATGGGTAGTTTACAAAAATGTGCAGTAAGTGCTCTGCTATATTAAAGCAGAATGCTCTAAGCACATGTAAGTGGAATGCCTAACCCAGTCTGGAGGACAAGAAAGTTGTCCTAGATGAGAGAAAACGATCGTAACTTCTGGTATTTTAAAGTCCTTAGTAAAATCAGGCAAAAAAGAAAAAAAAAAAGAAAAGAAATGAATAATTAAGGAAACACTCCCATTTACCATTGCAACAAAAGGAATAAAATACCTAGGAATAAACCTACCTAAGGAGACAAAAGACCTGTATGCAGAAAACTATAACAAACTGATGAAAGAAATTAAAGATGATAGAAACAGATGGAGAGACATACCATGTTCTCTGATTGGAAAAATCAACATTGTGAAAATGACTATACTACCCAAAGCAATCTACAGATTCAGTGCAATCCTTATCAAACTACCAATGGCATTTTTCACAGAACTAGAACAAAAAAATTTCACAATTTGTATGGAAACACAAAAGATCCCGAATAGCCAAAGCAATCTTGAGAAAGAAAAATGGAGCTGGAGGAATCAGGCTCCTGGACTTCAGACTATACTACAAAGCTACAGTAATCAAGTATGGTACTGGCACAAAAACAGAAATATAGATCAATGGAACAGGATAGAAAGCCCAGAGATAAACCCATGCACATATAGTCACCTTATCTTTGATAAAGGATGCAAGAGTATACCATGGAGAAAAGATATCCTCTTCAATAAGTGGTGCTGGGAAAACTGGACAACTACATGTAAGTTCACAAGCTCAGAGGGCAGCAGCAGCAGAAGCAAAGATGCAGAACAGAGATGGAGAATCCAACAGAGTCAGAAAAGTTGATGAGAAATGCCCAGAGTGTCAAAGTGTTGCTTCTGCCTCTCCCCTGGCTACCACCTCACAAAGATATTTTGTAGATGGGAACTGGATTTCTCACTGAACTTCAGATGGGTGCTCAAAACATTCATTTCAAATGTGAGAGGAAATGTGAGATGATGATGCTGAGGGCGCTGGGGAGAAGCAAGCAGAACCTAACCACCTTAACAACGTCATCAAGCAATTTCTACATGCCAAGTGTAAGAACTTTGTCATCTCATTTATTCTTTAATGAGACCCCCGCAGTTGAATTCTATTAGCATCCTTCTTTACAAGTTTAACTTTACCAAAGCTAAAAATGCAATAGTAACAAATTGAGGATCACTGATTGAGACCAACCTCCTTTATCTTTCAAGATAAAGAGGGAACAAAGGTCTGAAGATAAGTTAACCCAATAGCACGATAGCAGGTGTCAGGGTCCAGTCTAAAAGAAGCCCAGAAGCATTGCTAGAATTTTTTTCTTTCAATAAGAGAGCAGAGAAGGGCTCAACAGCATATTCCTAGAGAATTTAAATCTATACCTGGTAGGTTAATCTTAAATGACAGCTTTCTTTCCTGTCAACCTTAGCAAAAAAGTTTCTCTTTTATTTGATTCACCGAGTTGGGTTTCCCCTCTCCTTTTCCTTCACCTTCTTTTGCTACTGCAACCACAGAAGAAGAAAGGTATGTTCTCTTGCTGATTATTCCCATAAGAAAGGACATTCTGTAATGGCAAAAGTATCAGCTAAAGGCATCTCTGGGTGCATAGATTAGCCTTATCTAGTGACTGACACCTCAGTGTATGTACTTACAAGTCTCTCCAGTTTGGAGTAGGCAATCAATCACAAGAAGTTTCCTTTCTTTAACAGATGCTAAGCTTTCCTATTTGACAGTCGAGTACCAATGCCACAACCTGTCTTATATTAAGGTATGAAACATTATCCTGTCATCCTGGTGATCCTTGATCTCACCCAAGGAATCATTCTTTCCTAGTATTTCTTGAATCATGATTTATGTACATACATCTGGTTAACACATGACTTACACAGTTCCCTAGACTCAGAAATGATGAGTTTGAGTCTTTATTTCTTCTAGTTCGTATTTGATTATTTTTTTCATAGACATATAACATGATTGAGACCATAAAGATCATCTTATGAAACTCTTTGATTACCCAGATGAGGAAACTGAGTCTTGGTTCCTAGTGCATCACAAGTGCTAGATGCTTATTGAACCATTTGATAGAACAAAACTGACTTGTGGGCCACATGGCAGAGCTGTGAGGGGAAACCCAGTCTGGAAACTTCTTGCACATGGCCCTTTGTACTACATCACCATCTCCCTTCAGCCTAAACACACGTCTATCAGCTACTCTGCAACTGCTCACAAAGAGGGAAGTTCCAAGTAAAGAGATAAGAGTCAAAGGGGGAGACTTAGTTCCCAAACAATTTACTTCTGCATCTATCTCAAGGCAATCCATGGGAACCATATTTAAAAGAACGCTGAGCAAGCAAATGTAGAGGTAAGTGAGAACACTTCCTCCTTGTGCTTCTCTGTCTCACTCTCTGTCTCTGTCTCTCTGTCTCTCTCTCCTTTTCTTGAGTAGCAACCTAAAAGCTACAGGTGGAAAGAGGCATAGGGCAGAGAGCAGCAGGTAGCAGAGCTGGTGGAAAGCAGGGCCTGGGTGCAGTGACTGTCATTAACTTACCAACCTTGGCAATGGTTTCAAGGGACATATTAAGCTTAAAATAAGCAGGGGGCCAAAGGCAAGGTAAGTGCTGCCTAATATTCCTATGAAGACTGGGAAGCATCACCGAAACACTGCAACTCTTTCAGGAAGGGAGACTGTGAGAAAGGATTTTCCATTTCAACTCAAACCTGGGACACCATACCCAACCCTTGTATGCCTCCCTGCCACCTCTGCCCAAAAGGCTCCAGTCTATTCCAAATGGAATAGACTTTAAAAATCAACAACCTCGTCTGCTGTATCCTTCTCTCCTCGGGGACTTCTTCAAATACATTCGGCTTTTCTAACTCTTTGTTATCATTTTACCCACTCTAGGCATTTTATCAGCCACCCTAGAGGCATTGCCTCTAGACACTATCAGAGGGTACAGTGTCCAAACTCAGGGAAACATTCAGGGAAGGTGATTTCAGAAGCTGGTGGGGTTGGGATACTAGGAGCTACCGGCTCTAATACTGAGAAATCTAGTAGTTTCTTTGTTTGAATCACAGTTGGTGTTTCTACACAGCAGAAAGGCGTTCACTCAAAATGATTTATAGATATGAATGTATTAATGAGCTTACATATGTATGAGTCTAACATTTGCCCCTCCACTTGCTAGCAAGCAGGGAAAAGGTGGTGAAAGTAGCTCTTAACACAATTCAGACTGGAGGAAAATTCTAAGAGTGTCTAGCGCCAAAAATTTAAGAATATTTCCTGAGATCTCTTTACCTGGGAACAGGGGCATTTCTCTGTTCATAAAGGTAAGGTGTGTGTACCTTCCAGCATTAGACTTTTGTGTCTAACCAAGTGTGCCTAGGCTGTGTTTGCATCAGATCTTGCAAACTCTCACAGAATTCTACCAGATCATGATCCATGCATGTCAGGATCATGCTTTTCTTTCTCTCCAATGAATTCACCCCACCTGGCATTCAGACAGTTGTTTCACAAATGAATAAATGATTCATGAATGGAGCACTCTTTGGAGTGTTTGCTAGTCTTCTATGTGAAATGCCTTTCCAGGTCGTTGCAAGGCTGGCTGGTTCTCATCATTCTGGACACTTCCAATATTACCTTTTTAGAGAAGCTTTTCTTCAACCTTCCTTTAATAGTCCCTTAACCCACCTTGGTCAATCTATTTGCACCCTGCTTTATATTGTTCATTGTTCTTATTATGATCTGATTACTTCTTTATGTGTTGAATGATTTTCCTCTCGAAAATGAAAACTCCAGGTGGGCAAGAAATTTTTGTCTTGTTTTTTGCAGAAACCACAGTTCCTAGTATGGTGGTACCTGATGTACGATAGATACCCAATAAATATGTGCAAAATAAAACATTTTAAATGAAATAATATATGCCTCTAGGTGCACTGGATGGAAAGAATTTTCAGCAATGCCTCTAGGTGCACTGGATGGAAAGAGTTTTCAGCAAAACTCTTTACTTCTTCTCATCTGTTTGGGAGCTGGGAATCTTTGATTCCTTCCATCCCTCCTGTGTGTGGACCATATTCCTCAAAACATTGCTGTGGATTCTGATACCCAGTTGTCCTATCCTTTCCTCCAACAGCTCAGTTTGGCTTTCTCCATGGGCGTGAATCTTACTTACTCTTCTCCACACTGTTGAGTGATGAGCAGCCCCAATAAAAAGTACCCCCTTAATGGGCAGTAGTCATCAATACATTTTGAATCACTCCATTAAAAGATTTCTCTGTAAAGGTCTCCACATCTATTTTAGAAAAACTGGTGTCCAGTTACATACACCCTACATCCCTCGCTCTCCAGTTCACCACCTAACTTTCACAAACATTTCCCAGCCCATTTTCATCACCTCAGAGAACAAAATATTTCTTAGTTTTCCTGTAGTGTCTTCATTTTAATCTAGATCCATATATCATTTTGTCAAAGACAGAGGTCTACCTTCCTTTTCCTTGATTAAAGTCAAGTATTGATCAATAATTAAAGTATTGGGAGGCTTCAATAGCTAAAGTTCTTGCTGCAACTTATACCATTTTTATATTTAAGGGGACTAAGAGGAATCTAGGATCCCCTTTAACAGTAACGATTAATTACATAAAACATCCATGACCTCTGGCTTGCCCTAGGTTCCGGGAGGAAGAGTAGCTTACTATTTCTTATGTCATTGTTTCTAACTATTAAAAAATTAGCCCTAAGTACACCACCAGGAATATAGGGGACAAAAAACTGGCAGGTATATTCACCCTGTCTCTTGAAAATGTCAAGGCAGTCTGTCTAAATGGGTTGTGTTATTCATGGCTTTGTTGTTTCTTCACTAAGACTATATGTTTAAGGTCAAAATTGGCACAGCTTTTTGTTCTCTATTGATCACATCACAGAAGCCAGCTGCATCACTGAGCTGAAAATACTAATCTCGATATGATGGGATACGGTAGTTCTCAGCTTTTTGTCCTTCCCCCGCACGCCTGAAACATAAAATGTATTCCCGTAGTTAGCGGAGACTTACTATGACAGTGCTTTCCCTGTGAAGGATAGTTTGAAAAATCCATTCAGTTGATTCTGATTTCAAACACACACACACACACACATACACACACACATACACACCTGTTTCATATAGAATTAAAATACAGAATGGATCTTCATTTCTGTAACGTTTTTAGATATTATTGTTATTTAGTGTTCTGCCGTTCCAAGTATGTGTAGAACAAATACTTAAATACCATCACTTGAACAATTCTGTGAGTAAAAGAGACTTGTAATGAACAGACATTTTAACACGTTGTTTCACAATTTTTAACAAGCCGCTTTAAGGGACAAGAAAGGTCAATGTTTTTGCATGGCCAGATGCTTAAATGATGCAAAAAAAGAATTCAGAAGTGGAAAGGTAATGGCAAGTGGTTCCCATTTAGAAGAGGTAATTATTTTAAAAATAAAATAAAGTCAATAATTACTTGAAAGTAATCACAAAATTGCGAGACCGGTTTGGTTCATTTCACATCAATGTAGCAAGGAGAAGGCACAATCAAAATCATTCAGGGAATTTTTCCATCAGACATACACCTCCCACTTCTAGTTGAGTGTATGCCCATTTCTCCACCTCTGTGTGTGAACTGAAAAACCTCCAAGTTATCGTGAATGGTTCCCCCACTTCTACTCCTCTTGTAGTGAACATTACAAATTTGGTGGGAGTCAAGGCAGTACATATTTAAGGTAGGGGGAGTAGAAAGCTCCAGTGATTACTTTGAGGCTAGTAGCTTATAGAATAAAAAGATCACCTCAGATTTAACAAAGTTGCAAATGTAACAAAACAGCTAAAATTTATCAAAGTTTGTTATGTACCAGGTAGCACTTAGTAAGCTATTTATACACCAGTTCCATTCATTAATTTACTCTCTATATATTCCTTCAACAAATGTTTATTAAGTGTCTACTATGTGTTGAATATACACAAACATCCCGAACAAGTTTGCACCTTAGCTTCATAGAGCTTACATGGTGGAGGGAGGAGATACCCATTCAACCAGGGGAAAAAATGTAGTTAAAAATTCTGATTTGTGTTATGAAAGAAAAAACTGAAATGATATGAAAGAAAACAATAGGTTAGAAGAGCACATGAGGCCCTATTTATAAGAGAGAATCAGGAGGAAAGATTTCTCTGAGAAATGTACATTTCCATCAAAGCCTTAAGGATAAACAACACTTAGCCACATGTAGTGGATGCGCTAGTGCCCTGTTCCTATCCCTTCACACATAATTCCAGTGCCAGGGGACTGACTCCCAGCTGCCAGCACATGTATCTCTTTCCCTGAGGCTTTCACAGGTAGCCAGAGTCCACTGTGTCCCAGTGCAGCAGGCAAAAGTGCTGGGAAATGAACACCTTCCCCCTCAGGAATAGGCCTCAAGTAATATCTGATGGGAGTTGATATGTAAATACCCCAGCTTTCTTGCCTCCGGGAGGGGTAATTCTTTTTTTTTTTTTTTTTAACATCTTTATTGGAGTATAATTGCTTTACAATGGTGTGTTAGTTTCTGCTTTACAACAAAATGAATCCGTTATATATATACATATGTTCCCATATCTCTTCCCTCTTATTCTTACATGCACGTTCTAAGGTGTTTTGCAGTGTTCCTGGTGAGAGTGAGCTCCAGCCGTCACAGCAGGGGCCTGCTCATCTATGTGCCCCTGTTGACAATTTGTCCTTATTTGCCTTATCTCCGAATCCCCTATCTGTGTATCGCCTATCTGTGTTTCCCGGGACAATTTCCCAAATAAGTGTCTGGAACTCAAGAACTCATCTCAGGTTTGCTTCTCAAGAACATGAACTAAGACATCAGGTAAAGTGCTCTCCAAGCAGGTGAAAGGGAGGAGGGTAGGCTCTGAGGCTGGCCATAAAGAAGGATGGAGTGGCCAGAGCACAGTGAGGGGGGAAGGGGCCAAGATGACCTAGAAGAAGGAAGCAGTGGCCAATCATGTAGGTTCCTATAAGCCCTTGTATCATTTCCTATTGCTGTGGGAACAAATTACCATACGCTTAGTGGCTTAAGCTACACAAAGTTACTATCTCACAGTTCTGGAGGTCAGAGCTCCAATATGGGTCCTCACTGAATGAACTAAAATCAAAGTATTGGCAGGGCTGTGTTCCTTCCTAAAGTCTCTAGAGAATGCCTGTTCTGCCTATATCCTTTGGTTCATGACCCCCTTCCACCTGCAAAGCCAGCAATGGTTGGCTTGTTGAGCCCTTCTCACTTCTCATCATCATGACTCACTCTCTCTTGCTTCCCTCTTCCACTTTTAAGGATGCTTGTGATTAGATTGGGTACACATGAATAATCCAGGCTAATCTCCCCATTTTAAGGTCAGGTGATTTGCAACCTTAATTCCATTTGCAGTTTCTATTTCCCTTTGCCGTTTAGCCCCTCATAGTCACAGGTCCAGGGATTGGAATTTGGACATCTTTGTAATGGCGGGGGGATGGAGGGTTACATTATTCTGTCTGCCACGACCATGTAAAGAAGTTCGGATTTTTCAAAGAGCTAGAGGCAACTGGAGAATTTTAAACTTCAGAATGATATGATCTAATTTGTGTTTTTAAAAGATCCTGCTTGGCTGCTATATTGGTTCATCAGTTGGAGGGCACCAAAGTAAAAATGGGGAGATTAATCAGGAAACTATTGCAAATGTTCAGGTGAGAAGCAATGACCAAGGTATCAGAGATTTTTAGATGGTTCAACCAACAGGACTTGGTTAAGGGTTGGATCTGGGGAAAAAGAGAGAGGAAGGATTAGAAAATGATTCCTACGTACCTCGCTATAGCATCTGGGTGAATGGAGCTGGTAATTTACTGATGTGGAAAACATTGATTTAGAGAAGAAAAAACTTTCAGGTTTCATCAAGCTCGTTTTAGATGCATATGAAAATATATAAATGTATGTAATCCACATTTAAAATCTGGAATTTAAAAGTGAGGTCTGGATCGAGGAAAAAATATATAAATGTATGTAATCTACATTTAAAATCTAGAATTTAAAAGTGAGGTCTGGATCGAGGAAAAAAATATTTGAGCCACCACCATATAGACAGTATTTCTAGCCATGGGAGTTAATGCAGCCACCACAGGAGAGAGAGAAGTAAAAAGAGAAGAGGAGGGGATCAAGCACTTAGGCACAACTCCACCTACCCCTGGAAATTATTTGTTCATTCTCTGTTCATCAGCCAGCCTCTCCTCTTTCCATGTTTGCCCTCCAGAACTTCTGCTTGTTAGATCTTCTCCTTCTAGACTGCTTGGCTCCTGGACATTTCATATTTTCCATTTATTACTTTTTTTTTTTTTTGCGGTACGCGGGCCTCTCACTGTTGTGGCCTCTCGCGTTGCGGAGCACAGGCTCCGGACGCGCAGGCTCAGTGGCCATGGCTCACGGGCCCAGCCGCTCCGCGGCATGTGGGATCTTCCCAGACCGGGGCACGAACCCGTATCCCCTGCATCGGCAGGCGGACTCTCAACCACTGCGCCACCAGGGAAGCCCTCCATTTATTACTTTTTATGCTACATTCTGAATAATTTTCTCAAATCTATGCAATTGCATAATGGTCTGTGTCTAATCTACTATTTAACATGCCCATTGAGCTTTTTAAAAAATTTTGGTGACTATAATTTTGTTTCCGGAATTTCTATTTAATTCTTTATACAATCTTTCCTTTCCTATATTTTCTTCTGGTCTATTCTACTCCTCCTTTCATCTTATCAAAACATTTCAATTTTTCTTATTTGAAATCTCTTTTAGAAGGTTTAAAGTGTTTAGTTCTTGAGGTGCAAATGCTCCCATTTTTTTCATTTGCTGTTTATTCTTCAGAGCAACTTATTTCCTTGAATCGGTTGTTATGTCTATGAGATCAACCCCAAGGGTGGCTTGCATTTGGTGGACATTTCTCTCTATAATCACTCTGGGTTTTTTTTTTTGCTTGTGTGTGTTTTTTGTTTTTGCTTTACCTCACCTAGCTTCCAGGGGTGCACTAGTTTTATATTAGCTTTATGTGAAAAGCCTAAGCTTACCAATTATTTTTCATGGGTTGTTCTTTTTGTTCCAAAGCCTCCCAGCTGATGGCAGATTTCTTGACCTCTCCCCAGGGCTGGGGTGAGAGACATTTTTCTATTGCCCTTTTCTAGTAACAGACCAGCCATTCATAGAGTCAGAAATGGCTGATTT
Organism: Monodon monoceros; assembly: GCF_005190385.1. Classification (NCBI taxonomy): domain Eukaryota; kingdom Metazoa; phylum Chordata; class Mammalia; order Artiodactyla; family Monodontidae; genus Monodon; species Monodon monoceros. The sequence goes on along the minus strand of NW_021703768.1, from coordinate 29,550,311 downwards.
CAGACTTGATAGTTCCCACATGCAAAGGATTTGTGTCTCGACCCTTCCCCTAATGCCACCCACAAGGGACTGAACTCTAGCAGCAGCCATTAAGGCTGTGTTCCAACCACTAGTCAATTATTTTAGATTTAGCTCCCACTAGCTATGCTTCTGTTGAGATCCCTGTTTGTTTGAGGAATTCTCCCTCTTCGTTTACTGCTTGGCTATGTATCCAAGAATTCTAAGACTGGCTTAATTAAAAATCCCTGCTCCTTCAGTTATAAACATGAAACTGTTTTTATTTGTTCAGTAACTGCCACCAACTGTGTCCTAGCGAGTCCTCTTTCCCACCGGGTGTCTATCAAGAACCTTGGCAACTCCTTGATCTGATGCCATCACTTTTCAATTAAGAAAACAATCTCATTTGGGCTAATTCTGAATATTTTCCACTGTAGAATTTTAATCTCACATTACACTCAAAGCTCTCACTGGCTCACAATAGTCTATCGTGCACATCTCTTCCCAGCTCCGAGTGCACTGACATCTGTTGGAGCTTGAAATTGGCCATGTTCAGAGTATTTACACTATGGCAATCATCAAACGCTCCAAATCACAGTCCCCACCCACGCACCGCCTTCCAGAGAACCAGTTGTTGAACACTTACCAGCACACCACTGCCCCTTCCCTTTGAGGCTGAAGGTGTGGCTCCACTGCACTGTAGTATGTATGTGTGGCGGTGTGGTAGGACAGGGGAAGGGGGAGGGAAGAAGGATCATGGCTCACCCCTGACTCTCCTCTGGTTAACATTCTGCTGTTGCTATTGGAAGAGGACTGTCCCATTGCAAGCTGACCTACTCTTCTGCGGTACAGTGTGTCTTTTATGGGAACTCCCACACTTGTGGTCATGAACATACTGTCCCATTTCTGTCGATCATCACTACTGACCCAGGCCTTTGACCAGATCTTAGGAGAGTGAGGCCCAACAGGCCCTAGTGACAAGACACAATCCCAAATAGTCGCCCCCAGGGTACTGCTGGACTCTGAGACTGGGTTCCATTTTCCAATGGATCCCCAGCTGATTGATTGCCTTGCACCTGCGTTCCTCTGATACATGCGTCTCTTTGCCCCATGATGGAGAGGCCCCAATAAGCATGTGGCCATCATATTTATGTACTTGTGCACCCTAATTCTGGGCCTGCAGACTCAAGTGGGATATATCTCCCTCCTCTTTAATCAGGAACTTCAGGAGGCAGTCCTTTTTTTTATTTAATTGAAGTACAGTTGATTTACAGTGTTGTGTTAATTCCTGCAGCACAGCAAAATGATTCAGTTATACACGTACATATACACATATTCTTTTTCATATCCTTTTCCATTTTGGCTTATTACATGATATTGAATATAATTCCCTGTGCTATACAGTAGGACCTTGGTTTTTATCCATCCTACATATAATAGTTTACATCTGCTAATCCCAAACCCCCAATCCATCCCTCCCCCACCCCCTCCCCCCTTGGCAACCACAGGTCAGGAGGCAATCCTGCAGTCTTTATCACTGTCCTTCCTGGCCTTCACATGGTGCTTCCTTACTGCTCTGCAACCACGAAGCCAGGTTTCAAGTCCCCTTCCTGCAGATACCAGAGTCATCCATACTCCAGTCTTGTGTCTGTTCACAAATACTCTTTCCCCCAAATAAAGACCCCTTCTCCTTCCTAGTTTTCCTCTTATATCTCTCTTGTGCAATAGCCTCCCAAGCTATTTGGTGTCTCTCACACCTGAGGGCAAACCTCCAGTCTCAGGCCAATAATCAGACTTTCTTTAAAGTAGACCTTGAAGAATGTTGACGCTTTGTTTTCCGTCCAGCATTATCACTGTTCACCACGTCTTATTTCAATATCTCTGTTACATGTTTTCTAGCAGTTCATATTATTTGAACAAGAGGTGTTGGACTTCACATCAACTCAGCCTCAGGAGAGGAAGTAAAATTTCATTTATGCTTTACTGAGTTCTATGTTGTTTGAATCTTTATATCAAGCCTTTTAATATCTTACTTTTATGATAAAAAAATAAAACTAATGACATATTCTTAAGGCACCCTTGCTCACAGAGAGTGGAAGAAGGCAGCCTAGAAGTACTCTGCATCTGGAAAAGAGATATATAACATTGTAATTTTTAAAACAAGATATTGTATATAATCAAATGTTGGCTGTAATACCTTGGCCAAGTAAGAAAGGGGGCAATTTTTTCTATCTCAAGTCACTTAGCATATACACTTGTGATTCCACATGAAAAAAATTACTCTCCACACTTCTACCCAACCCTAACATACAAATGAGAAGACAGATAATTTAATTATGTATAATAAATTCAAATGCCACTGAAAAACTCTTAAAAGGAAATAGTGGTGGTGGCTTTGAAATAAGTAATGATAGGGAATTCAATAAGAAAAGAGTGGATTCTGTACAGACGTTAAAACACATACGTAACATAAAAGTGAAGTTAGGACAGTAAGAAGGAGTGTCACAAAGCCTTTTAAACTATCAGCAGAAGTATCCAGGACATCATAAGCTTGGGTCAGTGGAATGAAATTATACACATGCTTCACAGGACGACAGTTTTACTTTTAAGATACTATTGTATTATTTAGGATAATGCTAGTTCCTATGGCAAATAAAGCCAGAAATGTATAATGGCCTGAAAACAATAGATATGTTTTTTTAAAAAACTTTTAAATTATTTTACAGTTTTAAAGGCTACTTTCCATTTACAGTTATTACAAAATATTGGCTCTATATCCCCATGTTGTACAATACATCCTTGAGCCTACCTTACACTCAGTAGTCTGTGCCTTCCACTCCCCGACCCCTATATTGCCCCTCCCCCCCTCCACTGGCAACTACTAGCTCCTTCTCTGTATCTGTGAGTCTGTTTCTTTTTGTTTTATTCACTAGTGTGTTGTATTTTTTAGATTCCACGTATAAGTGATATCAAACAGTATTTGTCTTTCTCTGTCTGACTTACTTCACTTAGTATAATGCCCTCCAAGTCCATCCATGTTGCTGCAAGTGGCAAAATTTTGTTCTTTTTTATGGCTAATAGTCCACTGTATATATATACCATATCTTCTTTATCCATTCATCTGTTGATGGACACTTAGGAATGCATTTCTTACTCAAGTTTACTAGTGGGGGGTGAACGAAGGTTGGTTGAGAGTCTTCCACACAATCACTCAGAGATGCAGGATGACGGAAGCTCTGTCACCACCAACAGGCTGATTCCAGGGTCATCCCGGGGCTCATCTCTACCCTCACCAGAAGGAAGAGGAGGAGTATGGAGGTGCCCTTATGACAAGTTTACATGGTCTAGGCCTGTGAGTGGTACTGATTTCCACCCACGTTCCCCGGCTAAAGGTCAGTCACAGGGACATACCTAACTGCAAGGGAAAGTGAGAAACATATCCTTGCCCAAAAAGAACAAAGGAACATGGATTTGATAAGCAGCTAGCATCAGTAAGTGTAAGATAAAATTTCCTTCTCTGCAGGTTGTTCAAAACAGAATAGCTCTTCATCTGACCGCAGTAGGATGTGCGTAGCATGGCCTCAGGCACAAGCATAGACTTCACCAAATGGTCTCTGAAGGACCCTTCAAGTCCTCTAATTTTTTGAAAGTCACTTGTATTCTTGTTTAAGAAAAAAAGAACTCATGGAAGCAGTACATGTGTAAAAGGGTATGAATGGAGCAATTGGGAAATTAGATTTTCATGTGGACAGGGAATGTGGAAGGAGGAAAGTTATAGGGGAAAGTGTAGCAAACGAGAGGGAGAGAGTAGGGAGAGGGGAAGGATGTGGGATGGGGGAGGGAGAACGCTCTTATTTTTCTAGGAAAGGCTGAGAAAAGTGTCAAAACAGAAATGAACAGTGTTCTTAAAAGTTAAGAGAACATATCACAGTCTATTCAGTGCCACTTATTCCTAACTCTATAAACTTCATGGGCAAAAAAGAGATGCAAACACAAACATGCAAACTCACGCTTGGGAAGCCTCTACCACATTGGCCTCAGGGCTGCCTTGGACAGCCAGTAAGTAAGAGCTGATATGACTTTAACACAATATTTACACTTGGTTAATATGTACTGAAATCACCTGCTTATTGCAACAATCTGAGAGTTTTTTCTTAATAATACTTTGATTTGATTTTGATTCCTTTCTTTCTTTTCCTCTCTCTGGAGCTCATGTCAAATAAGACATTCTGTAGTTGCTTTAAAAAGATGATTTCTATTAAAGAGTTTGTGGTTTTTAACTTAAAAAAACAAAAACATAAATCTTGTGAGTAGGATCAGTTTAAACTCTGCATGAGACTTCTGAGTCTGCCCATATTCTCATTTGTTTGGAACATTTAAATGATGATGCCAAAACCACACATGACCTCAATAACCAAGGTCAAGCAAAGCTTCTGATACAAGCTTTCTGATTTCTTCTAAACCCAGGTGTTTATTAGGTCTACAGCTGCCCACATGGAGAAGAATTGCAGCATTTTATTTGTTTTCATTAGGCTGGCATCAAAATGGCATGTTCCAATGAGGTCAGGAGGGACCTTTAAAATGCACCATCAGTTAGAAGATTGTTCCCTAACATTCTGCATCCTTCTTTTCAATTATAGCAGCCAACGACAGCTGATTGCCTTATGGCCCAGACGTCATCTGATTTCTGCAGGACCCATGTAACTTATTTTGGTTCCTTCTATAAGAAGAAAGAAAAATGTACGTGCAAGATAGAAACTTTAGTATGACACTTCTTTCCATCTCCATTGGCTCAAAGTAGCTGACCTAACCTTTGCCTTTTGTTTTGGACAATGGCAGCCACTGGACCCAAAGTTATTGTCTTAGTGTTATGATTTGGCTAGTCTTCGTGTAACTTTTGCCCCAATTTTTTTCAGTAATGGCTCAAATTACCTTGTCCACTGAAGCCATAAAATATACAGCATGGAAAGGACTATATGCTGTCCGCTACTTATGATTGAGGATAGTCTCAGAGATGCTGGAAAAGGATGTAGAAACTCCATTCAGACACAAACAAGTTATTATAACATAGGTATGTAACAGTCTGGAGACTTTGGCAAAGGGCATTATTGACATAAGGATAGACCATGTGAAAAATCTAATCATCAATAAGGTTAGTGACATTTCCTTAAAAAATAAAAAAAATGGCTTATATGTCAAATTTCATTGTAGATTAATACTACAAGCATGTATTCAACAGAAATGTCTTTGTTTTTTGGTTGAGCTTTTCTATTCGTAGGTTTGCAGAATAAATGTCTTTGGTCACCATTAAAAGTGGGAAATGAATAAAGTTTTAAAATTAGTTATGATCATGTCAGTTGTTCTTTTGAACCAACATATATTTGATCTCATAGATACCTGCATGGACTGATGGTCTTTTCTACATACACCTAGTCTGTAAGGTCCAGCAAAGATCAGTTGGGAAAAGAAACCATTTTTCACTACCTTATTGATTTGAGTTTTATAAAGATAGGAGGTTGAGAGTTGCTTTTCTTTGTTCAATATACTTTCCATGATGTTAGAATAAATTACCATTAGAAGATGATGTGGTGGGCATAATAATGGCCCCTCAAAGTTGTCCATGTCATAATCCTCAGAATCTATGAATACATTAAGTTATATGGCAAAGAGGAATTAAAGATGCAGATGGAATTAGAGGTGCTAATCAGCTGACCTTAAAATAGATTATCCTGGATTATTCGTATGGGCTCAATGTAATCACAGGGGTCCTTAAGGCAGAAGAGGGATGCCAAAAAAGGAAGTTAGAATTTTGCCAGGTGAGAACTGCTCAAGCCACTGTTGCTGGCTCCAAACACAGAGAAAGCAAACCATGACTCCAGAATTCGGGTGGCCTCTGGCAGCTGTGAACAGGCTCCCCTAGAGCCTCCAGAAGGGAATGCTGCCTTACTGACACTTTTATGTAGTCCATTAAGACCAATGAGAAACTTCTAATCTGAAAAATAATAAATTTGTGTTAGCCCATGAATTTTGAAATAATTTGTTATGGCAGCAATAGGAAACTAATACAACCATTAACAGGATGTTCTAGAATATCAATACGTGGGAAAAAATAGATTCTAGCCACAGAGCGGACTTGAGGTGACACAGCTAAACTTCATGCCACTCAACTTTGAATACTGCATAAAATATCACAGACCTTTAAATATATATATAACTAAGCCTTAAGGGAAGGAAAATAAGATCCTTTGGGTGAAGAAATAAAGAGAGAATTTTAAACCAGGGGAAAAAACTCAGAACTGGTGGAATTTTGAACCAGATACAAGTATTCTACTGGTAGTGGGAATTAAATGTTACAGAAGAGAAAAGAAGGAAGAAGTGAGTTACAGCTTGAGTATGCAAGGGAGCCTTACATACTCCCTTGACATGTAGATTGGAAGGGGAGTGGAATTTCACCAGGTTGATGAGGGAAGGCAGAAGGGCATTGTAGACAGAGACCAAAGACGTTTGACATGAGCATGGCAGGTGTGTTCCAGAAACTACACTGTGCTTTGTGTGGGGTGACCTACAAGTTGAAATGGAAAAGCAGATTGGGTCCAGATTATGCACAGTCTTGGATGTCTTCCTAAAACGTTTTGACTTTCTCATAGGCCAAAGGTCACAAACTAGAGGCCTGCTGAGGTGTTTTAGTTGGCTCTCATAGTATTTTTGTGTGTATTAGGGGTTTTTATGTTGTTGTTTTATTGTGTTTTGTTTATAATTTGAATTACAAAATGTAAAACTTTTTAAAAATTTGGAGAACTAACATAAAATTCTAGACTTCCAGCTTCACTTGGGAAAAAAATAGCAACAATGAAAAATTTAAAACAGATGATTTGACCACATTCGACCTCACTTGACCACAAATAGTTAGAGCTGAGTAGCTTCTGTTGCCATAGTCTAGCCTGTTCTCACCAGCCCACCACAATTTCCTAACTCTCCACCACTCACTATTGTACAATACCTGCCCACTTCAGAAAGATTTTTACCTTCTGGACTTCCATCGGCATTTGTGATTGCAACCTCTGCTGTAAACAAATGGTAACCATGGAAGGATTTTAAGATCAAATCTGTGATTTGGGAAAAAATCCTTGGTAGCAATTTTAAGATACCCTCTGCCTTCTGATGGCACATTATGTGTATTTCTGTCATTGCACTTACAACATTGGGTTAAAATGATCTATTTCTGTGTTCACTGTCTTCCCTGCTAGACAGTGAAATCTTATAAAGGGTCAGAGATGTTTCTTATTCACCTGTGATTCTCTGTTACCTAGTGTCCTATTTGACAAGTAGTAGATACTGAATGAAAGACAAGGATGGGCAAGACTCTAGAGGCAGAGATGGGTAAGGAGACTATTAACCTCATCCCAGGGAGATATAACAAAGGCTGAGTTAGGATGGACCAATGATCATGGTAAGAAGGGTATAATTGTCAAAGATATTTAGAAAGGAGAATTAATTGGATTTGGTAACTGATTGAGTATGGAGGGTGAAGAAAAAGAGGAATAAAAAAATGGCTCTGAGATTATGGTCAGACCGCGTGGAATTAGTTCTCATGATCTGTTGTTCACCAATCCAAAGAGAGTAACCATCCCATCTGGAGACGTGAGCCTCCACTATTCCATGGAGCATATGGTAGAAAGTGTTCCTACTGAGAAGCAGTAGATAAGCCCAATGGGCATGACTGGAAGGGCATGAAGAACCTTCTGGGATGCTGGCAATGTTTTATTTCTTGAAGCAGGTGCTGGTCACACAAATGTGAATATTTTGCCAAATTTTATTGAGCTGTATGTATATGATTTGTATATTTTTTGTATATTTGTTATACCTCAGTAAAGTCTGTTTTAACTTTAAAGCTTATTTCAGGGAAAATTACTGTGTTAATCATAAATTACTGGATAGTCTTCAACCAAATCTCTGATTTGGCATTAGTCCCAAATTTGTTCGTAGTATGTAAAAGAAATGTTGTTTTTGATCACTTGATTCAAATTGATTTTAATTTCAGTTGGGAATTGCTTTTTATCTCCCCTCACCTCTAAACGAGAAAGAAAAAAAAGAAAAGCTGGTGGCTAGAAATGAGAAGATTTGGATTGGTCAAGTCTCATCACCCTCTTACTACGTGTGGCCTTGGGCAAATAACTTCTCTGATGTTCAGTTGCCTCATCTGTAAAATGATGATTGTATAATATCACAGGAATCTACTTATATGGCTTTGTGAGGATGAAGCTAATTTATCTCAAAGTACTTTTTAAATCATGTTATATTATTCAAATATACATTAGTTCCAAACATTCTGCTAGTCATTAGGGATGCAAGGATGAATAAAGCATAGAGGTAAGCACCCAAAGAGGTTGTGACTTTTAAAATGTAGTTAAATAAAATGTAAAAACATTTAGCTATGGATCCGAATACAAAGGTATTTAATCATGTTTTCATTCAAAACTTTCTTGGAATTTTTCCTAGAAGAATAATATTGCAACTAATAGTTTGCAGCCTAAGACCATGAATTGTAGGCTAATTCAGGTTCCTTGGCTGGTGTTTGTATTTCCCCATCTTTGAGCTACTGCTTTTGCTGTGTTGACTGAGGTATAAATTGCTGATGATATTACTGGATGATTGGGTAATTATTTTTAAATATAATAAATTGTAATGCTTAAAGGAATGTTTAATAAATATAAATACGTTTTAAATCTGTCTTAACGAGATCCTTCAAACCACAAAGAGATCCTCTCCAGTGACAGCCACTATGCTATATATGTGGTAGTTCTGTGGCACTGGAAAATTCCAGCAGAGAAAAGATTGAAATAAGCCACAAAAGTACTATCAAATTCAGTCCGAATAAATGTAGGTACTTAGATCACTTCCCTGGTCATCTCTCTGCCCTCTTCCATAGAAAATACACAAATACATTAAAATCCACTTAGTACGAGAGCTTCTCTGATAGTAGTGTGTTATACTGCTTCAGCAATTATGGAAGGAGTGAGAGTAGCTTAATTTCAAATGGCTGGCCCATTTGAAGCTGCAGATAAAAATGGCATCAAATGAAAGCTGGGTCATAGTGCTAACAGATCATGAGTACATCCACTCAGCTAAATGAACCAAGTTGCTTTTTACTTTATAATAGAAAAATAAGTTTTAGATTATTTAGCCACGGAGAAATTCACATGATTTGGGAATAAAATTGAAAACAAACTTAGAAACGTTACCCTGCCAGTGCTTGAATTTGTGTACCCAGGTTTACATTGGAAGAATTACCTGACCATTTCCCAAATATTAATATGCAGTAAGGCTATGTGTCTATTAAATATGGCTGCATATCTTTACAGCAAAACTAAAAAATTCTGGAGACACTATACAAACAGAAACTTTTATCAAGAAAAGAACAAACACTTCTGGTTTGGGAATACAAAACACTTTGCATAGTTATGGACTATGATGATCACCAATTTAAAGTGACAGAAGTGACTAGCAACCAATTGCCTTAAAGTGTTTATCAAAAAGTCTGTGAACACTGTCATAAAGGCTTTAATCAAAATCTGAATAGATGAATCCTTTTTTGCAGAAATAGTCCACTGTCTAGTGAGTAAATTTCTTATCCAAGACACTTTTTGAAGACATACCAAATAAAAGTTTCCTGGCCTTACTGGAAAAAGCTACCATAAACACTGAAAACCAATAAATAACATGCTCAAAACAATACCAGTGACAAAGACGCTGCCTGCTTCTTTGTGCCTTCACTCATCCCTTTATTTATCCCTTTCCTCTTTGATTAATGAGTGCTTTTTGCATATGGACATGTGAGAGAGGATGGAAGAAAGAACAGAAAAGGCAGAAATGTACTTAATTCACATAATCTCATGTGAAGGACAATGGAAAAAGGTACTAGAAGAAGCAGACCGGTCAAATGTAGAGCAAACTATGATACAGAGTGAGGCATCGCATGACAGTGCAGTTAGTGGGTATGATTCAGGGACCATTCTCTGTAGGAATCAAGTTAGTATTGGGGAGGACAGTTTCTGCGATGGCCCTACCCAGCCGGGGGCATAATTTGCAGGACCCAATGCAAAATGAAAATGGGTCTCCTCATTCAGAAAAGCAGGACAAGAGGTATTTGCCTTTCTCCTGCAGTTCTCTGTCTACACCTGTATGGTGCTTTTTTATCTGCTGTTAACTGGCTTTCTCAGGCACAGGACTATCGTGGGCTGATTACAGACCCCCACAGGCGCCCAGGGCCCATACTGTGACACAACACGCAAAGCTCCTGCACCTACCCCACCCCCAACCTGGAGCCCAGGATTCCACCGGGGCAGGGGCAACAGTGATCTCTGGGAGGGGTGTGGAAGTGGTCGGCCGGAAATCACGTGATGCGGTGGGAAAGCTGTAAGAGGCAGGACCTCTGGCGCATGCGCCATTGACCCATCTGCCTTTACTTAACAAACACAAATTCAAAGATAAAATTGTTAAGAATTTCCATGCCCAGCCTTGACCCCTATGCCAGTCCCTTCTCAGAGCAGGGCCCAGTGGGACCTCGAGGTCACACACCTGGAAGCCAGCCCTGTGGCAGATCAGTCAGTCCTGAAAGACCTCCTCCCAAATTCTTATTAAAATAGAGGTAAAGATACCCTCCACCCCCACCAAAGAACTGCAGAACGTCGCAGGGGGCGGGGGGTGGGGTGGGAAAGCATTGAGGCGCAGAGCAGAAGGTTCCATGAACTTAACCATCCTTGTAAAAAATATTTTTAAGATTAAAGAAGAAAAACAATGGCCACACACAGTTCTATATAACATGAATGGGAGTAGATTCATATTTACGTGTATACTGGAAATGTTTTTAAGAGTAAAGAAAAATCCTATACTTAGCTAGATACAAAAATAATTTTGTTTAAAACTGCTGCAAAGGAATAAAAATCATCCTGAACTTAGATAACCATCAACACTAAAAGATGGAAGATCATTCCAGAACATGGCTAATGGATATTTGTGGGGAAATGTGGGGGTACCTATCCCTGGTTAAATTGTCTACCAAGGCAAGAGAAATCCATTTAAACATCCTCGAGTAACGAAAAAGTATGCCATTCGTACATTCTTTGGGGTTGGGTGGCAAGGGTAACTATTTAAAATGTGCTCTAGCTGGCTAAGAAATTAACCAAAATCAAGGTATCAAGAATGTGAAAATTGTTTTATTTATAGTCTACCAGTGAACACTGAAAGACATTAAAAATATAGAGTTAAGTATAAATATTCAAAATCTGTGTTTAGATGGAATGCCCCCAGAAGTAAACCCTGAGGCGTGGATTTGAGAGCAAGTATTTTATTTGGGATGCTGAGAAACGTGTAGAGGAATGAGAAAAGGAAAGTAACCAGTACAAGGTGAGTCATCAAGCCAGTTACCATAAGAGTAAAGTTTAATCCCACAGGGAAATTTTGACAAACGCTGCAACTTGAATGCCCAAGAGTTACGGAACCCAAGGGGCAAGAGAGCTGGGACATTTATTGGTTGCGAACTGGAGGAGTGTGTTATTCAGACACATTTCCAGCCTAGATACTAGGCAGAGCTCCTTGGGTGGCTTTGGGGACATAGAGTGTGACATGGGAAGTGGGGGTCAGTGGAAGCACAGTGTGATGGTTACAGCCAGGGGGATGGCAGCACCACTGACAGGGTGCACTGCAGGCTGGTTAGGCACTGTATGCAAGCAACCAAACTGATTCTTAAAGAAGATTTTATGGTGAAAAATAAAATGCTGAGTGTAAGCAGACTCACAGCTCCAGATTAAATAAGTAATACTGGGAAATAAAGAAGGGTAGAGAAAACAGAGCAAGAGAAATCCATGCTAAACTTCTTATCGCTTATAAATGAAAAAGGAAAAGTTATTGTAGATTGAAAATTACAGAAATACACGTTTAGTTTAACTTTGTATTTGGCAAAATTAAGGGCAACCACAAGGGAATGAAATACTAGTTATTTTCCATCCATATTGCCACACTAAATACAGGGAAGCAAACAAACGAAAAACAAAGAGAAGTAGAATAGAGGTAACACTAAGTGTTTCTACTGTAACTATAAGTGTATATAAGTAAACTCTTCTTTCAAAATACAAAAGTTGTCATTTATGTTTCTAAAATTCATAGGCTGCTTATGAGAAATATCTAAGTAGCACAGAGTTTAAAAGTAAGACAAAATGGGAATGACAATGCTGCAGCCTGCGGAACAAAAACCACATTCACATAAAGATAGACAAGATGAAAAGGCAGAGGGCTATGTACCAGATGAAGGAACAAGATAAAACCCCAGAAAAACAACTAAATGAAGTGGAGGTAGGAAAACTTCCAGAAAAAGAATTCAGAATAATGATAGTGAAGATGATCCAGAACCTTGGAAAAAAAATGGAGGCAAAGATCTAGAAGATGCAAGAAATGTTTAACAAAGACCTAGAAGAATTAAAGAACAAACAAACAGAGAGAACAATACAATACCTGAAATGAAAACTACACTAGAAAGAATCAATAGCAGAATAACTGAGGCAGAAGAAGGGATAAGTGACCTGGAAGACAGAATGGTGGAATTCACTGCTGCAGAACAGAATAAAGAAAAAAGAATGAAAAGAAATGATGACAGCCTAAGAGACTTCTGGGACAACATGAAACACAACAACATTCACATTATAGGGGTCTCAGAAGGAGAAGAGAGAGAGAAAGGACCAGAGAAAATATTTGAAGAGATTATAGTCGAAAACTTCCCTAACATGGGAAAGGAAATACCCACCCAAATCCAGGAAGCACAGTGTCCCATACAGGATAAACCTAAGGAGAAACATTCCGAGACACATAGTAATCAAACTGGCAAAAATTAAAGACAAAGAAAAATTATTGAAAGCAGCAAGGGAAAAACGACAAATAACATACAAGGGAACTCCCATAAGGTTAACAGCTGATTTCTCAGCAGAAGCTCTACAAGCCAGAAGGGAGTGGCATGATATACTTAAAGTGATGAAAGGGAAGAACCTACAACCAAGATTACTCTACCTGGCAAAGATTTCATTCAGATTTGATGGAGAAATCAAAAGCTTTACAGACAAGCAAAAGCTAAGAGAATTCAGCACCACCAAACCAGCTCTACAACAAATACTAAAGGAACTAAAGGAACTTCTCTAAGTGGGAAACACAAGAGAAGAAAAGGACCTACAAAAACAAACCCCAAAACAATTAAGAAAATGGTCATAGGAACATACATATCGATAATTACCTTAAACGTGAATGGATTAAATGCTCCAACCGAAAGACACAGGTTTGCTGAATGGATACAAAACCAAGACCCATATATACGCTGTCTACAAGAGACCCACTTCAGATCTAGGGACACATGCAGACTGAAAGTGAGGGAATGGAAAAAGATATACCATGCAGATGGAAATCAAAAGAAAGCTGGAGTAGCAATACTCATATCAGAAAAAATAGACTTTAAAATAAAGGATGTTACAAGAGACAAGGAAAGACACTACATAATGATCAAGGGATCAATCCAAGAAGAAGATACAACAATTATAAATATGTATGCACCCAACAAAGGAGCACCTCAATACATAAGGCAACTACTAACAGCTATAAAAGAGGAAGTCGACAGTAACACAATAATAGTGGGGGACTTAAACACCTCACTTACATCAATAGACAGATTATCCAAAATAAAAATAAATAAGTAAACAGAAGCTTTAAATGACACAATAGATACTACAAAAAAAGAAAATTACAAACCAATATCACTGATGAATATAGATGCAAAAATCCTCAACAAAATACTAGCAAACAGAATCCAACAACACATTAAAAGGATCATACACCATGATCAAGCGGGATTTATCCCAGGGATGCAAGGATTCTTCAATATACGCAAATCAAACAATGTGATACACCATATTAACAAATTGAAGAATAAAAACCATATGATAATCTCAGTAGATGCTGAAAAAGCTTTTGACAAAATTCAACATCCATTTATGATAAAAACTCTCCAGAAAGTGGGCATAGAGGGAACCTACCTCAACATAATAAAGGCCATATATGACAAACCCACAGCAAATATCATTCTCAATGGTGAAAAACTGAAAGCATTTCCTCTAAGATCAGGAACAAGACAAGGATGTCCACTCCCACCACTATTATTCAACATAATTTTGGAAGTCCTAGCCACAGCAATCAGAGAAGAAAAATAAATAAAAGGAATACAAATTGGAAAAGAAGAAGTAAAACTGTCACTGTTTGCAGATGACATGATACTATACATAGAGAATCCTAAAGACGCCACCAGAAAACTACTAAAGCTAATCAATGAATCTGGTAAAGTTGCAAGATACAAAATTAATGCACAGAAATCTCTTGCATTCCTATACACTAATGATGAAAAATCTGAAAGAGAAATTAAGGAAACACTCCCATTTACCATTGCAACAAAAAGAATAAAATACCTAGGAATAAACCTACCTAGGGAGACAAAAGACCTGTATGCAGAAAACTATAAGACACTGATGAAATAAATTAAAGATGAAACCAACAGATGGAGAGATATACCATGTTCTTGGATTAGAAGAATCAATACTGTGAAAATGACTATACTACCCAAATCAATCTACAGATTCAATGCAATCCCTATCAAATTACCAATGGCATTTTTTACAGAACTAGAACAAAAAAATCTTAAAATTTGTATGGAGACATAAAAGACACTAAACAGCCAAAGCAGTATTGAGGGAAAAAAACAAAGCTGGAGGAAGCAGACTCCCTGACTTCAGAATATACTACAAAGCTACAGTAATCAAGGCAATATGGTACAGGCACAAAAACAGAAACATAGATCAATGGAACAAGATAGAAAGCCCAGAGATAAACCCACGCACCTATGGTCAACAAATCTCTGACAAAGGAGGCAAGGATATACAATGGAGAAAAGACAGTCTCTTCAATAAGTGGTGCTGGGAAAACTGGACAGCTACATGTAAAAGAATGAAATTAGAACACTCCCTAACACCATACACAAAAATAAAATCAAAATGGATTCGAGACCTAAATGTAAGACCAGACACTATAAAACTCTTAGACACTATAAAACTCCACCTCCTAGAGTAATGGAAATAAAAACAAAAATAAACAAATGGGACCTAATGAAACTTCAAAGCATTTGCACAGTGAAGGAAACCATAAACAAGACGAAAAGACAACCCTCAGAATGGGAGAAAATATTTGCAAATGAATCAACGGACAAAGGATTAGTCTCCAAAATATATAAACAACTCATGCAGCTCAATATTAAAAAAACAAACAACCCAATCCAGAAATGGGCAGAAGACCTGAACAGACATTTCTCCAAAGAAGACATACAGCTCCTCAATATCACTAATTATTGGAGAAATGCAAATCAAAACTTCAATGAGGTATCACCTCACACTATTTAGAATGTGCATCATCAGAAAATCTACAAACAGCAAGTGCTGGAGAGGGTGTGGAGAAAAGGGAACCCTCTCGCACTGTTGGTGGGAATGTAAATTGATACAGCCACTAAGGAGAACAGTATGGAGGCTCCTTAAAAAGCTAAAAATAGAATTACCATATGATCCAGCAATCCCACTACTGGGCATATACCCAGAGAAAACCATAATTCAAAAAGACACATGCACCCCAATGTTCATTGCAGCACTATTTACAATAGCCAGGTCATGGAAGCAACCTAAATGTCTATCGACAGACAAATGGATAAAGAAGATGTGGCACATATATACAATGAAATATTACTCAGCCATAAAAAGGAATGAAATTGGGTCATTTGTTGATACATGGATGGATCTAGAGGCTGTCATACAGAGTGAAGTAAGTCAGAAAGAGAAAAACAAATATCGTATATTAACGCATATATGTGGAACCTAGAAAAATGGTACAGATGAACCGGTTTGCAGGGCAGAAATTGAGACACAGATGTAGAGAACAAACGTGTGGACACCAAGGGGGGACAGCAGTGGGGGGTTGGGGGTTGTGGTGTGATGAATTGGGCAATTGGGATTGACATGTATACACTGATGTGTATAAAATTGGTGACTAATAAAAACCTGCTGTATAAAAAAATAAATAAAATTAAATTAAAAAAAAAAAAAAAGTAAGACACCATGTCTAGATGCAATGCCAAGACAAAGTGGAAATGTTTTCCTGTGAGGAATATACTCAATAATGCAGAGTATGCAATCATAAAGTAATCATTCATTGTGTTTGTTTATTTTTGGGGTTTGCTAATTTGCCATGAAATACTGTTTTGTTTTTTTGGGTTTTTTTGCGGTACACAGGCCTCTCACTGTTGTGGTCTATCCCGTTGCGGAGCACAGGCTCTGGACGCGCAGGCCCAGCAGCCACGGCTCACGGGCCCAGCCGCTCCGCGGCACGTGGGATCTTCCCGGACCGGGGCACGAATCTGTGTCCCCTGCATCAGCAGGCGGACTCTCAACCACTGCGCCACCAGGGAAGCCCATGAAATACTGTTTGTGGTGAAGACAATATAAAACTCATAATATCCCACTATAACGTGGGCATTGACAAGAAACTGGCTAATGGTTATCATCAATTAGAGTATTTAAGAAGAGTCTAATGTAAAGAAAGCAGCCCTGAAATCTTACAGCTCATCCTGGAGAGGCTTTCCCAAATTTGACATTCATATCACATTACCTATGAAATGTTGTGAAGATGAAACAATAATAACAACAACTTACGATCAGTCATGCTAGAAGAGACTGAATTAGCTTTCTTTTCTCTATAGGCAATATTTAAAAATCTATTCTTGCTATAGAAAAATATTACAGAAAGAAGCAATCCAAGAATACATAGGAGAGAGAATGGAAAAAAAAAGTAATAGAATGTATCTGACAGCTAATTCATAAAAATATCATGTGAATTTTTCTGGATTTTGTGATGTTTGTGGTATTTATGAGCTTTTGAAAATGGATAAATTGCTATGTTTTTCTTTTCTCATTCTAAATAAGCATTCACTATCACACTTCATTTGTATTTGTAATAGTGTGTGTGTGTGTGTGTGTGTGTGTGTGTGTATTTGTTTTCCTTAAAGAGGAACCCCACAATATATGCTTCAGCCCCACAGAATCTGGGTCCAACCCAGTGAATGGGCATTTGTGATTTTGATAGCTAATGCCATATTTCCTTCTACTGAGGACAGGCCAACTCAGATTTCCACCAGAAGTTATGAACATATTTGTTTCCTCAAAACAATTTTGAGAAGTAGTAGCTAAAAGGAGCATCCTGCACTTCCAGATATTAAACTGTATTACAAAAGCACTGAAACTAAAACAGTGATGATCTGGTGATAGATAAACATATCAATGAACTAACATTGAATGCCCAGAAAGAGATTCCAGAATCTATATGAAAAATATTGCATATATTCTCTGAAGTGGCACCTCAAATCAGAAAAATAAAAAGTGATTCAATAAATTGTTTGGAAAATAAACCTGAGTAAATAGTGATGGCAGATATGTAGTTCATTCCATATACCAAACTAAATTTTGCATGGATTAGAAATAAAGTGTTAAAAATATTGAAAGTATAGATACATATTCATTTCATTTAGGGATGGGAATGTGTGACTAATCAAAAACATGAAAAAAATAGTAAGCCACAAAGGAAAATATTCATTAATTAAATGTAATTTAGTTATATAAAATTAACATCCTAAAAATTATATGCCATTTAATTTTGGGAAAAAATATTTCCATATATTCCATATATATAATAAACACAGAGTTTTTGTAATAGGACAAAAACATTTTGATGGAAAAATGGGCAAGTATTAAATAATAATGTGAACAATTTCTTTGCCTTTCAAGTAGGTGAATATTTTAGTGCTGCTGTTGCTGTCGTTAGTAATGGTAACCCAATATTGGTGAATTTGCAGTAAAACAGACGCTTTTACTCACCATTTCTAACAAGGTCTAACATATTTTCTGCAGGACAAGTTGCTAGATGGAAAAACCTTCAGAATGTAAATTATTGCTCCTGCTACTATGAATTATTGCAAAGGAATAAACAAGGATTGCATACAGATTTATGACCTAGACTGTCCAGTAGTGATATTTATGATAGTAGACATTTAGAAACAGTTCAAATTTCCGAGGATTAAGAACAAATAAATGATGGTGCAGTCATATGATGAAATCCCATGAGACCACAAGAAAAGTGATGTTTTTAAGGAGAATTACTCATGGTAGGAAATATTCGTGGCATGTGTTAAGTGAAACATCAGCTTTCACATATTTTTTTTCAGGGACTTTGTACCTGCTGTGCTTTCTACTTAGATACTATTCTCCGAGATCTTCTCAGGGCTTCCTCCTTATCATTCAGATCTCACTGCAAACACTCCTGATTCAGAATGACTTCCTGAGCCTGCTGGTGAAGGCAAACCTTCACCCCTTACCTTCCCCTCCGGCAGCCAGCACTTCATTTCATCTTCTTCACCACTTGTTAGTATCAAAACTTTTCTTAGTCCTTTTGTTTAAATATTTATTGTCTGTAGTTCTTCATGCCCCCCTTAATACATACAATATAATATACACTCATTTAGCTGTTTTTTTCATTGCTGAATCTCTATTATCAAAGAATATTGTTGGTCAGACAATGACTGATGGACAAGTGCATGGAAAAAAGATTGGAAGAAAATATACCAGCTGTTTTCTTTAATGGCCACCTCTGAGTGGTGAGATGATAGGTGATTTTTATCTTCCATTTTATGTTTGTATGATTCTTCAGGCTTTTTTTGTTGATACATAATCAGGAAAAATAGCATAAACTCCTCAATATTCACAGTCCAGCTCAAAGACATCTTTTCCATATAATCCTCCCAAGTTCCTTTGGTAGTGACTTAGCTACAAGAAACCAGTACTCACACAGCATCCAACTCCTCCTTCATAACCCTCACCGCATTGTCTCTTTACACACTGGCCTCCCAGCAGAACATAGACTTTTCTAGCACGAGGACTGTGCCTTCATATCTAGCTATGCAGATACTAGCAAAGTGTTTGGAACATTGGGTTTTCCATAAGTGTTTGTTAAAGGTATTTATCTTGAAATAAAACACACATACCAAAAATACATAGAACAATTATTATAAAAAAAGACACCCATGGACCCATAAGCCTCATCAACAAATAGAACATTGCCGGCATTTCAGATGCTCTCTGCATGTTTGTTTCTGACTGCGACCCTCTTGTTCTTCTTAAATATAACTAATATTCCAACTTACATGGCAATCACTTCCTTGCTTTTACCATCTTAGAATAATCGTTAAACACAATAGTTTAATATTCACTGTTACTGAAGCTTGCATAATTGGAATCATACAGCTTCTTTTGGACAATGTTATGTTTGTGAGATTTATCTATGTTTAATATATAGCTGTAGTTCATTCATTTTTAGTGCTGTATACTATTCAATGAATAGTTTATTCATTTCATTGTGGTGGACATTTTTGTTGCATTTTATTTTGGACTACTATGTGTAATATTAATAATACCTATGAATATTCTCATCCATGGCTGGTGCCTATTTCTGGTGGGTATAACTACAAGTGGAACTGCCAGGTCATTGGGTATGTATATGTTTAATGTTAGTAGATATTGTCAAACTCCTTTCTAACGTGACTGCACCAGATTATACTTCCACCAATCACACCTGAGAGTTCGCACTGCTCCATAACCATGATTGTTTCAGTCATTTTATTTTAATACTAGTCATACTGATAGATGTATGATGGCATTTCCTTGTGTTAATTCATAATACCCTTATGACTTTTCATATTTACATTGACTATTTGTGTTTCCCGAGGTGTAAGGTGTTTTTACATATTTACATTTTACATGTAAATATGTTTACATGCAAATATTTAAATTACATGTAAATATTTAAATTATATTACATGTAAATATTACATTACATGTAAATATTTAATGTAAATAAATATTTATATTACATATTACATGCAAATATTTAAATTACATGTGAATATTTAAATTATTTTACATGTAAATATGTTTTACATATTTACATTTACATTTTACATATTTACATTGACTATTTGTGTTTCCCGAGGTGTAAACCTCTTGTAAAAATGGTCTTCAAACTGGAAACATAAAATCTTTATCTCATCAGTCTTTGGTAACAGAGGAAGCACACACTAAAATTACAGAATTTTTAGAGAACAATCAAATTTACGGAAAGCAAGAAAATTGATGCCAAGAGAAAAATACAGAGTCTTAAACACTTAAGTCAATAAAAGAAGAAATTTTAAAAAGAACTTATTAACTTGTGACTAGTATGCTGAAAAAAGAACAATAAAGTACATTGTAAAAAAGTATAAAGGACTTTAAAAATGAAGGCAGAAGTTTAGAGAGTAAAAAAAGAGTAGAACTAAAAAATACACCCAAACATTGGTTCTTTGAGAAACTCAATAAAATAATCATTAGGGAAAAAGAGAAAAAAGTATAACTACCAAATAAAAAATAACAAAGGGAATTTAAAGAATCATAAGAAAGCCTTTGTGCAATTTCATACAAATAAACTGAAAATTTGGATTAAAAAAATAATTTTCTAGAAAAAATATAACTTAAAATTCATCCAGGATGAAATACACAATCTTAAAAGTCAATTTTATGTAGGAAAAAAATAGAGAATTTTTTCAAAGAAACAACTTCACAGCTACCAGGCCTGGGGAGTTTGTACCAAATCCTGAAGAATTACCATGCTATTAAATAACTCAAAACATTGAATAAAAAAGAAATTTTCCAAAATTTTTTATTGATACCTAGGCTACTATGTGTAATATTAATAATACAATAATAATACAGGGAAAACAAAACTACAAAACAAAAATTCTAAATAAAATATTAGCAACTATGACAACAAAAATCTCACAGCAATTTAGAGGAATAATACATTATGATCAAGTGCAGTTTAATCCCAGATATGTCATAATGTCTCCATGTTAGGAAATTAATTGGTGTAATATATTATTATATTTCAGGATACAAATGATGTGATCATTTCCAAGCAAACTAAAAAAGCATATGACAACATTCAACAAGATTCTTGAGACATAAGAAAGAAACAATAAAATAAGGATAGATGAATAGTTTATACAACAAACTACTCTATGTCAACCCTGGCGTTATGATTAATGAGAAAATTCTAAATTCAGGAACAAGACAAAGAGTTCCACTACTGTTATTATTATTTAACATCTTATTGTAGGTAAAGAGCCAAAGCAATTATGCAACAGAAAGAAATCAGAGGTACAAAATTTGGAAAGGGGAAAATGAATGTATCCCTATTGCAGTTGGTATTATTATATACCTAGAAAACCCAAAATTATAAAATAAATAAAAAATATCTAGGTAATAAGATTTTGCATAAGTTTTGGGAGTACAAAATCAATTGTTTTCACACACGTAAACAATAACCAATTGAAAGATATATATAGCATTATAGATTTATATATTTAATATATTAAATATATTTTAATATATTTTAAATTATTTTAATAATAAAATAATTATAGTAAACAAATTATAATTTTACCTTGATTTTATCAATATAATAGAATAATTAATACATTATAATATTTATATGTAATAATAAAAATAGATTAGAATAATTATAATAGAATCAAGGTAAAATTCTTAGAAATGAACTTAAAATTTATGTGAAAGACGCATATAAAGAGAGCTTTAAAAATTCATCCTAAAAGACTTAAAATTGCATAAATTAAATATAAAATGATTCAGAATCATAAACATGTCAGTTCTCCCTATGTTAAGGTATAAATGTAGTAAAATCTTAATAAGTACACTAACAATTTTTTAAATGTATCTATCTGTGTTTAAGGTTTTTATAAAAAATAAAGATCCAATAATAGCCATTAAAACTCTGTGAAAACAAAACAGTAATTATGAGAATAGCCTTACCAAATATAAGAGTATATTATAGAGCCTCGATAATTAAAACCATAAAGTATCAGTGCATAAATAGATAGGTAGGACAATGGAACAGAAAATTACTTCAAGAAAAGACCCAAACAGGTCTAGAAATTTCGTATATAATTAGGAAATATTTCATATCAGTAAGGAAAAGACAGATGATTCAATAAATGGTTCTGAGACAACTAGGTAGCCACACGAGAAAAATAATTGTTAGGACTATATCCCCACCATTCATGAGAATAATGCCAAAATCAGAGATGTAATTTTTTTTTAAAAGCCCTAGAATGCTAAGTTTAAAAATGAGAAAGCGTCTTTATAATTTTGAAGAATAGCCTTTCTATGATTCAAAGCCTATATGTCATAAAGAAAAGTTTGTGTTTTATTTTTCTCATTTATGTTTTGACTTTGATTATTCTTTTAATGCAGTTAAAACTTTTATATAGTCAAACTTTATGATATGAATCTCACAACAAGAAGGGTATATTGTCTTAATACATGTAATATGTCTTAATACATGTAATATATTTTCTTTCTTTCTTCTTTTTTTGGCCTCACTGCACAGCATGCAGGATCTAAGTTCCCTGACCCGGGATTGAACCTGTGCCCCCTACAGTGGAAGCATGGAGTCTTAACCACTGGACCACCAGGGAAGTCCCCCGTATAATGTATTTTCCATAAGGAAAAAACTCAATAGAAAATAAAGATGGGTAGAAGATATAAAGAGTTCTCAGAAAAAGAAATCACAAAAAGTTCTCTGTCAACAAAAGCTCAACCTCACCTATTTGAAAAGAAGAAATGAAGATTCAAACTCTATAGGTATGTCAAACTTGTAAATTTTTGCTAACTTGATAAGAGGAATGGTATTTCTTGGCAAGACTGTAGGGAAAGAT
Organism: Monodon monoceros; assembly: GCF_005190385.1. Classification (NCBI taxonomy): domain Eukaryota; kingdom Metazoa; phylum Chordata; class Mammalia; order Artiodactyla; family Monodontidae; genus Monodon; species Monodon monoceros. The sequence continues at coordinate 29,527,372 of NW_021703768.1, read as the reverse complement.
GCATTCTCATGCACTTCTATGGCACAACACTTGTAGATGATAATTTGGTAATATCTATCAAAATCACAAATGCATATTCCCTTTTACCCAGCAGTTCTACTTCTGAGAATACATTTGTACATTTATGAGCAGGCTTACTCATTGCAGTATTCCATCACAACTCGTTATAGTAAAATATTACCAAAAACAACAAAAAAAATCTCAAGGATCCATCAACAGGGGGGTACTAAAATGCGTACTGGTGCATTCACAAAATTATGCAGCCATGAAAAGAATGAGGAAGAATAAGGAAGATCTTGCTACTGATATGAACATCTCTAAAATATATTGGGGCCAGATAATGTGTAAAAGGTCTGGAGTAGTCAACCATCCTGGTTTGCCAAGGGCTAAGAAGTTTCCCAAGACATAGCACTTTCAGTGCTAAAACAGAGAAAGCTCTGGGCTAATAGGCACTGGTGGTCCCCCTTAGTCCAGCTCCCTTTTTTCTTTAAAAGAAATTCACATTCATTTGTTTATGCATACAAAGCCTCCAGAAGGACATGCAAGAAAGTAACAATAGTCCTTGCCTATTTCATCATTGGTGGGAGTGGTGGGGAACTAGGAGGATGGAAGACTGAAGGCTGTTATTTCATTCTATGGATATTCTAAATTTTTTGACCTGTATAAATTTGATACCTATTCCAAAATTAAACAAATAAACATAAACAAATGCATCGGAAAAGAAAAAGGCAATCTGATTTGTGAGGGGAAATATGTACTTTTCCTAAGTAGAGAGCAAGTGCCTAGGTAATTTATATAGTTGAAGGGCTTGGAAATTTTCTTGTAAAATGTATTTCTTGATAACCTCTGCAAGCCAGCTTTGGGGTAACGAACACAATGCAATGTACTGCCCTTTGAGAACAAAGAATTGCAGGTTGTCTTGCCCTGGTCAAAAAGAGCAAAGTCTGAGCTGCTCTTAAATTTCTGAATTGACCAGACAGTCTCAACACAGGCCCATAAAACTACTATCTTAAAGAAAATAGATGGTACTCAAACCACATCAGCCTGTGAGCAACTGCATATTTACCTCAGTTTGGACATGCAATAAAGTCTCACAGACTTTATTCTTTATACCATTCATGTTCATTGCAGGAGGACTCTGTCAAACATTTGATGTCTTAAAAAAATTCTCTATAAAACTTAGGTTTATTTGCAAATTCATATTTTTTTCCAAAATGTTTGTTTTTCCATTGTTTTGGGGCAGTAGAGAAAGAGGGAGGCAATAGAAAGAATAGAAATAGCTCCTGGGGCAATGCATGTATGAATGTGTTATAATTGTGGGGGTACATTCTTGCTTTTGAACCAAGAGTGCTGATACTAGTGTAAGTCTTAGTCCAAAGGCAAGAGAAGACCAGTGTCCCAGCTCAAATAGTCAAGCAGAGAGAGAGAAAGAGACAGAGAGAGAAGTATCCCTTCCTTCCCCTTTTTGTTCTATGCAGACCCTCAAAAGATTAGATAATGCCTACCCACATCGGGAGGGCAATCTGCTTTACTCAGTTTATGGATTTAAATGCTCATCTCATCCAGAAACACCCTCACAGACACACCTTGAAGTGATGTTTAGCCAAATATCAGGGCACCTCGTGATCCAGTCAATTTGATACATAAAATTAACCAAAACAGGGGAGATCAGAGATATATAGAAATAGGTAAGATACTGCCTCCCAGGAGAAGTGGCGATCATATACATGCATAAAGAACTAGTGTTACAACTCTGGCCATGGCTGGCCATGGTTGTATTTAAATTGCCAAAAGGGCATAGAATGAAAGATGCCACACTTGGAATTGCATGTCTAGTCTGAGGCAGAGAAGGCTTTAGATGGAAAGACCATGTGGAGGTGTTTTGGGGATATTTAGCGCGGCTGGAGAAAAGGACAATGGATAATAGAGCTTGTGCGGTATTGCAATTAGCAGCAGAAACTTGTAACGTGCAGCGTCAGGGTCTGCCGAGAGGAAAGAGGTAGAGTGTGCACAGGGGAATCAAGGAGCAGGCACCTTCTGGAGATGAGCAATCAGCCCCAGGAAAAATGTGAGAAGAATGGGGCTGGGGAGGAATTCATCTCTAGAAATCTGCTTCCCAGGTGGGAGGGGGATGTGAATACATGGACCAAATTAAGGTGGGTGCCAGTTCTAGAGGGCCTGACAATACTAGGCAAATTTTCAAACTGGGACTCAGGCATAAAGCCAGACAGAAATTTGTTACCCCAGAATTTACCTCACATAATACACAAAAATAATTCAAAGAGGATCATAGCCTAAAATACAAACTAAAGCTACAAAACTTCTAGAAAATAAACAGGAGGAAAATTTTGTAATCCTAGGTCAACAAAAAATTATTAGACAAAACACAAAAATGATTCATCATAAAAGAAAAAGTGACAAGTTGGATTGCATTACAACTTAAAAGTACTGCTCTTCCAAAACACCATTAAGAAAATGAAATTGCAAGCCACAATTCATTATACATATATTTGAGAGATGAACTGCATTCAGAATACACAGAATTCTTACAACTCAATAAGAAGACAAACAACCCAATAAAAAATTTACAAAACTTGAACTAAAACTTCAGAAAAGAATATATATTAATGGCCAATAAGCACATGAAAAGATGTTCAACATAATTAGTCATCAGAGAGATGCAGTTTAAACACAGTAAGATATAACTACACTAGAAACAGCTAAACTCTTAAGGCTATTGGGTGTGTGTGTGTGTGTATTTGGAGGGATTTAATGACAAAATTAATTTTAAATTCATATAGAAGAATGTCCAAAAACAGCCAAGAAATTTTTTAGAAAGAATAATTAGGGGAAACTGCCTTACCATACATTTATTTGTACTTACCACAAAACTACTGTGATCAAAATAGTATGGCATCAGTACAGGAAAAGTATGAGTGGAATAGACTAAAATACTACAGAAACAGATCAAAGTATATAAATGAAACTTGATACATGAAAAGGAAAATGCCAAGGGTACAGGAAAAGGATAATTTACTATATTTAAACAAATGTTTCTAGCAAATTGACTCCATCCAACTAACCAAAAAAAAAAAAAAAAAAAAGAAATTTGGGATTGGGTTTTCTGTCACTTGTAAAAATAAAGTCCTTATTGATACATTTGCATATTTTGGTAACATGAACATGGAAACAGGTGGAGAATAACAGAATAGCAGATATTTTTACTGATTTCCTAAAGAAATGGAAATGGAGAGAGTCGAGGGAGGATTATTAAATTGTTACTAATTATATTATTAGTATAATGTTACTATACATAATAATATTACTATATTATTATTAATATACTTTTGGATTTCATTTGTTACTATTATCATGTTTAACATTTGAAACTTTAAAAAACTTACAAAAGACCCAGAGCTTTGCCTATTGTATCTAATAAGTCTACATTCCTGCTTTTAAAAACTGGAATGTGAAATCCAAATGTATCTGTGAAAATTCAAGCCTGAATTTGCCTTTCTCCCTTTCTCTTTTTCCTCCTTGCTTCCTCCCTCCTTTCCTTCCTTCCTTCTACTTAAAATAAGGAAACATATTTCAGTTAAAGTTTATTTTGACAACAGGATTGTAATCAGAATACTCTATTACTTCTGTTAATTATTTTCCTCCATAGTGAATACATATAAAATACCCAAAGCCAACAGATCACAGCCTGTGTGAAGAAGTTTGGGATTCCAAGAGAATGGAGCGAGAGACAGGTGATGGTAGAGCTTTCAATGGAAGAAGTAGGCACGGCTCAGTGATCTAGCACTCTGCAATGCATGCCAGGGAGTTTACACTGAACTTGATGGGGAGCTGGAAGGTTTTGAGCAGTTCAGGGACCTGGTGAGACAGGTAACTCTGGTGCTTGTGTGAAGAATGAACCTGGCAAAACTAAGCTAAATGCCCTGATGTGTGGACCTGAAAATCCCTTCTCCTCCTGCACTCAACTCTGCTTTAATTCCAAAATGATACAAGTGTAATTTTGAAACAGCTCCATATGCCAGCAATCTATTTCTACTGTGACTCAAAGATTCAAATAATTTAACACTTTTATGTCTGAAAAGATTCGAATTTTTTAATACTAAAATGCTGTAAATTGTTGAAAGCATTTATGTCTTCCTAAATGGAATTATGTTACCAAAGACATCATTAATAATGCTTCCTGCCCTGCACTTAAATGTTTCTTAGTTCTCAGGTACAAATATTACTAGAAAACAAAACTCCAAAAGCTCCACAATTAAGTTCCAGATCCATTACATGTTTATTTATCAGTCATATGTAGGTAGCATTGCCTCTTGTCCTTCAGAGTCTCAGCTACTAAATGAAGGCATTAATTTTTGATAAAACTATTTGATAAGCCTCTAGTATAATCCAGGTGTCTTTAGGGTTCATAGTAGAAACTTCTCTCGCAAAATCAGTATCTAGTTCTCCTTTCTCTATAGATGTACAAAAAATTACACTTCCCAGCCCTGTTATAGTTAGGTGGGACCATATAACTGGCTGTTGCCAATGGACTAAAGTAAGTGGAAGTGACATGTGTCACTTCTGGGGAGAAACACAGAAGAGCAGGAATAAGATCTCCATGCTATCTTTTCCCTGCCATAGTAACTAAGAAGGCCATGATCTATTCATGCAGCTATAAGATGGCAGAGTTTCTATTAGCCTGGATCCCAGAGTGACTGTGTGAGAAACAGAGCCCTCTACCCCTCCCCTCCGCTTAATCAAACTGCATTTCTCAAGAGCAAGAAATAAACATTGGTATGCTAACTCCCTGATATCCCAGGTTTCACCTGTTACTGCAGCATTCCTGGCTCATCCTGTCTAATAGTTTCAAATACCTCTCTGAGAATCGGATGACTACCCTGTGCCCTCTCCCCAACTAACTGCACATTTAAACAACATTTTAGATAAAGAATATGAATAAGCATCTCCTTGAATCCCCACCACAGGTGGATATTAAAGATTAAAGAACACTTAGCTCTTTCCTAGCATACAAAATGATATTGTGTGTATGCGTGTGCGTGTGTGTGTGTGTAGAAATACTTTTGCTTTATATAATAATAGTTTAGAAGTTATCTAATTTTGCAGCTAAAAGTTGGTGAGTTGACAGAGGAAAATTGGTTAAGTCAATCTTACCTTGTGCATCAAAACAAGACTTAGTTTGCCTCTAAGCACAGTAACTTTGATTAAACTGAAGAAGTAGCTTACTGCCCCGGGCAAGAAGGAAATAGCTGAGTGTTGGCTAAATGGACTGGCTTTGTACAGTGGAAGATAGAGTCTTGGAGGTGTCTGCTTTCCCTGGGGGTTGAAGTTGTGAACTGAAAACAAGAACCCTTTGCCATTCTGATTCCTTTATTCCAGAGAAAGTATGTAACTTACTGTTTCTCAGAAAGAAAAAAAGAAAGAAAAGCAAAAGGAATATTCTCAAGAGTCACATAGGAAGACCTCCTTAACATCCAAGGGCTCTTCTGAGAAACTGTGTTGGTGAGGAACATAAAAAAGTATCAAAACCCTCCAGACATATTAAACATTGAGAGGTAGAAGTGTTTTGTTAGAATCTTTTCAATTTACCAAACTAAGCCCCTCATATTTAAATCATAGTTTTTGAAGTGTTCACTAAATGAATCAGTCACTCACATTGTGATTTCAGTGTAGCTGTGTGTACTGAGACTAGATCCTGGCTGATATGAGAAGATAGCACTTGTCTCCTGTGCTTGGCCTCATTCCAGTTTCTTTCTCCTTGTTTGGTCCCCACTATATCCTCCTTTCCAGCTTTCCCATTCTTCACCTTGTCTTTCCTTTACAGACCCTACCGCTGCTGACTATACTACCTGGTAGGGTGTAGGCGAATCCTTGGCTAGCCAGGGCAAATCACAGCTTCAGACCTTCTATTATTCTTCCCATCACCTATTGAAATACAGACAATATGTAGTTTAATTTTTAGCTTTTCGAGGCTAGGCTACTTGTATACCTCAGGGGTGAGAACCGCTTAATTTAAGAAAATGGCAATTTCTTAAATCCAGAACCCAAGGACATTGGACGTCTTTTGCATTCAACTGTGAAATACAGTATGTGCATTTGGGCAGTAAGTATTGTCCCGAGATGATCAGCATGGAAGATACAATTCACCTTTCCTGCTAGCAAAGAAAATGACAGAACAGAGGTGGAATGTTTCTTGGAGAAATGGAGAGGTGAAATGAAAACATTTAGTTTACATATGAGACCACTCACAGGGGATAAAACAGGTGACTTCAGAAGGGCTGATGTGAAAAATGAAACAGCTCTGTCTTCTGAAGTCTTGATGGGCAGAACTAGAGCAACCAGTGGAAGGCATGTGTGAAGAAAGGAATGTTTAGACCAATACAAGAAAGATTTGTTGTTGTTGTTAAAATTAGCCAAAGATTGGAAATACTCCTAAACTTAAGTGTGAAGGGAATAAAGAAAAATCATTGCATAAAACCATAAACTAGTACATGAAAAAGAAGAAATAACAAATAAGGAACCATAAGAATAATAGCTAGCACTTATTGAATTTGTCCAGCACAAATGTTTGAGCCCCGTTTATACTAATTCCAACAACACCCCCCAAATCCCAAGTAATGGTGAATACTACTATTATCCTCATGGTCCCTTTATAGATGATGGTTCTTATCAGAGATGTTAAGAAAGTTTAAGAAAAACATCTACAGTTGCCCAGCAGTTACTGGAGCTGAGATTTTGAAGCAAGGCAGTCTAGCCCCAGAGTCCGTATTTTACCTACATTACAACTAGGAGAAAGAAACAGATTGAAATTTATAGGAGAAAACATATGGAAAGATGGATAAGAACAAGATGATTGGTCCATAAACAAAGTATAGATAATACATAAAATAAAATATAAATATCAACAAATAAATATAAACAGAGGCTCATAACTACTCATTGACCTGATAGACTGGGATGATAACATGTCCTGGAAAAGGTACTTATTCCTTGTTCAAAAGAAGCAGATTGAATTGAAAGAGAGAAAGAATAGAAATAAGTAAAATATGCTTGCTCCTTAGATCTGCAAAGTGGAGAGGAAACACAGCACACTGAGGTAAGAATAAAAGGACATAGCTGCAAAGTGGCTGGCCAGAAAGAAGATATAAATGGTGCACATTACAGAGACAAACTATTAAGAAGATGATGGGTGCATGTCTAGACACAAGTTGGCAGCCTTGTTTGAACCAACAAATTCTTGACTTTCTGAAAGTTAAATACTCAAAGGTAGAGGAAATAATGAGATTAAGGTCTACTCTGGTCCTAATCTTGGTCAAGGAAAATTTATTGAGGATATGGAAGTGGAAGAATCCTTGCAAGAAAGTGGTGATGAGGTAATGGATTTGTAATATCAAGGAAGTTAACACTAGGTATCATCGGTTATTACCTGGGCTTTAGGAAACATCAATTCAGAGTTGACTCATGTATTCCTGACAATAATACAAAGTACTACTTTTAACACTTTCCTCATAAGGCTACAACCTTAGAATACTTTAAATCTACTTACCATCTTTTTGCCTTTTGCATTATTATTTTCACGCATTTTAGTGCAATAGATGTTTTAACTCCATGACATATTATAATACAGATTACCCCTGATTTACAGTGGTTCCACTTACGATTTTTTGACTTTACAATGGTCCAAAAGCCATATGCATTCAGTAGAAACCATACTTCAGATTCTAAATTTTGATCTTTTCCTGGGCTAGCAACATGCTGTATGATAATCTTGTGATGCTGGGCAGCGAGCCTCAGCTCCTGGTCTGCCATGCAACCACGAGGGGAAAGAACGAATATACATACAACCATTCTGTTTTTCACTTTCAGTACAGTATTCAATAAATTCCATAGGATATTCAACACTTTCTTATCAAATGGGCTTTGTGTTAGAAGATTTTGCCCAACTATAGGCTAATGAAATTGTTCTAAGCATGTTTAAGGTAGGCTAGGCTAAGCTGTGATGTTCAGTAGGTGTAATAAGTGTAATTTTGAGTTACCATATTTTCAACTTATGATGGGTTTATAGGAAAATAACCTCATTTTAAGTCAAAAAAGATCTGTATTGTTTTATATGATCAATTTCATTGATATTTACCTACATATTTACATATATATTTACTCTTTCTCATGTTCTTTCTTGCCACTTCCCACTGTTTTCATCTAGGCTTATTTTCCCTCTGCCTAGAGAACTTCTCTTATTGTTTTTGTCTGTTTAGACAGTCTATTGATGACAGAATAACTCAGAAGTCATTACCAGGATGTTTTCTTTGGGTACAGAAATCAAACTTGGCAGTTATTTTCTTTTAGCACTTTAAATATATCATTCAACAATCTTCTGTCTTATTATCACTTATGGGAAGTCAGCTGAAGGTTAAGTGTCTTTTTTTTTTGTCACCTTTAAGATTTTCTCCGGGTCTCTGATTTTCAGCCAGTTTGACTATGATGTGCCTAGTATGATTTTTAGAATCTTTGCTACCTGGGGTTCTCTAAGCTTCTTGAGTCTCTGGTTTGAGGTTTTCCATTCATTATGAGAAATTCTCTACCATTATCTGTTCAAAAATTTCTTCTCCCTTAGTCTATATCTATTCCTTTTTTAAATCCAATTATACAATTGGATAATTGTATAACATTTATACAGTGGAAGAGAGGGAGCAGTTTGGGGAGGAGCCTGTATCTGAGAGGCTGAAAGCCGGGCAGCTCCACACCCGGGTCAGCCGCTGCCAGGTATGTATGAAAAGCGTGTAAGGTGGCACCTGCAACTCTGCCCCTTGCCCTCCCCTGCCCTGCACAACGGTCACCTCACAAACCTGAACGGTCTGAAGAAGGAAGGCCAAGCCCTTTTGCCCATCTGTCAAGTTGTACATTGGAGTCTTGTTTGGGTTGGACTACTGGACACTGGTCACCTCCACCCTCAGGCCCCATGGGTGAGCTCACACTGCTGAGATCTGCTGTCCCATTTCGGTGCTACAGTTTGTGTGACTCTTCATGGCTACCTCAGAAAGACCTGCTGGGCCACCACTTTCTTAGAATGCTAGCTTTCCTCACTCTCTTGATCAGAAAGCTCTTCGTGATAGCTAAAGGAGTCATTTCATTATGTCCAGAGGTCACCGCACATCATTTGGCTTAAACTAGAACCCAGTGTTTCCACGTGAAAAAAATTTCTCTGGCTCAACTTTATGGATGGCTCAAGCCTGCACAGGGCAAGCTCTCAACTCTTCCCAGAGACCCACTGTGTCTAGGCAGGCAGCAGAGCTGGAATGAGGTGCCAGCCAGTGTCCCGGGGTAAGCTCTGACCCCTTCGAGAGTGAGCACGACTGGGCCCCAGATTGCTTAGGGATGCTGGAAGACCAGCAGCCGAGAGGTGCTCATTAACTTCACATGGTCGTAGACAAATCACTTCCTCCTTGCCGACTCCCTCCCCAGCCACAGGCAGCAGACTTGGCCTGGTTCAGAGTAGAGCAGAGGATGTACCAAATGTGGTCAGACCCATAAAGGGAAATGAGAACCGCAGCCCTTTCTCCTGGGCCGGGGGGAGAGGGGAGGATGGGTAAGGAAGTGTGAATTTTGCTTTTGACTCCAGGAACAAAAAGGAAAATCCCTTGTCCCAATTTCTCAGAAGCCCCTGTTTATTCCAAATGCCATTCAGATGTGTGCAGTGTGGAATATGAACTATTGTTACCTTCACCTCCTCAGTAATAAGCATGGTGTCAGCTTTGTACATTGCAAATAAAAGGAATCCAATATAAAAAAAAAAAAGAAAGAAAAAAGAATTTAGAATTTTTAAAAAATTTTTTAAAATTTTAAAAAATTTAGAATTTTATCAGCATGTTCCACATGATTATTACATTTTTGTTCATTTTTCTTCTTCATATTTTTTCTCTCTGTGTATTTCATTGCATATTTTCTATTTATCTATTATCCAGCTTAGCAGTCTTCCAGAGTATCCCACCTACTATCAAATGCATTCACTAAATTCTTAATTTAAGATCTTGTATTTTTTAGTTCTAGAATGTGCATTTGGTTCTCTCTCACAGATTTTAATTCTGTGAAATCTTTTATCTTTTCATATATTTTCTTCATCTTTTTCTCTGTTATTTTTAAACATATTAATCATAGTTATTTTCAAGGTCATGTCTGCTAACCTCAAGTTCTGAATCACCTTTGGGTAGGTTCCCATTGTCTATTTTTTTTCTATTTGTTAATAACCAAATGGTTTTGCCTTATCTCATGTCAAGTATTTTAAATTTATTGAGTACAAAAGAACTATAGTTGCCAGTTGATATTCTCTTGCCACAGATGGAGTTTAACCTTTCCTTTGGTAGGCAGAGAAAGTAGATCATACATCACCATAACCCAATTGGGGATTAAGCTGGGTCAGGGCTGGGTCACAGTTTTGGTAAGCTTCAGTCTACTAGTTCATCAGTACTCCTAGGGTACTGGCCTCCAGGACATCCATTGACAGCCTGGTGGTCTTTGACTCTTTTGCCTTGAAATTCTGCAGGTGACTTAGTTCAAGCATCCTCTCACAGAGGTCAGTTTCATGAGTTTGCGTAAGATTTCAGTCTGTTTTCCAGGGGCTTTGGACTTTAGCCTCCCAAGCAGTTCAAAATTAAATAAATATCTTGTGTAGGTAACCAGCCATATGTTTGAGACCTTTCATTTTTCCAGTGTTGTCATAGTAACCGTGAGCAACTTCTAAAAGACTTGTTAGCTCTTTTTCTCCCTCAGTGACCCTCTGGCTGAACCAAGCCCCAATATTCAGCCCTACGCCCTGCCCAGAAACAGCAAATATTTGCAATAAAAATAAACTCTGCTGATCCTCAGATCAAAATTGAACCGTGTGTCCTAAGCCAATAATCACCTTTTCCTTTGACTTTAATGATACTGTAATGTATCATGGATACATACTGTATCTGGATTTCCTCCCAGCCCTCTGGTTTTCCTACTTGTAGTCCTCTTCTCCCCAGTATTCTTTAAATGTTCGTGTTCCTCTCTGTTTGATACTCATATCTCTAGTACTTAGCCCAAAGCCTTTCACCTATGGGCTTTAAATATATCTATTTGAATAAAGAAATGATTTACATTTTTTTAAAGTAAAAGGAAGGATATAAAACCAGCAATGAAGGCTTCCCTGGTGGCACAGTGGTTGAGAGTCCGCCTGCCAGTGCAAGGGACAAGGGTTCGTGCCCCGGTCCGGGAAGATCCCACATGCCACGGAGCGGCTGGGCCCGTGAGCCATGGCCGCTGAGCCTGCGCGTCCGGAGCCTGTGCTCCGCAACGGGAGAGGCCACCACAGTGAGAGGCCCGCATACCGCAAAAAAAAAAAAAAAAAAACCAGCAATGAGTATAAATGAGTGGCATAACCCTGTGGTAGAATACAAACAGGCAGGCTGACAGCCAAACTACACCAGCCCTTTTTCAGAAGGAGAAAATGAACAAAGACAAATAAAATCAGCACCTGGGGCAGATGGGTAGCATGTTAAGAGATTCTGAATGGTGGGGGGTTGGGGAGCACACAAACTAATTGATGTATTTTTTTTTCTACCTTCTTCAGTGATCTTCAATCAGTTAATGGTAGAATAATTATAATCAACAAGAACTGGAAGTTCTAGATAGGAGTTTAAAAGACTCCATGTTCTACACAGGAATGAAAAAGCTGTTAAATGGAGCTTAAAAGTATGTAGCTGGAAAAGAAACGTGATTAATTTTGCATATTTCAGAATACTCCAAAACTGTTGATTTAAAAAAATCTCTTTTTCATTGATGTCTATTTCCTTGTCAAGCGTAGCTATATAGCATTGCTTTAAGGACCTTCAAGATATAGTTAAAAAAGTAAATATTCACTGCTGAGTCTTGGTACCTTGGATAACACTGCACTGTACCAATATCAAATATTCCCTAAACATTCATCAAACAAGGGAGGAGGGGCTTCCCTGGTGGCGCAGTGGTTGGGGGTCCGCCTGCCGATGCAGGGGACACGGGTTCGTGTCCCGGTCCGGGAGGATCCCACGTGCCGCGGAGCGGCTGGGCCCGTGAGCCATGGCCGCTGAGCCTGCGCGTCCGGAGCCTGTGCTCCGCAACGGGAGAGGCCACAGCAGTGAGAGGCGCGCGTACCGCAAAAACAAACAAACAAACAAACAAAAAAAACAAGGGAGGGGGCATGCTCCAGACTTATACTCATTACAAGAAGAAATCCAATGTAAGACTAAGATTATACCACGAATAACTCAGAAAAGAAAAAAAAATGTAATACATGGATAACTGGTCATTGAGTATGCAGTTAATAATCTTTAAAGGCATAAATCTCATGAATTATTAATTATAATAGCCAGCATTTAATGAGAAGCTACTATGTGCTGACCCTGTGCTGATAATTTTACATATATTTTCTTACTTAATTTTAACAGTCTTTTAAGGTAGGTATCATTTTAACTGTTTTAGAGAAGAAACTAAGGCTTAGAGACTATAGCAGAGAGCAAGGTCTAGAAACCAGACTGCTGGAGTTAGAATCCTCACTACACCACTTACTGGATCTAAGAATTTGGGCAAGTTCTCTCCCTCAGTTTCCCGTATGAAAAATGGGGATAATAATGGGACTTACTTCAGGGTGAAGTAGATGGCCCATAGTCAGTGCTACTATGTCATAACATTGAGTAAATCATTCAGTAATAGCTTGCCTAAGGTCACACAACTAGGTGACAGAGCCAGGATTTCCGTTCAGGTTCCAAAGCTCATACCTTAACTAAAATGCCCCGTGGTTACCCTAAATTAGATTGTAGTCTTCCTGGTACATTTAGCTAACACTTAGTATGTATTTTATCTTGTTTCACAAAACTCCCTAAAATATTATCAATTGTTCTCATTACTTACTGCTTATTGAGTGCTTATGGCAGAGAACCAGGTACTTAACAGACAATGAAGACCTGACAATGCCCAGAAAAGAAGTGTCAGGGGCTGTGATTGTTGAGGACGAGTGGACGATCACTGACTCAGTCCCACAGGGGACGAGATTCTATAAGGAAAGATGTTTCGAGGCCAGGCAATTGCCAATAAACTATTTGCTTCAAGGAAGAAAAAGGGGGAAAATCGGCCACAAACTGAGAAGTATAGCCTTCCTCTGTCTGCTTTCATATCTCATTTATGCTGTCATCTGATTCTGCTCAGATCAGCTGACTTTTGTAAGATGATGCTGATTTTTTTTTCTTTAAGTAGAGAACAGGAAAAATGATATTGCTATTGATTTAGCCCTGCCTTTGTTCCCCATGCAAAATCAGACCTGTGCCCAAATGGGGCTGCATATTTTTTAGGGCATTTCCTGGAGTTATTTTTAAATTGGTCTTTCTTGTTCCAGAGCAAGTTGGCAGTAAAACCGTGGTGGCATTGGAAGAACCCAAAATTTCAAAACTCTGTGTTATCAGGTAACATTGACTAAATTCATAAATCACATTATGGAGAAACACTGGATCTGAAATGTTATAAGCAAGTCTGCGTTTATAAGCTCCAATTGCCGTGACTCTGGAGAGCTGACATTGTAATAGAGACAAGACAGTGGAGCAAGGCATGCTGGGCCGGGCTGCCCTCAGTTCCAAACAGGAAGCAGTGGGAATATGCTCCACATTGACCTTGTCACACCTCAGTTCAGAGTCTACACTGACTACCCTTGTCTACTGAGTCATATGTAAATGCCTCAGTCTTACTTGGAAAAATCTAGAAAACATAACCCCAAACTTACCTCCCATTACTTCACCTCATGAGCCCTGTACTTGATGCAAACTGAACAACTAGTCCCTTCCCAAACGAGCTTCACATTTTCTTTTAAGCCAGTTAACATGTATTCATTGGGCACTGCTATGGACATTGCATTGGGTGATGGAGCTATAACAGACTTGCGCTTTGTAGAGTCTGGACCGAAAGACTGACTTTTGCTACAAGTATGTCAAGTTCTATGAAGAAGAACAGAGTACTCTAGGAGTATATAACATAGGGAAGCAATCTGGTATGAGTATCAGGAAAGGTGTCCAGGAATAAAATAACTTTCAGTTATAAGATTAATAAATTTGGGAGATGTCGTTACAGCATGGTGACTCTAGTTAATCATAATGTATTGTACACTTGAATTTTGCTAAGAGAGTAGACCTTAAGTGTTCTCACCACACACACATACACTCACACACAAAGGTTAATTAGCTTGATTGGAGGCATGATTTCACAAGGTATACGTATATCAAAACATCACATTGTACACCGTAAATATATTCAATGGTGATTTGTCAATCATACCTCAATAAAGCTGGAACAAAAAAACAAAGAATTGACACAGCTAGCTAACTAGAGGCAAGACTGTGGATGAGTTTTGCCCCTTCTGGTATATTCTTTGATTCTCTCTTTTCCTACTTTGCAACACTGCTGATCTTTCTTACTGAACAGTGAGTTGCCTGCTGTTGTTTGCCAATGTAAACGATTTATAGATTTGTGAGGTTATTTTAAAATTCTCCATAAATTTTAAATTTATATTTAGAAAATGGAAAGTAAAGCAGTACTTTAATACTGGTTGTGCACATTTTTCTCCTTTCAACTCCCTTCCATGTATTTCCCTAATGGACTCATTGGAAGAAATGGATTTGTTTCTAATCATTTACTCCCACTTTGAAGAATAGCCTTATGGCTACATGGAAAAGTATAGGAAACCATGTTTACCTGGAATTACTCTGGCATTGTGCTACTACTCAAAGACTTCTTGAAAACAATATAAAGTAATAGCTTTTGTTGCTGGGCCACCCGGAAGCCTTGGCATCAGTTGACCCTGTGGATGCTGTAGCAACTGTAGCTCTGTAGTCATGGTAACAGCCTTGCGCTCCCGAGGCAAAACCAAGGAGCTTTAAGCATCACTACATTCTAGCCCAGCTTCTCTGATCTTATCAGGGAGGAGCAAGACCCGTCTGTTCCTCCAAGTGCACGTGCCCCTCAGCAGGGAGGGAAAATTGTGCATAATGTACCTGATTTAAATGTCATACTTGGATTACTCAAACAAATGAATCCTTATTCTGGTTTGATGGATTAAATGACAAGGTTTTTTTTTTTCAACTAGACTGTCGATTTCAATCACCCAGGAGCATTGTCATGAAAGCAGAGCATATAACTCTCGGAGGAGTAAAATATGTAGATTTCCCTTCAATGACACAGATTGGAAAACCCCAGGGGACCTGGAGAATAATTTTCATCTGTTTTGCTGAATGTTTTCCTTTCATGCAGAATGGTAATAAGGAACAATATCATCTTTCAAATTAATATGTCACGCTGAGGTTGCAGTAGCAAGAAACCAATCATAACTCAATCTACACCTGGCCTATGGTATCTTTGAAAGGCTGACTCCCCCTATATCCCTCCTTCCGAAAACTGGACTAGTAAACTGTAGCCCTAAAAGCTGCACATTCAACTAGCACTAGGGCTAAGCAACCCATTCATAAAAAGGACATAGGTAATTCCCCTTTCACTTGAGCTTTCCTATGTCCCTGTTCATGGATATATTACTTATGATTGTATAACCTCATATGCAAATGTGTAATAACAAACCAAATGGGTTTCACAACTGTATTTATTTAACTCTTGTAGTTTACCTAAACTGTTTTACACTTCACAACATATTTCATATCAAAAAGACAGCTCAAAATATTGTTTTAATGCTTTTTGAATTACATTGATCTTTTTTTCAGGTCCACTTTTCATTCATTCTATTCTACCGGTGTTTCCATTCCAAGCCAGTATAAGGCAAGAGCTCCTCAAGAAAATTATCCTTTATAAATTAGCTCTAGCTAAGTAATTTTTTTTTTTCGGTATGCAAACCTCTCACCGTTGTGGCCTCTCCCGTTGCCGAGCACAGGCTCCGGACGCGCAGGCTCAGCAGCCATGGCTCACGGGCCCTGTCGCTCCACGGCATGTGGGATCTTCCCGGACCGGGGCACGAACCCGTGTCCCCTGCATCGGCAGGCGGACTCTCAACCACTACACCACCACGGAAGCCCTAGCTAGGTAAATTTTTAATGCTTCTAACCTGTCCCAGTTCACAAGAGGAACTCTTTATCTCAGGGACTCAACTAATGTATATAAATGTCTGTTATGTATTATGCGAGATGCCATTGAAGAGACAAAGATGAAGAAGAAATGGCAATTGCTCTCAAGAAACTTGCAAACTAAGCTTGATTGAAATGGATCATCATCTTTGGTGCTATGCAGTCATCTTAAGCAATAATTTAAGGTCACGAACTCTCCTACCCTCATTTCCAACAAAACCCAAAGAAAACTGTAGGTTTACTCCTCATTGACTTTTGTGGGTTCATGTATTTGTTTTGTTGTTTTCATTTTGCTAACTCTAAGATCTGAAGCATTTAAAAGAAAATTTAAGCAAGCTATTGTGTTTGAGACATATTTCATTACAGGCATTTTGCAATCATGTCTGTGCTATGGCTGAGAATTTATTTTTATCACCAGCTTACAGAATAACATCTTAAATATTTTACTGGACTGGAAGTTTTTTCTGTCAGGAGGATCACAGCTGTTTGTCTCATGGCATCCTTGGTTCCACAGTCTGTACCAGATGAAGAAAGTGGTGTTGGTGAATATGTTGGAACTGTCATAAAATGGGCAACAAAGGTTCATTTTAAATGAAACTCAGATTTGGTGAACTAAACTTGAAAGAAGTCATTGTCCAAGAAATGACTTCACACCTAAATTTTGGGTTGGATTTATGAAAAATGAAAGTCAAATGGAGCACATTGAATTTATGATTTGGAAAATGATCTGATTTAGCACTGTGTCCTTTTGATAATTTATAATTATGAGTTTCATATCACTTAATTTTATTTTCATTTGGCCATTGCAATCTTCACCAACATCTGATAAGCAGAAAAATTTAAAGAAAGTTACTGTGTGACAGAATCACAAAAATAACATGGCTGGAATGGACATGAGATTTAGGCAGAAAAACCCCATATTTTGAAAATGAGGAAATTGATATCTCTGAGTTTTCTTCCAGTTTAAAATTTCAGATTTAACCATTTCTTAAGAACCCAACCAAACTGACTGATGGGCAGCAGTGAGGACTTGCAGTCAAATAAAAGTTGTCTGCTTTTAGTAGGATTCATTTGATTTACTTGCTTTAATTTTTTCCTCATCGTATTTTCCTTCATTTATTTCATTTTAGCTTTCGCCAAGTCAAGGGATGGTTCAAGTTCATGAAGAGTTATTAAGAGAGAGCCATTATCTAGTATTCTCCAGGGTGATATAATCTTAAATTGCACTGATTGGGATGTATGCTAAATATGGGGAAGAAATGGCGAACGGTGATAACAGGCTTTTTATGAAATATTTTGAGTTTTCAGAGTCTATGATTCCTTCTGCATTTAGGATTTACTTTTTCTCTATTATCTTATGGCTAGTCTCCATATGCCTTCACATTTTCAATTTACTTCCCCACTCCTTTCTTCAATTCTCTTCTTAAACTTCTGTAAACTCATCCTTCTCTTCCTCATGAGTGTTTTAATGGTAGCCCAAGCTGAGACATCATTTAATCTTCAACATCAGAATAGGACTATAGGGCTTCCCTGGTGGCGCAGTGGTTGAGAGTCCGCCTGCCGATGCAGGGGCCACGGGTTCGTGCCCCGGTCCGGGAAGATCCCACATGCCGCCGAGTGGCTGGGCCCGTGAGCCATGGCCGCTGAGCCTGCGCGTCCGGAGCCTGTGCTCCGCAACGGGAAAAAAAATTAAAAAATAAAAAAAATAAGGTGCCAGAATAGGACTATAAACTCATGGTCCGTGTAGCTGTTCCATTCTGCAGAGGAAACCTGTGTGAGAAAACACACACACACACACACACACACACACACACAGTGATGCTGTCTCCTAGGGACGAATCTCTCCTGTAGGCAAACTGTGGTTTGAAAAAATTGCTCCTGAGTCTTGGTATCAGCACCTTCATTTTGTTTGAGTGTCTCTCCTGAACTCAGTGATGGTGTGGTACCACGGCTTTGTTATTCCTTTGGGATCTCTAGGGAAGAGTTTCCTCACCCACAGTGCCTTCTGTCCTCATACTTTCAATCTCCCTCCCTCTTTGAAAACTTAATTTCCTCCGGATGTTATGTTCTCAAGATGCCAGTCTCTAAGACTAGCTATAATCTTCTAGATTATTTTTCTAAAGACATTAATGGAGGATAATGGCTTGATGTGCATCTTAAAAGGACTCTTCAGTGCTTTAACCTCACTGAATTTCTAGAAATTTCTAGGACTGCTGTATGCTGGTTGGGGATATTTTAAGAGTTCATACTTTGCTCTGTATGCCCTTTAATTCCTTCAGGGTTGGCTGCCCACAGTCAACTGTGAGCCAGTCCTGTTTACCCAGCTTAGATGCTTACATCTGGCATCTCAATGGAAAAACCAACAACAACAACTCTCATTCATCAAGAGACTATTATGACTGAGTTTGCTAGGACTGCTCTAACAAAATATCACAGCCTGGGTGGCTTCAATTGCAGAAATTTATTTTCTCACACGAGGATAGAAGTTCAAGATCGAGGGGTCTGTCGGGTTGGTTTCTTCTGAGGCCTCTCTGCTTTGTTTGCACGTGGCAACCTTCTCACTGTGTCCTCACGTGGTCTTTCCTCTGTGTGCACCCATATCTATGCCCTAATCTCCTCTGCTTATATGGACACCAGTCATATTGGTTTAGGTCTCACACATATGACCTCATTTTACGTTAGTTACCCCTTTAGAGGCCTTATCTCTGATGCAGTCACATTCTGAGGCTGTGGGGGCTTGGGCTTCAACATATGAATTTTGGGAGGATACAATTCAGCCCATAACAGATTTTCACATTATATCAAACAATGTACATATGTTATCTTTCACCACTAAAAAGATCTAGAGAGGTACATTTTAGTGTTCAATTTCTTTCTGTTGAAAAATTGAGGGTCCAGGAGTGTCAGTAACTTATCCAAGGTCACATAACTACTAAGTAGTGTAATTGGAAATTGAATTGAGCCTTACAGCTCCAAAGTTCTTATTTTTCTGCTATTCCACTCTGCCTCCAGCTAAGATTTATAGCCAGTCAGACTGCTCTAAGACACATTAATTATTCTTCTTGGAATTTTTGCTTCATGGGAAACTGATACTTAACTGATATGTAGGCAAAAATTCCTCTCGAAAGAATGTGTTCAAAAAACAGAAAAATGGACTATTTTTTGATAGTCAGATTTTTTAACTTGGTGAACATTAAAGAGGTCTTGCTTTTTCTTCATAACAAGGAAATTTTGGAATTTTAGTTTTTTACCATAATGGCATTAATAAGCTTTAAAAAAAAAAAAAGCTATCTAGTGTTTATCTAGTCTCTAACCCAACAGAGGGTGCAAGGTGAACTGACTTGGGATCTTCAATGTTTTATGAGAAAAGCAAGCCACAAAATCCTTAAGTTTTTCTCAATCCAAAAATGTTTACAAAGCAAAGGGTTTTCTGAGCATAAACCAAGTGCAGACTTCTTTTCGGTCTCCTTTTATATCACTGGAAATGTAGACAAGATGTCTCCTTACTCATTCAAATTATTTATTTTGCCCATTTTTCTGCTACAGCATACTGAAATGAGAGATTTTATGGGAAGAGTTGGTCTGTGACAAGCTAGTTCTTTTATTTTTATTTTTTTACAGCACAGAAAGTTTACATGAAAAAAACCCCATAACTTAAATCAAATGACAAAATAGTGACAGTATTCCTAAGGAAGATAATGGGAAAGTGAAATTCTTTTATATTAGCTTTCAGCTAAGACTTTTTGTCTAGTCATTCTAAAGTAAGGGGAAGAAATTAGTGAGGAAGAAAAGAAGAGTAAAAATTAAGGTTTGGACATTAGGGTGGTAAACTTGGAGATGGTATGTCGTGGAAATTGTGATAAAAATCTTTCTTTCTAGTCCTATCCTTATTACAGAAAAACTAGAGAAATACATTTCCTACTAGTTGCAATGTTTCTTTACTGTAGAGTAGTTATTACACTGGAATAAATGTACTGAGTGATGATGAAAATATAATTCAGCAATAGAGGGAAAAAAAGAGGAATTTGTTTCCTCAGATCTAATTGTTTAAAAATTAATATTAATTTTTATATAACTCTGGTCAAATTTATAACTCTTTTGGTAAAATTCCCCACAGAAGTATAGCAACTCTGCAGAGGTGTCCAAGACCACAATTATCTTAATGCCTAGGTTAGTGTATAGTACTAGAGGGCTAAACCTATAGATTCCATTTTAAGTGTTAGTTGGTCTCCCTCTAGGTCTTGGCCATTGACCTTACTTCTTTTTTTTTTAAATAAAGCTGAATTTATTTTATCTCCATTCACTGTGAATATAAATGCAGTGTTCAGAAAATATTTTTTCACTATTGCCTTATTCTATTTTTTTCTGTGATGTTATTTTTTTAATTTTATATTTTATAGTCGATTAACAATGGTGTTATTTTCAGGTGTACAGCAAAGTGATTCAATTATACATTTACATGTATCTATTCTTTTTCAAATTCTTTTCCCATTTAGGTTATTACAGAATATCGAGCAGCATTCCCTGTGCTATACAGTAGGTCCTTCTAACCCTAGTGGCACCTTGCTCTTAGATGCTCCTGATCTACAGGTAACTTAATGAGATTGTGGATAGTTAATGGTAAATCTAATTTCATTCAAAGAAATTGCAAAACAATTGTTCCTGGCATCAGAATATGTGAAGGACAGATCATATGCAGGGACCCAGCACCGTGGTTTGGCATTGCACCCACACCTCTAGAAGGTGGACATGTAAATGTGAGACTTCTCAAGTTTTGTAGATTGAAGATAGTGGTGAGAAGGCCCTGAGATTAGTTACTGCTGGACAAGAAAATTAACTTTCTGCCTTATATATCAGAAATTTAATTGGCAGCTAACTTGAAGGAGATCAAATTCAAAGATCATTTTATAAATTAAACTTATTATTTCAGCCACAACTGAAGTAGTTGTGGTGACTCAGCCACAACTACTGAGCCCATGTGTCACAATTACTGAACCCCACATGCCTAGAGCCCATGCTCCGCAACAAGAGAAGCCTCAATGAAGAGTAGCCCCCACTAACTGCAACTAGAGAAAGCCCGTGTGCAGCAACGGAGACCCAACACAGCCAAAAATAAATAAATAAAAATTTAAAAATTAAAAATAAAATAAAAGCATGGTAGTGAACCTGAGTGTCTTATAGGAAAGAGGACACTATGCCTAAAGGAAGTTGGGAAGTAGATTTTTTTGGGCAGGCAGAAGTGGGGAGGAAATCATTTTAAGCTCTAAACAGTTTACTCCTTGAAGATAGGAACTATGCCTCATTCATCTTGGAATCCTCAACACTTAGCCCGGTATCAGGAAGATGATGGGTTCAAACCATGTATGAGGAACAAATGAATGATATGTCATGGTTCACTTTGAACTTGGGTAGTATAAGTGTACAATTGGAATTCAAATCAAAATCAGAGCTGGAAATAGAGATGTGAATGGCTAGAGTACAAGAAGAGATACATTCTGAGGAAGAGAGGCAGATGGTGGTGTGATCCATGGTTGGGTCTAGGCAGGTGCCCACCTTTCCCCTAGCTTACCATTTCCATGCAGTGAACCAACTTTCATTGTCAGCCTCTGCAACCCTTTGCTTGAAGACTATCATTGCCCACGAGAGCCCCTTCAACCTATATGTGAGGCAAACAAGAAGCACTAAAGAATTAGCAGCCTGGGGAGCAGCCCTCAAACAATGTCAATGAGAAGCTGATGGATAAATATTCCAGGTCCTTCAGGCAAGGATAATTCTGTGGTGTATGTGCTATACTCTTTCCCAGAGTTCCCCACTAAAATCCAACCACAGTTGCCCATGGTGCTAATTTGCTTGATGGCTCACCTTGTTTTGGCTTCCTCCCCTTCCTCTATCACTTCCAATTGGTGTCCTGTCCTGTTGATTTTTCCTAGTTATTCCTTGCAAATATCCTGTTTTCAGAGTCTGCCTCTCAGAAACTTCATTAAGTCAGTGAGAATGATACAGATCAGCAATGGACGTGAACCGGACGAACCCAACTTTAGTGGGGAGCAACAATGGGTCAGGGCATGCCTGGAGGGCATAATAGGTGGTGATGCCATGTACAGGCAAGACAGCCCAGTCAGACCTGGGTCCAGTGGAGAAGGGAAGCACGAATGTACTCTGAATCCCACGTGCCAAGCTGAGGCTAGAATCTAGGATGTCAATTCTAAAGAGAGCTAACTGGCCTTTTGTGGAGTTCAATTAGACGCACTAGGTTGGTGATCCGAAAAACATCAAAACCAAACTGGAAGATGTGGAAATGGGCTAATTTCAAAGCAGGTAAAGGAAGTTAAGAGAGGGAAGGGTTTATACTGCTGAATACTAAAAAACTACCCAAGTAAGTGAAAGGTCCTAGAACCCAGAAAGGAGAGAATTGACTGGGTGACTGGTGAAGAGTTAAACAATAGAGGAATCTGTTTGCTTTGTTCTGTCATTCGAGTTCATTGTCATTCGCATACTTTCGGCATGTATTGTCTGTCTGCAAGTAGGCAAGTATCTGCTGTGAGCTCTATCCTTTATCATTCTTTCAATATTTGCTCTTTTCTCGCCTTTGCCTCAAGATGATGCCATTGGAATCTTCCCAGCACAGGCTCCTGTTTGTCCTCCCAGGTTTTTGCGCTCTTTAGGGTAGCATGACATTGGTAAGCAAGAGAATCAGGTCACATCAGGCTGATCCAGTGACTCTGTACCTGTCACCCTCCACTGTTGCTCTGTTCCAGCTCCTTGAGCTCAGAGCCAACCTGCTGTTCACCAAACTGAGCCAGGGTTCACCTCTCTCTGTTGAGCCAGTTGGCTGGAGTTTTTGTCACCAGATCTAGTCCACGTGGCTAAATTATGCCCTGTCTTTCACCCCAGGTTGTATGATGTCTTGTTTTCATTTTCAGGGTTGGACACTGCATGCTGATAGTCCATTTTGGAGGCCACTATCCAGATGGTCCAGGCTCTTCGCTGGATGTTATCGAAGAAGATAGACAGTTGAAAGCAACACCAGGAAACTGCTGCTGACAACACAGCAGCCCCCCTTCTCTGTGACAACTGCCCATTCATTGTACCACCCAGGTTCTTGGCCCCTTGCTGACATTTCCATTACAGAGAAACAATGACTGAAGGAGCAAAGATTGATGTCATCTTGCTAAATGAAGCTGCTGAGTTTTCAAATGTCAAGGCTTTGCCTCTTGGTATTTCACTTTCCTCCTTCAAAATGTTTCGTGCCCAAGTGCCCTGGGAAATGGCAAAGTTTCTTAATTCAGTCCCAGGGCATGTGAAGCTTGTTGGGTGAGGTGAGTCTAAAGAGCCTTGCACAGTTTCCTGTTGGTTATAGTGAAAATCAAAACCATTATCAACTCTCTCAGGAAATAATGTGGCCGCAAGGGAACTAAATTTGAAGTTTAGGTATTCCTGGCTCGTTTGAAAAGCACCAGACCAACCATATGGCATTCAGGACAACATTCTAATGAGAGCTCTGTGGGTTATGCTGATCAGCTGAAAGATCATATAAAAACATCTGTTAGAGAGCTGACTGTCCAATTAAATTCAGAATGATTCTAGAGTCATCTTTCTGCTTACAACATTTAGGCTGAAAAAGAATGTACTGGCTGCAAAATACTCAACTTGATAGTGCAGTTTTACTCTAAATGTTTTTTTCATAAGATCACTTCTGATGATGAAAAAGATAAGCAAATACCCAGCCAAAGAGGTAGCTCTTGTAAAGTTAGTATTAGCCTTCTTCATGTTAAGTGTGTTCATGTGTGTATGTGTGTGCTAAATGATGTGTAGTGTGAAATATAGTTATGCTAACCAATTATGCTATCTTATGGCAACCATTGGCTTGAGCTTAAAATATTCTAATGTAACTGTAAGACAGGTTAAACTGGTAAATTCTAATTTTATAAAAGGGTTAGTTACAAGTACTCTTTTCCTGTTTCACTTACTACAGAGGCATCATAGTAATTGACCCTATCATTTAAAGAAGGTCAGAAGAATCTGGGTGGATTGGTGGGCGGCAGGGAGGATAACTTGGATATCTTAAAATCTTTAATATCCTTGAAATTGAAACTATACCTGAACTCAAAACAAAGCCATCATACTCTACAATACTGATGGGCACCTTAGTGTGTAATACATATGCATGTACAGTCACACAGCTCTATGGAATATATGGTGCTTATTTCTTTTAAGAATGTTATGGATGCATTATGTTTGTACTTTCAGAGAGAATTCCTCATAATATTCAAATCGGGGTTCAAATCAAGTAAGGTAGATAAGCTATCAGTTTTTAGTTGAGTGTTCTTAAGGGAATTACCTAACCATAAACTCAATATTATAATCTGTATTTATTTATTTTATTTTTGGGTAACAACTTTATTGAGATAAAAAGTGTGAATTTGAATGGTTTTTAAATTGCATTCACTTATTTATTCATTTACTTATTTAATATTGTCATGCAATATTCAATTACTTTTTTTAAAATTGAAGTATGGTTAATTTACAATATTGTGCTAGTTTCAGGTGTGTGGCATAGTGACTCAGTATTTTTGCAGATTATATTCCATTATAGGTTATTAAAGTTATTATAATCTCTTTTCTTTTTTTGCTCTTTCTTTTATATCGAATGAAAGATTCTTTAAATTCTATAGTACTTTACAATTTTCAAAAGTTTCACAGACATGACTATAATCCCATAATAATATAATTATTATATTATATTATTATAATATTATTATTATAATCCCATAATAATGTCTTTTTTCCCCTACCCCTATATTGCCCCTTCCCTCTCCCCACTGGTAACCACTGATTTGTTCTCTATATCTGTGAGCTCCTTCATTTTTGTTTTATTCACTAGTTTCTTGTATCTTTTAGATTTCACATGTAAGTGATATCATACAGTATTTGTCTTTCTCTGTCTGACTTATTTCACTTAGCATAATGCCCTCCAGGTCCATCCATGTTGCAGCAAATGGCAAAATTTCATTCTTTATTATGGCTGAGAAGTATTGTATATATATATATACCACATCTTCTTTATCTATTCATCTATTAATGCACACTTAGGTTGCTTCCATATTTTGGCGATTGTAAATAATGCTGCTATGAACATTGGGTGCATGTATCATTTTGATACATGTTTTCGTGTTTTTGGTTTTTTTGGATATATACTGAGGAGAGGAATTGCTGGATCATATGGTAGTTCTATTTTTAGTTTTTTGAGAAACCTCCATACTGTTTTCCACAGTGGCTGCACCAATTTACATTCCCCCCCAACAGTGTACGAATGTTCCCTTTTCTCCACATGCTTACCAACATTTGTTATTTGTATTCTTTTTGATGATAGCCATTCTGACAGGTGTGAGATGGTATCTCATTGTGGTTTTGATTTGCATTTCCCTGATGATTAGTGATGCTGAGCATTTTTTCACGTGCCTGTTGGCCATCTGAATTTCCTCTTTGGAAAAATGTCTGTTCAGTTCTACCCATTTTTTTTTCTTTTTTTTTTTTTTTTTTTTGCGGTACACGGGCCTCTCACTGCTGTGGCCTCTCCCGTTGCGGAGCACAGGCTCCGGACGCGCAGGCTCAGCGGCCGTGGCTCACGGGCCCAGCCGCTCCGCGGCATGTGGGATCCTCCCGGACCAGGGCACGAACCCGTGTCCCCTGCATCGGCAGGCGGACTCTCAACCGCTGTGCCACCAGGGAAGCCCTCTACCCATTTTTTTAATCCGATTGTTTGGTGTTTTGTTTTTTTCTTTGATGTTGAGTTGTGTAAGCTGTTTTTATATGTGGGATATTAACCACTTTTTTTTTTTAAAGGAATGGAAACAGAAGGTAAAGCACCAAAAACTTCATGGGTAAAGAAAACCTTTCCAAGGGAACCCCTGCAATGTGAAATCCAAGATGAATACTTGGTGATTCTTGGCGATTCAAGGGTCTCATGGTGGAGCTGAGGCTGGACAGAACAGTGAGATAGCTGAATTTCTGTTGTTTTCTTAAAAGCAATTGGTGCATAGAAGAAAGACTCATCTCAATACTTAATAACTGGTATAATAATATTTTTTATTTAATGAGCACTTACCTTGTGTTAGATACTATGCCAAACTAAACATTCTACAGGTCATATATCTTTTAATTCTTACAACAACTGTTATTGTTAATCCTTACAAGGACCTGTTATTCTCCTGTAAATAAAAAATAAGAGCTATCATTGTCCTTATTTTACAAAGGAAGAAACAAAGTATGAGATTAGGTAAGTAACATGCCTAAGATCACCCAACCAATATGAAGTAGAACAGGGGTTCCAAACCAGGTATCTGGGCTTCCCTGGTGGCGCAGTGGTTGAGAGTCCGCCTGCCGATGCAGGGGACACGGGTTCGTGCTGCGGTCCGAGAAGATCCCACATGCCGCGGAGCAGCTGGGCCCATGAGCCATGGCCGCTGAGCCTGCGCGTCCGGAGCCTGTGCTCGCAATGGGAGAGGACAGGTATCTGATTCAAGAGCCTATTCTGAACAGTGAGCTATAATGACTCCTGGGATGTTCATCCAAGATGAGTTGGCTGCCACTTATGGTGCCACTGATGGACCCAAGTCTATGACTTCCAAAGCCTTCTTTGTTTGCCCAATGGCAGGGTCTCTCCTTCCTCAAGCTGAGACATAAGGGGAGCCAGCTCATATTAGAGGTGATAGACAAAGGGGGCGGGTGGAGACAGGAAAGTGCCCTTCATTTGGTCATTGATATAAATAAAATTTAGAATCCAAGCAACTCTTTGAAAGCAAAGGTCATCATACAAGCCCACATGCCTTGGATAGGGCTGGCCATATGATAGGGAATCAATAAATGTCTACAGATTAGTCAGGAATGCCTTATTCTCCTGGTTATTGTGTGTGTGTGTGTGTGTCTGTGGACACCTGCATGTGTGATGTGCATAATGTACCCCGTCTGCATCAGAATAGACCTGTTCTAATCTGATATATTCAAGTGAATTCATAGTTGACTATGAGTGAAGAAAGAAATACTAGACATGGTCAAGAAGTTAATTTTTCTAGAATACAAGGAAACTGTACATGAGTATTGGTTTGTGGGTTAATACTTTACTGGTATGTGTTCATGAAAAAAGCATCCGGGGTATATTAGCTCTGTGGGCACATATAATTTCCAATGTGGATTAGTGATGTGGTCATAATCCATAAATAATTGAAAACTTCTTACAGCAGTATGGAATTGGATCTTTATCACTGGTTCTGTCTCATGAGATCAATACTGAAAGATGTATCAATTTTAAGAGAGGGTCAACACTGGGCAAATAGTCAAGACTTCAGACCCTCTCAGAAATATTTTTCAAAACAGTACACAAATAGTCCCTGACTTATGATGGTTTGACTTAACAATTTTTCGACTTTACAATGGTGCAGAATCGATACACATTTAGTAGAAATTGTACTTCAGATTTTGAATTTTATCCTTTTCCAAGCTAACAATATGCAGTACGATAATCTCTCGTGATGCTGGGCAGGGGCAGCAACCCATAGCTCCCAGTCAGCCATGTGATCATGAGGGTAAACAATCGATGCACTTACAACCATTCTGTACCCATGCTACCATTCTGTTTTTCACTTTCAGTACAGTATTTAATAAATTCTATGAGATATTCAACATTTTATCATAAAACAAGCTTTGAGTTAGATGATTTTGCCCAGCTGTAGGCTAATATAAGTGTTCTGAGCACATTTAAGTAGGCTGGGCTAAGCTATGATGTTCAGAAAGTTGCACCTTTGACTTACAATATTTTCAAATTATGATGGGTTTATTGGGACATAACCCCATTGTAAGTCAAGGAAGATTTGGGTAGGATTGTAGCTCTCAGTTTTCCCAGTGAGAAAAAAAATCCCAAACCGGTGCCCAGTACAAAAATCTCCAACAAATACTAAGCTAATGTTCATTATTTGAACTGAAATATATCCGTGACTGAAAATATATCCGTGACTAAAAATGATTAAAAATTTTTCAGTCTATATAAAGAAATCTACAATTTTAAAGGTATTGGTAGTGCCCATATACTGCCCAACAAACATTTACTCAACAGGTAAATAGCATATCTAACTTTATTGGGAAGAAACATATAAATGGGAGATGTCTGTGATAAAAAGGAGAAGGGGGAGAGGAAGAAGAAAAAGAAGAAACCCGGTTATAGGTAGTTATAAGTAAGAACTAAAGCTTATTTGAACACATGGACATTCAACCAAGTAACTTCATCACTAAGCCGCAGAAAAGATTGTTTCTGGGTAACCAGAGACACTTGTAAATATATGTAAATACATTTGATTAAAATTAATGAAAATGGAGTTTGCGGTTTTGCTCAGATGTTATGACTAACACGGTTTGGCCTTGTGTAGAGTCTTCAGTGAAGCTTGGCTGAAAATACTGTGCTGATTTAATGCTAGTAGGACCTGTTATTCTCTTGTAAGTAAAGATGAAACCTACATGAGGGGGTGGAAAAATGAAAGAACATTGATAGATGATCAGGAGTCCATCAGCATGAGGATTGAGGGAGAAATTGGCCAAAGGTGACATGCCTGCCTTTCCCATACAGGTCACAGAGGCTCACAAATAAGGCTTTCTATACCCAAGCCCCAGATTACACCTTTTTCTGCCTACCCCCAACACCTCAATTTTTGTCCAGAAAGAATCTGTGCATACTGCCATACTACATCAGTTCTCCACCGTCAGATAGAAAGCCAAGTTCACGAACCCCCTGAACTCTGAGGGAAGGACCAGACACTATTCAGGGTTGTATCCCACATGCCTGGCATGAGCCAGTACAAAAATATATTTTGTTGAGTGATGTTATTGATTATTCTCATGTACTGGGGCTTGGGGGCTTGACTGACTTCAAACTCCCATTGTACCCCTCAAATAATTTGAAGAGGTTACTTAAAGAGATGCCTTCAGCCCTTAGAGCCATGACTTTTGAACGATGAGAACCTGGATTAGTTACTGCCTTAGTTTTCTCATCTATAAAATTAGTAGGATAAATGTGCCTACTTTATAGGTCTATTACGAGGTTTAAAGAAGATAATCACTTAACAAAGTACTTTACACAGAGTAAAAATTCAGCAAATAAAGTGTCTTGTATCCATTTTATTTTATGTTTTATCTTCAATGCCAAGAATAATTCCTAGCATATAGTAGGCACGCTATCTGTTGAGCCAATGAATGAATGACTTTATTTCACATCAGGTACCAAAGCATAGGTTTTGCTGCTAAGGTTGAATCCTTTGATCATGAAGAAAGGATGAGAAAAAGACAGTTATCGGGGGATGGGACCCAACCAGGGCATATAAACCTATAGAACAGTAGTTCCTAATCTTTGGGGGACATTGGTTCCTTTGAAAATCCAATGGAAGGGATAGACAGTCCATCCACAAAAATTTAGACAATTGCATACACAGGTAATCAAGGATCTGCAGGACTATCCATGACCTTTGTGTTAAGAATTCCTGGTCAGAAATTTAGGAGGATAAGGAGAATGAAAGGAGAGATGGGCATTAGAAAGACCTCAAGAAGCTGGATCCTTTCCCTATCCCTCCCCTACACGCACACAGTTTAAGTCAGACAGTTCTAAAACAAGGACCCTAGAGTGAGATTCTAGAGACCCGAGTTAACTAAAAGACTGCAGAAGCAATGAAGAGCTACAAGTCATTTAAATTAAAAAAGACACGGAAACTCAGATTTTGCAAGAGGGAGCTCCAGAATTGGGAAGTCAGCTCCTCTAGTGCCCAGTCTGCATTATCAGCATGAGGACCTGGAAGAAAACTTAAACTCTGGCGGTTCCTGAAGGATTACAGCCACAAACAGGTACAAGGCTCCAGGCACAGAAGGATTCATAGGGTGGAGTTATGGATGCTGGATGTGTCATAAGTCCTTACCGCGGGGTTCGTGCCCTTCCTCACCCTTTCCCTAAGGCTCTGTCTGTGTTCAGTAAGGATCAGAAGAGCCTATTCTTTTCTGGAAATCACAGGGAGAAGAACAGTCTTCAGGCTCCCAGCCTTGGGAAGGCTCCGGCCCCACCTAGGGTGAGTCGAGTTCTCAGGGCTTGTTGGCTTGTTTTCCTAGTTTACTAAGGAGATTTTTGTTTTTAATTAATGCTTATAATTTCCATCTCAAAGTGAGCTTGGAAACCCCCCGCAAACAATTCCATAAAAAATAAACCCAACTATCATTATTAATTTGTCCATGTTTAAAGATAAGGTTTTAAAATTTTTTAAAGTTAAACATCAACAACTGTTTTGGAGGAATAACAAAACAAAACAAAACTGTGGCCCTTGCCTTCAGGTTCACAGTAAGTCGAAAGACGTTTTTTTCTTCCAGTTTTATTGAGATATAATTGACATACAGCATTGAACAAGTTTAAAGTGTACAGCGTAATGATTTGACATACATACATCATGAGATGATGATCACAATAAGTTTAGTGAGCATCCATCATCGCATACAGACACAAAATTAAAGAAATAGAAAAGTGTTTTCCTTGTGATGAGAACTCTTGGGATTTACTCTCTGAACAGCTTTCATATATAACATACCACAGTGTTAATTACATTTATCACGTTGTCCATGACATCCCTAGTACCTATTTGTCTTATAACTGGAAGTTTGTACCTTTTGACTGCCTTCATCCAATTCCTCCTCCCTCCACCCTCCGCCTCTGGTCACCACAATTCTCATCTTTTTTTCTATGAGTTTGTTTGTTTTTGAAATGTAATTGATCTACTACACTGTGTTAGTTCCTGGTACACAACATAGTGATTCAATATTTCTATACATTTCAAAATGATCACCATGATAAGTGATCATTTTCAAATCCATGTTTGTACAAAAAGAAGTGTGATGGGTTTGTAGTCACCATCTGTCGTCATACCAAAAGGTGTTTTTGAAGCAACTGCTATGTGCCAGGCACTAAGAGATACAATAGTTGTCCTTGGGATACAGTGGTGCACAATGTGGATGGATTAGACTGATACCATAAAAAGAGTTCACGGCCCAGGAGGGAAATAAGCAAACAAGTGCAAGTTGCTATGACGGAAAAGCACGGGGTGTGATGGGAGCACATAATTTGGAGGCCTAACGTAAACTGGAGGTGGAAGGTATAATTGGAAAAGGCTTTCTTGAGGAAGGGATGTTTACATTCAAGGAACTTAAGTTCACTTGCAGGAACAAAGTGATCACACCTGAAGCAATATAGGACTCTAATTTGGACTGCAGTAGAGGACTGCATTGTGTGGAAAAGGGAGACCGAAGAGCTGGAAGGATCAAGAAGTTAGGCAGGACTTGAGTTTGTCTTTGAAGGAGAGGTAAATGGATATAGAAAGGGTTGAGGTTTTTTTGGAAACAAAATGGTCTAAGATACAGCATAAGGGAGAAGTGTAACGTGTTTGTAGAGAAAGACGTTGCCTGAATTTACAAATATTTAGGATTCCAAGGGGAGGAGAAGTATAGTCCACCCCGTACCCACAGGTTCTGCATCCACGGAAACAGAGGGGTAGCTATACTGTGTCGCTTTATGTAAGGGACTTGATCTTCCACAGATTTTGTTATCCACAGGGGGTCCTGGAACCAATCTCCTGCAGATACCATGGAACAACTGTAATAAATAACCACAGAGATGTTGTACATGTAAATACAAGGGAGATACCTGAAAGCCATACAGAGAACTAAAACTTAATGGGCCAGGACATAGGGAGCCACTGACGCTTATAGGGAATGGCATGATGAAATCAAGGTTTTAAAAAGCAAGAGGTAGATTTGATTGACAGAAGATGAAACTGGACTAAAGGAATCTATCTGAAGCGTCCATGTATGAGAAGATGAGGATCTAAATAATGGAAATGGAAATTAAGAGATAAAACCCAGGAAAAAGGGGGTTTCATGATAAACTTGATTTTGTATAAACCAAGAAGCTCACGATAAGACTTCAAACACGCTGCCTGGTTGGAAGAGAGGACTCAATGTAAGAGCCAGACTTGAAAGAGGGAAATGGGAAGGGCAGACCAAATTCAGTTTGGGACATTTTGAGTTTGAAGCTTACTAATATTCTCTTCTTTGTTATAACCCTCTGACAATTATTCTTTGACTACTTAATGACAACTTTTCTGGGGCACACTCCAATTGTAGGGGAGGGAAGAGGTCTCTTTCGTGTACTATAAATGAAGCTGTAATTCTTCACAAAAGAAAACAAAATTTTGAGGAAATTTTCTGAATATTCAGAGTATCTCTCAGGGTATAATTGAGTCGATCTCACACTACATGTGAAATAATGAACCTCTGAAGTTTTTTCTACAATTCAACGTGCAGCTCACATGTATTATAAATTTCAGTAAATTCAGTTTAACCAATATTTATTGAGCACACACATAGATTGAGCACAAACATACATAGATTAGGATAGTTTTTGTTTGCTGCACAGCAATTCTTTGGATGCAAAGGGAGACCAGTTTTTCCATCTGGCCGTTGATCACCTTCTGATGTTGTTTTTGTGATGATCATTCATTGAAATGTCTCTGTTCTTAGTGAAAAGACGCACCTAAACTTAGACTTAATATGAATCTGTGGTGTAAATTACTGAGGTTTGGCTGAGTAATCTATTTCTTCTTATTAAAAAAAAAATACAGCTCACACCCAAAATCGGATTCACATTTAAACCAGACTTTTTAATACTGAGGGAAGAGGAATCTGTGTGAGGGATTATCCTGAAGCCTCCTCCCTTAGGATAACTGTGTAGAGAGTTTACAAATGGATCATTACAGATGGGTTGCTGGACCATAATACCCGGTATTTAGCTCACATCACGGGCATTAGTCCTTTCTATTATCTTCTCACACTTATGTCTGCTTTGACTTCCTTTAACAGACTTTAGTTTTTGTCATGGAGGTAGACACCATGCACTACGCCAGCCTCACCTCTCTGCTGCAAGTAACTTCATGTGCTCTACTCACTCTTAAAGGCCATATGGGGTCACTCTAGGACAGCTGGAGGACCCAGCAGCTCCATGCTCCTCACCTTTACTCCTAATACCTACCTCAGTGCCTAAGTCTATACTGGGAAGCACAGTTCTTTCATTCTGAATCCTTTTCTCTTGAGAAATCTTTGAGGAAAGTTTCTGGTGAGTAAATTTTTATTTCTTATACTTTATTACATACCCTCCTACATATTATCGTTTCTATAAAATAAGTCTCTAAGGACCTCTACTAAGTGAGAGTGTTGGCCTAGTTACAGTTTTCTCTTCTTAGGGTAAACATTTTAAACTTCATGGGAAAAAAATTACATACATATTTAACTGAAGCTCTTCAGTAATTCAAATCAAGTCTTCCCAAATTAACAGCAATTAATGAAGTTTGTTCTCTTTCTAGAAAGGATATGGTATTTACCACCCTCTTATATTGGAAAAACTATTTTAAAAATAAGGCATAGCTAAGCATATGCTCAAAAACATTATACAATTAGTGGGCCTGAGGCAAGAATAAATTATTGAAATTATTCGACATAGAGAAGGAAATAATGCAATTTGGTTCAGTGATTTTACATTTCTGTTTGAGATAACCATCCAAGAATTAAAAATTTGAAAAACTGTCATTCAGTAAATTCTACATACATGTAAGCAATATTGCAATTGTTTGTGAATTACCACTGGGTTAAGATGAAAAATGGAAAGGACAAAAGTCACTGGGAAAAAGCTAACAGGACAAAAATAAGGTAGGGCAAAGAAAATGGAATGAGGAGACACAGCACTGAGAAGGAAAGGGACACACATACAGAGAGAATTAAAGAAAATTTGGACAAAAGGGAGACCACTGAGCAATTTCTTAGATGTTCCTAAACTTTCACCACCCCCTGCCCTTCACTTGGGTCATGGGTTTGGAAAATGTTTACCCTTTGTTTTTTGTGATTTGAAATTGGCAGTGTAACCATTGTTCTTAGTTCTCTAACTTCTCTTTAGCCCTAACCCTTCAGATGTTCTGTTCTTAGTGATCTAACTATTAGGTTTGGGAAATTATTTGATATGTCGAACAACAATGGGATAATATTATTCCTTGGATTCAATTTTAGGTCAGCGCACTGGATATAACAAGTCCAAGACAGGTATACCCAGTAGGCTGATGATTTCCCACCTCTGCCTTAGTTAAGTAAACTGTAATAGAGAACACATCTGCTGACACCATGACATTGTAATGCAATGTGTGTACACACGCTCGCACCCATACACACACACACAAACTAAAGATGCCTTTCTTGTGGCAAAACTGGTAGCATGTAAGTGACTGATGCCAAGTTAGCTATACCCTTCCATAGTTCAGGATGTGTTCTCATATTCTGTGCCAAGTTAAAGTTTTGGAGTGGTCCCAAGAAATTATAGAGAACAAACATAAAGAAAACAATTTTATATTTAGAGCCTTAGCCCGTGTATAGAGACAGGATTAAGATTTTCTGTTTGAGAGACACATTCAAGTAAATCTTTGTGGTTCAGGAAATATTAATAATACAAAGAGCTAATATATACTAATGCCTATCATGTGTGAGGCTCTGTGCTTGGTAGTTCACAAATTGAATTTTCTGTGAGATAAAGAATACAAGTATTTGCAAACTTCAAGTATATTTTTTTAAATAGCTATTGTCTGTAATATGTGTTACAAACCTTTAATATTGCAGGATCTGTGAAAGTAGGCAGTGTAGTAAGGTAGAAAGACATGGTTTTCTGTTGCTGCAAAACTTAGTGGCTTAAAATAACTGTTTTATTAGGACAATGATTTTGTGGATGGATTTCAGGAAGAGCTTGACTGTACATTTCTTGCTTGGCATCTGTAGTGGATTGAACATTGTCCCCCAACAGTCATATCCACCTAGAATGTTAGTATGTAACCTTGTTAGAAATTGTATATTCACATGTATAATTAGTTGAGGATCTCAAAATGAAATCATCCTGGATTTAGAGTAGGCCCCAAGTCCAATGACTGGTGTCTTTATAAGGAGACGAGATGACCCAGAGAGACACACAGGGACAGAGGAAGGTAATGTGAAAATAAAGGTAGGCGGAGTTTGGAGTTATGCTTCCTCAATTCAAGGAACACACTGGAAGCTAAAAGAGGCAGGGAGGGATTCTTCCCTAGAGCCTTCCAAGGAGGCACGGCTCCTCTGACACCTTCATTTCATACCCCGAGCCTCAAGAACTGTAAAAGAACACATTTCTGTTGTTTTAAGCCACCCAGTTTGTGGCACTCTGTTACAGCAGCCCTAAGAAATGAGCACAGTCTCTCATGCGATTGTAATCAGATAGCAGCTAGCGCTGCAATCATTGGAAGGCTCAACTAGGCTAGAAATCATGAAGGGTGAATCAACGGCACCACTGGCACGTCGGTGCTGGCTGTTGGCTGGGAGTCCGACCAAGACTGTCAGCGGCAGCTGCAATTAATCTCCATGTGAGCCTCTCCATGGGGCCACTTGGGCTTCCTCAAATCATGGTGGCTGGTTTCCAAGAGGGAATGTCTTGAGAAGAAGTTTCCTGAGAGCAAGGCTTCTCAAAGGCCAGAGCAGAAGCTGCATTTTTTTATGACCAAACCTCAGAAATTCCAGAATACGACTTCCACTGCATTCTATTCATCAGGAAAGTCACTAAGAGTAGCCCAAATTCAAGGAAGGGAAATTAGACTCCACCTCTCAGTGGAAGGAGTTAAAAAGATTTTGTGGTTGTCTTTCATCGGTTTCATAAACCTAGTTTCACATCATAACTCTACCGTTTGCTAGCTGAGAGCAAGTTGCCAAACCTCTCAGCCTATTTTCCCATTCACAAAATAGACATGACAATATCATTGATAGAAGGTTATTTCAATAATTAAACTAAATTAAATAATGCTGTTTCAGTCCTTGAAAATTACATGATGTTCATGTACATGTGTATGTGTATACACATAAATGGAGAATATAGGGATAACTGTGATGATATTAACTAGACAGAAACAGAATGCTAGTTTCAGAGGTGACATTTTGGGAATCCCCTACTTGTGCATCTGTTGCAGTTTCTATGTCTGACATTCAAATGAGGATCATGTTTAGCTTTATGATGACATGGAAGCTGGGAGGGAAACATAGCAAGGGTTTACATTTCAGCTCTAAAATGCCTAATACCACTCTGAAAATTCAGCAACCAGGCCCCCCACCTTACCCCATCACAAGGCAAAAGGATTGGCAAAACCCTAGATTCTCCTGCCCTTTAGCTAAAGTTCAATTTTATGTTTATGTAGCATTTTACCACCTCTGATTCTCTCAGTCTGCTCCTGGCTGTTGTAATGAATTCCTACCACATTTCCATATGAAGTGTTGCACAATTCAAGCTTTCCCTCCAGCTCAATGACCTTTATCAAGAAGAAAGGGAGCTTTGCTTCTTAACATCTGGGCAAATAAACATTAAGAGTGTGACAGGACCCAAGAAACCTTGAGTTCCTCTCCTTTACCTGGTCCAACTCAAACTTCTCCTTATTCCTTGGCTTCTAGTTCGTGGTATATTCTTGGGTAACAGACTTAGACCAGCAATTCTCCATCCATTCCCACAATAGCTTGTAAGCATCAGTCAATTTGGACCCGTACAGTCATAAAATATCTTTTTCCTTACACGCTTCATCATAGAAACTCTACTTCTCTCAGTTCTCAAGTAGGAACCTGGGATTTTAGAGTCATGATGCTGTCCAAGGATGCTACACAATTGTAGGAGTTTGGGTTTGTTTGTTTGTTTGTTTCTACACAATTCAAGTTTGTCCAACATGGAGGCCACCAGTTGTTAAAAGCCCAGATTCTGAAGCCAGACAACCTGGATTCATAACTCTAGCTCTGCCATTGGCCAGTTCTGTGTTCTTACGCAGATTACCAAAATTTTTTGGGCCCCAGGTTCCTCATTTGTAAAATGTGGATAATACAAATACCTATTTATAGTTATGAGAATTAAGTGGTTGATATATATATAAAGTATTTTAAAGCATACGTGGCACCTAGTAAGTGCTCAGTAAATATTTGTTTTTATACAAGATGATGCTAGGGGTTTATAGATGAATATTTTTAATAATTTTGCATTTATTTCAATGCATGCCTGAAAAAATATAACACATTATCAAACCTGTAATTTCAGATTGTATGGCTTGGGCTAAATAAAATTCATGAGCCTACTAAAAATGTAGATTATGTAAATTCCCCTATGTGATATATTGATAAGGAAAAATTCACAATGGTGGGCAGATGAATGACTAAAATTTGGGAAACATTTCCCTAGTTAGAAAAGAACTACAAACCAGCCCAGCAAATGGACCCACTCTTTCTTCATATATCTGTAAGTCACTCACAGACTATGCTCTTAACTTAGACCCAAGGCATTTATTTATGTTTGGCAATGGGTGTCTGCAACCAGCCCTGCGTACGGATTTCTTGCTCCAGCTTTTGGCAATGAGGCAGTTCCCCTGAAATAAGATGCGATTGTTCTCAAAACTAGACATACGTGAACTCTAAATAACTGCTATCTTGCTGTCAGCCTCATTCAAGTAATATGACAAACGTGGACCAGGAGCAAGCCAACTTGGTTTCTAATTCTCATTCTTGCCTTTTTTCAGCCGTGTGACCTTAGGCATATGACTTACTCTTTCTGGCTTTGTGTTTTCCTTATCCATAAAACAGAGACTGTAGCAACATGTCTGCTTCCTTATAGGGATGTTATATCAATAACATATGGTATGTGGAACTTCTCCACATCCAACTATGTACACAGACGTAAATACTGAGCTCACGATTAGACTGTGAAAAATTGTTGCTAATAGCACTTTCAGGGGAAAATAGACAACGCTCGAGATTCTTAAAAGGGAGCATAGCATAGTGGTCTGGCACATAAATTCTAGAGCCAGACTGCGGGGCTCCGGTCCAAGCTATGCCTCTAACGGCCTGTGTGAGCTGTGTGTCTCAAGGTCCTCATCTGTAAAATAGGGATAATAATGCTCAATTCAGAGAGATTTTATGAATAATGTGTTAACACTTGTACAGTGCTTGGGGCAATGGCTTATTATCGGTATATCTTCACCAAGTTAACTACTAATATCAAACGACCATCTTTAGACACTGCTGGTGAGAATTCTGAGCACTTACTAGGGTGATCTTTATTGACGCATGCAGTCTGGATTCTTTTTTGCTCTGCACTTTCCATTAAAATATAGCCTTTAAATGAATTGAGGAAAAAGATTTTAGAGGACACATTATGGGTTCTTTTTCTTTTACCTGCTCTATGTGACTTATCCCAGTGAGTATTATTTTTTAATATTTGACTTGGTTTTATAACATCTGGTGGTTAAATTTGCCCCTAAGGCCAGTGGAATTAGAGAATAGTGATCCAGCTTTGGGGTCTGGAATTGGGTTTCCTGGATCTGAATCCCAGTTCTGCTATTTCCGAAGTGTTTAGACGACCTTGGACAAATTACTTAAGCTCTGAAAATATCAGTAACCTCAGGCAAAAATTGGAAATAATAAGTGCTTATCTCATGGGATTATTGAGCAGTTTATAGAAAAGATGAGAGTGTTAAGAAAATGTTTATGACTGTTACTACTGGGTCAATTTACAGTAGAATCTATGGAGCCACCTTTCAAGTTGCTCACATGATGGAATTAGATACAGGTTCAAGTTTGGAGATAGAAGTATATATATAAGCAATGGCACGATGACCAAGGCTTCCGGCTCTGCATGCAGGAGGAAACTTGAATAGACATGGCCCACATTCTTCTTTTCCTACTGAAAGATTTTTTAACCTCATTACTTCAGTAAGATGCCAGGGACTCTGTGCCTTCCTTGTCTTTACTTGTCAACGGATCATCTTGCTATCTTTTCGTGTTCCTACACAGCATCTTGTTTAGGTTGCCAACTTCTGAAGAGGCATATGTTCATCTCAGGAATGTTTCTAGGGCTCTCTCTCAAAGTATGCAAAATGCTTGACAGCTGTGGTGACTGCGTCTTGGTTTGTTAAAACTGGAAGTTGAGAGTTATTTAACAGGTAAATGCCCCAAGCGTAACACATCCCGGCGTTACCACTGCCTTACCAAGACCCCTGAGGCTTTATGCTATGTGAAGTTTGCCATCTGCCTTCCAGTTCAGACCTCATTCAAATCAATGATTTTAACCAAATCAATGATTTTAACCAGTGAAATACAGTCATGCATTTCACAACTATGGTTTTAAGAGCAGTGCAGGCATTTCAAAGCCTTGATCCGAGAAGATCATTGAGATAAAAATACATTTATTTTAAGCAAGCCATGTGTTTGGCTCCATGCCCTAAAGATCAGGACGGACTACTGAATCCACCTAGGGACTTCCCTACACAAGGGGCTGGAGGGATTTTATGGAGCACGCTGACACTGGTGGAAACTCGTAAAACTAATTAATGGCAAGTGTTTCAAAATCTTCCCCTTTCAACATAAATCATGGATTTGTACCTCACTTGTGTAACACGTGATGCCCTCAGACAAAGAAAAGACTCAGAAGGACAGATTTCTGTAAGGAAGGTTGGGAAGGGAATGTGGCTAATAGAATAGTATCCACAAGAAGGACTAGCCACTATGATAAGCTCTTTACTTAAATTATCTTGTTAAATGATCACTTAATAAGAAGTACATGTTAATCAAGACCCTAAAATACATAAAATTATGAATTTTCAAAGAATATTACAGCAGTCTTTAGTGCCTCTTTACAAAAAACTAGTTGACAACCAGGGCAGCTGAGGAGATAGTTCTGGAATAGTTTAGTCTATTATTGCCCACTCTGGGCATCTGGATCTTAATTCCCTCAAGGCTGTCTGGACCACACAATCTAAGTATCTCCTTTTTCCCCATGACAAATCTATCCTGATTAATAATGGGATATCAGTCATTGGCATGAAATCAAGAAGGGCAAAGTACTTGCAAGCTTTCCTATCACCAGCTGGGCAACTTGCAACAGACTTTAAATTATCAAGAAGTTACCAAACATATGGGGCCTGGTTTGATCAGAAAGAAGAACGTAACAAGAATACTGGAGAGAGCTGTGATATCCTTAGATTAGTAAGAGCACTGCAGTGGTGTCCTTATGGTTCAAATGGAGTCCACAGTCTTCAGAACCAAACACAAACTCCTCAGTCTGGCACCCAGTCTTCCACCATCTTGGTTTCTGCCACTCCTCCTTCCTTTGGCATTCCCCTACTATAGAGCATTTATTCAGCTTCCTCTCTGACCATTTTCTTTCTATTTATTTATTTTTAAGTTGAGTACTGAGCACAAATTAACATAATACAAATTAATACCCTTGAGTATTTATTAAAAGAGATACACATACCTGGCTTAGAGAAATCAAAATCATAGAGACACGAAGTAGAATGATGGTTTCCAGGGGATGGGGGGAGAGAGGAGAGTGTGGAGTTATTGTTTAATGTGTTTAGTTTCATTTTTTCAAAATCAAAAGAGTTCTGGAGAGGGGTGGTGGTGATGGTTGCAGAATAATATGAATGCCACTTAAAAATGGTTAAGATGGTAAATATTGTTATGTGTATTTTACTACAACAAAAATAAAATGGGTAAAAATGGTAAATAAATAAATAAATAAAATGTCCCCCCCCAAAAAAAATACACACACTTAGAACATTGATAAAAATAATAAAATGACTTGTTGCTCATGACTGAATCCATAGTTTGTAACGGGAACTATATATTTGTTAAAGGATATTGAAAAGATAAAGTCATAATCCTCATAAAATATAAAATGTCAAAGATTTTGTTTAAACTGTTAATTAATAAGGTTTATCAGTCACAACCTATTCAAAGGAGAATCCAAACAGCAGACACATATACAGGCAATTAGAAATGCTGAGGTGAATTCCTTAACAGATGCACAACTGGTCAGTATCTGTGCCGTATTCATCAATTGCACCTCTGGGCAAAAATCATTTGCATTTCTATGGACAAGAATAATTTGTATTACTACAGTTTTCTACAATTTACAAAGCTGTAAGATACCTCAGAGACAATGTCACAGATAACCTGGGAGGGTATATCAGATGAGAAATCCAGTCATCTTTCTTTTTTTTTATTTTTGCCATTTTAAGACTTTCCATGATTCTTCCAGACATATAACATACAAGTGTGTCTATAACAAAATAATAGCCATAATAAGTGCTAGCCACTGTGATAAGCTCTTTACTTAAATTATCTTAATTATCACAGAACTCTATGAAGTAGGTATTAATTTAGGCTCTATAATACATAAAATGATAAACCTTCAAAGAATGTTATATCCAAAGGATCCCCGCAGTGAACACCAGACAAAATGCCTTGCCCCTCCCGGAACTGAAAAAGAAAACTTTTTAAAAGTGGAACATTTGATATGCTAAGTGATACAAAGTCCTACTGAAAAAAGAAAGATGAGGGTGGTGGAAAGTTAGTGAAAGTATGGTCCGAATTGAGGAAACATGGAAATGGTTAGATGGCTCGGTCAAGGAATGTCTCACAAAGACCTAAAGAAGAGAGGGAGAGTGGTGTGGATATCCAGGAAGAAGATGCACGTTTACAAGTGCAAAGACCCTTAGGTGGGAGCATGCCTGGAGTTTAAGGAACAGCAAGGAGACTAGTATGAATCATGAGAAAGAGTTCACTTTTCCTTTTAAACACTGAAGACACCGTTCATTGTACGGGCTTGATATCCCTCTAACCGTTTTGGCAACATGATGGGAATACAAAGACTGTGAAAGAATGAATGAATGGAGCCCAATGTGCTTTTTCAGTACAGTTCACAGAATCTTCGTATAACAGGCCTATGGAGTTTATTTTTCCTCCCCTAAAATTCACAAAGAGTTAACAATTTTTAAAATAAGATAACCCTTCATTTTATTGTCTTTTGACTAACTTGTTCCTTCTTATTTTTTAAGATAGCTTATTTTAGAGGAAATTAAATCCTTATTCTCTATTCCTTTATATTTAAATTTTTAAATTAATGTAATGAAAGTGCTAACTGATGTTGGAGAATGTCTATTAGCTCTCTAAATTAGCCCTTTAAAAGACTGATAGAGGTGCTTGGCCCAGAAAAAGAATCTTCACCAAATGTTTGGTTTCAGGTAGAGATCAAAGACAGTGTTTTCCCTTAACTTTAGAATATGGCCAAATGTTTAAAAAGTCATACATATTTCTTCTTTTTATTTTTTTCATTTTCACTGCTAATTTATTAGCCCTCCTGGTTTCATAACACTGTTATTTTAGGGCACTGCAGGACAGATAGGATCGTTAAAGTTATTAACATTATTGTATGTTTACTATTTATACAGCAGTTAATGACTTTCAAGTGCTTTCTAGGTCTTCCCTGTTTATTCCTCACTAAACCACGTGCTATGTTAATTTTTTCAAGGAGACTGAAACGCTCCGGAAATAAAAATATTAACTAACTACGAAGGGGACTAAATTTTTAAGAATCAAGGATCTCTATCTTGAACTTGTCACCTCATCTATCAATGCACTTTTCCTCAATCTCCTGCTGCTTCTCTTTCTCTTAACTCCTTTTATCCATTCCTGTGACAAATTTTAAGAACATGAGAAAAGGATGTGTGTGTGTGTGTGCGTGTGTGTGTGAAAGAGACACTGAACTATCTCATCATCATTACAATCCAACTTTCCAATTCAGAGCACTGAACAACATTTTTTTTTCTTTTATTGAAATACAGTTGATTTACAATAATATATTTATTTCAAGTGTACAATGTAGTAATTTGATATTTTTATAGACTATACTCTGTACAAAGTTATTATAAAATATTCTTTTTATTCCCTATGTTGTACATTACGTTCTTGTAACTTTATTTTTTTACCTAGTAGTTTATATCTCTTAATCGCCTTCACCTATTTTACCCCTCCTCCTCCTCCCCACTGGTGACCACTAGTTTGTTCTCTATATCTGTGAGTCTGTTTCTGTTTTGTTGTACTTGTTAGTTTGTTTTATTTTTAGATTTCCCCATATAAAGTGAAAACATACAGTATATGTCTTTCTCTGTCTGACTTACTTCACCAAGCACAATGCCCTCTAGGTCCATCATGTTGCTGCAGATGACAAGATTTCATTCTTTTTTATGGCTGAGTAATGTTCCATTCTATATATTTTACCACAGTTTTTTTATCCATTCATCTATTTATGGGCACTTAAGTTGCTTCCATATCTTGGCTCTTGTAAACAATGTTGCCATGAACATTTGGGTGTGTATACTTTTTCAAATTGGTGTTTTCATTTTCTTCAGATAAATACCCAGGAGTGGAATTGCTGGATCATTTTTAATTTTTTGAGGAACCTCTATACTGTTTTCCACAGTGGCTGCACCAGTTTACATTCCCATGAGCAGTGCACAAGGGTTCCCTTTTCTTCATGTCCTCATCAACATTTGTTATTTCTTGTCTTATTGATAACAGACTTTGTGACAGGTGTGAGGTGATGTCTCATTGTGCTTTTGATTTGTATTTCCCTGGTGATTAGGGATGTTAGCATCTTTTCATGTGCCTGTTAGCCATCTGTATGTCTTCTTTGGGAAAATGCCTATTAGGTTCTCTGCCTGATTTTTAATTGGATGTTTAAAATATTGAGTTGTATGGGTTCTTTATACATGTTGAATATTAACCTCTATCAGACAAATTTTTTGTAAGTATTTTCTCCCAGTCCCTAGGTTGCCTTTTTGTTTTGTTGTTTCCTTCACTATTCAAAAATCTTGTAAGTTTGATTAGGTCCCATTTGTTTATTTTTGCTTTCGTTTCCCTTGCCTGTGTAAACATATCCAAAAAAAAAAAATTTCTAATACCAATGTCAAAGAGCATACTGCCTAGTCTTTCTTCTAGGAGTTTATTATGGTTTCAGGTCTTACATTTAGGTCTTTAATCTATTTTGATTTCAGTTTTGTATTTGGTAAGAGAAAATATTCTAGTTTGACTTTTTTACATGTAGCTGTCCAGTTTTCCCGACAGAACTTTTGAAGCGCCTGTCTCTTCTTCTTGTATATTCTTGTCTGCTTTGGCATAGATTAATTGACCATAGTTGTGTGGGTTTATTTCTGGAATTCCTATTCTGTTCCAGGGATCTATGTGTCTGTTTTTGTGCCAGTACCATACTGTTTTGATTACTGTAGCTTTGTGGTATAGTCTAAAGCCAGGGAAGGTGATACTTCCAGCTTTATTCTTCTTTCTCAAGATTGCTTTAGCTACTTAGGGTCTTTTGTGATCCCACACAAATTTTAGGATTATTTGTTCTAGTTCTGTGAAAAATGTCATGGGTAGTTTTTTTTTTTTTTAATGCAGTACATGGGCCTCTCACTGTTGGTGGCCTCTCCCGTTGCGGAGCACAGGCTCCAGACGCGCAGGCTCAGCAGCCATGGCTCACGGGCCCAGCCGCTCCGCGGCATGTGGTATCCTTCCGGACCGGGGCACGAACCCGTGTCCCCTGCATCGGCAGGCGGACTCTCAACCACTGCGCCACCAGGGAAGCCCTGTCATGGGTATTTTGATAAGGTATACATTAAATATGTAGATTGCTTTGGGTAGTATGGACATTTTAACAATATAAACCCTTCCAATCCATGAACATGATATATCTTT
Source organism: Monodon monoceros (assembly GCF_005190385.1). Taxonomy (NCBI): domain Eukaryota; kingdom Metazoa; phylum Chordata; class Mammalia; order Artiodactyla; family Monodontidae; genus Monodon; species Monodon monoceros. The sequence continues at coordinate 29,482,556 of NW_021703768.1, read as the reverse complement.
CCATTTGTTTGTATCATCTTCATGAATATCATAATTTTTGCGGAACAGGCTTTTCACCTCCTTGGTTAAATCGATTCCTAGGTATTTTATTCCTTTTGATTCAATTGTAAATGGGATTGTTTTCTTGATTTCTCTTTCTGATTGTTATGCATTCTTCTGTATCACTTAATTTGCTGTTAATTACTTCTAGTGTATTTTTTCATTTTACTTATTGTATTCTTCAGCCCTGATTTGTTCCTTTTTATATTTTCTAATTCTGTGTTGAAGTTTTACTTTGTCTATTCTTTTCTTGAGTTCAGTAAGCATTTTTATTCCTATTGCCTTGAACTCTTCATTACATAAATCATTTATCTCTGTTTCAGTAGGGTTTTTAAATTTTTTCTGGCGTTTTATCTTGTTCTTTCATTTGGAACACACTCCTCTGTCTTCTCACCTTGTTTGACCTTTTCTGTTTGTCTCTAGGCAATTGGGCAAAACAGTTACCTATCCTGGTGTTGAAGGTGTGTCCCTATACGGGTGTGTCCCCTTGCAGTCTGCCTCTGCCCGGTGGTTTTGGTGGGAGAGCTGAATCTGAAGTGAGGACAGGCTATGCGTTCCCCCAGAGTGCACTGGCAGCTGTCACCTTGGTGCGGCATAAGGCTGAAGATGGAGGGGATATAGCCAGAGCCAGCTGTGATCCAGGGCTTCCCCCAGGCTTGATGGCAGTTGCCACCCTGAAGGGGGAGGGGCTGAGGCCCAAGGGGCTGGAGTAAGAGCCCTGAGTGAGCTGGGCTTCTCCTCAGGACAATGGCGGTCTCTGCCTTGGTTGGGGCCAGAGCTGGGGTCCCAGCAGCTGGAGCCAAAAATCTGAGCTAGCTCCACTTATCTCCAGCATGATGGTGATCTCCACCTTGGCTGGGAGCAGTGCCAGAGCAGGAGGGGTTGGATCAGGAGCCTTGTGTGGGCTGGGAGATGCACTGGGAAGGTCCTGACAGGATGGCCAGAACACCAGGCAGTTTTCAACCTGCTGCTTCTGCTCTGGAACTGAGAACAAGCAAGGCTGTCCACAAGGTCTTAAAGAGCAGAGTCTCAGTTTCTTACAGCCCCCCGTAAGCCCCAGTCATTTTCAAACCAGCCAAAGGGCCTTCCCAGTGCTGGACCCCAGGGTTGGGATATCCAGTATGGGGCTCAAACCCCTCGTTCCTTAGGGAGGATCCTTGATCCTATGACATTCCCTCATCTCCTGGGGATCCACCATGGCTGTGGATCCTGAACAGATCGTGCCTCCTCCTCTCCTGCCAGACTCCAGGTGGTTCTTTCTGTGTAACGTTCTTCATAGAAAAGCTGTTCTGCTAGTCCTCAGGTCATCCTTAGAGAGAGTTGCCCTCTATGTAGTTGTGGTTTTGATGTGCTCATGGATGGGAGGGGAGCTCAGGGTCTTCTTACTTAGCCATCTTGATCCCACCCCAGCTTTCATTGTTGAATGTGTTTTCAATCGTTAGAGAGAAGTGGGAAGAAGAAGTTACATTTTACTTCCTTTCTGTCTCACAAATACTAGTTCTGGTGGCCTCACATCATTGATTCTGCTCCATTTGTAGGCTTTTACTAGGATGGACTTTCAGTCGTCACATCACATCTTCTAAAATTACAGAGTACCGTTTTCTCTTTTACCTACATGCCCTCCTTAACACGTGAATTTGGCAGATTTTGCAAATTGTCAAAATGTTTTTAAACATATTATCTGATGAGTATTTGCTTAATAAAGTTTGTTATTTTCTCTTTCCTCTTTCCTTCATAAATGTGCTGATCCCAGTTTCTTGGATTGCTCTTATTTTTTCCAGTCTTCAGAAGGTGTATACTAAGACAAAATTTAGTCTAGACAGCAGCCAGGATAGAGAAAGAAAATCCAGGCTTGGAAGTCCTTGAGATTTTTCATGTTGAATGTATCTGTAAAGCTTGTCAGCAGTTTGGAAAAACAGTTTTAGAATCTAAAACTCTTGGTTCAAATATTAGATCTAACATTTGCTAGCTCTATAGTCTTTGGCAAGTTAATTAGCCTCTCTGAAACTTCATTCTTCTTTTGTAAAGTAGGGGTGACATTTTAGGGCTTAGCTCAAGAAATGCTTATAAGAATTAAGATAGATAAAGCATACAAGTTCTTGTCTTTAGAATCATTACCTCACTTAATTCTTATAACATGCCTATGATAACCAATATTGTCCCAATTCTACAGATAAGACAACTGAATATTGACCATAGTCACAGAGCTAGTATTCATTCATTCATTCACTCACTCATTCATTCTTTAAACAAATATGGATAGAGAGCCAGCTAGTTGCCTTCAGGGAACCTTCTATTCTAGCGGAGAGAGATGACAATAAACATATAGCAAACATACAAATGAGAATTTTTGGAATAATAACTGCACTGAGGAGATAAAACAGGGCAACAAAGAGAGAGTTATGGAAAAAGAGAGGAGGTGTGTCCAGAAAGGTCCCCAAGGAAGTGACATCCAGCTGACACCAGAATAATGAAGAAGAGCTGTAGAACAGCAGAACAAGTAGAGGGAACAGCAAAAGCAAAATCAAGGGCACAGGCTGTACATTCAAGGGTGTGCATCAAACAGTTGATAGTCGTACTACCTTAAAAGGAGGCTTGCCCCTCCGGGCAAATCTCTTGTAGCTTTAGCGTTAATCAGAGAATGAATAACTCTACGGCACTTAGTAGTCTTCTGGGTTTGTGACGTACATAGTCACCAACGTGTTTTTTCAAGTTTAGTAATATATTGTGTTCCATATACTTGTCATTCTGTGATTCCAAGGTAATGAGATGACAGGGTGATCAGAAGGTGAATATGCCCGTTGTGTTTCTTGCCAGGTGCTAACTTCAAAAAAAGCAACCTCTCCATTAAGCTTCACTGGAGAGGAAAAGAGGGAAACAAGCTTTTAATGAACAAAGCAATCCAAGTCATTACTTGGCTGCTGGGGCACACACGATGCAGTTTGCTCAGCTCTTTTGAATTCGGGCTGACTGACCTCTCAACAGAGCAGGAGCAAAGGTACTACACAGAACGTGTCTTTAAGAGAGCTGTCCTCTCCTAAAGAGTCCGTGCTAGTTTCTGCTGCCACATTTCACATCTTTTTGTGGCTCTGATTATACCATTCCAAGATATCAAATATTTTGAATATTATTAGAATTTGGCAGGAGATTTTGATTGGATTTGTGACCAAACTAATTCATTAGTAATCCTCTCTGGTTAGTCTGTTGTTTACATATTGTGGTATGTTCTCAGATGTAAATTATTCATATTTGGGTACAGAAAGTGAGGAGAACCAGAAGCCCCAGTAAGACCTCGGGTGGAGCAATAACTATAAAATCACAGTGATTCAACATGGCTGCGGTGCTTACCACGAGGCATAGTTCTTTACACCAGCTGCATAGGTCCCAAATGAAAAGATAGACAGTAAGTATATTCAAGAAGCACCTCAGAGTCTCTGGCCAGTAAGAATGTGACAGTAAGAGATGTAAATTGTATGCCACCTTATACTAGGTTTATTAGTTTCCTAGGGTTGTCATCGTAAAGTACCAAAAACTGGGTGACTTACAACAGACATTCATTGTCTCACGATTCTGGAGGCCAGAGGTCTGAAATCAAGATGTTGGCAGGGCCATGCTCCCTCTAAAGGCTCCAGGGGAGAATCCTCCCTTGCCTCTTCTAGCTTCTGTTATTTGCTAGCAATCCTTGGTTTTCCTTGGCTTATAGATGCATCACTCCAGTCACATGGCCGTCTTCTCCCTGTGTGTTTTTACGTGGTCTTCCCTCTGTGCGTGTCTGTCTCTGTGTTCAAATGTTCCCTTTTTAGGTGGGGGGGGGATGGGAGGGATAAATTAGGAGATTGGAATTAACATATACACACTACTATATATAAAATAGATAATCAACAAGGACCTACTGTATAGCACAGGGAACTCTACTCAATACTCTGTAATAACCTATATGGGAAAAGAATCTGAAAAAGAATAGATATATGTATATGTATAACTGAATCAATTTGCTGTACACTTGAAACTAATACAACATTGTAATTAACTATGCTCCAATATAAAATAAAAAATGTAATTAAAAAAACAGATGTCCTTTGTTTATAAGGACACCAGTCATATTGATTATGATCCACCCTAATGACCTCATTTTAACTTGATGACCTCTATAAAGACCCTATTTCCATATAAGGTCACATTCAAGGTCCCAGGGGTCCAGGGGTTAGAACTTTAACATGTCCTCTTTGGGGGACACAGTTCAACCCAAAACACTAGGTTATGCCAGTGTTGACACTGGCAACTTTTTAACCTGGGTTACCCAATCAGAGGTGGGAACAGGATAGGACTGCCAGACTTAGAAGGAAAAAAAAGATGCCCAGTTAAACATGAATTTCAGATCAATGATGCATAATTTTTTAGTGGACGTACGTCCCAAATATTTTATGAGACACACTTATGTTAAAAAATGTATTGGTTATTTATATGAAACTCATCTCTAACTGGGTGTCCTGTGTTTTATCTGGCAACCCTAAAACACACTCTTGTGAGTCCTTCTTCTTCTGGTAGCTTCTAGGTTCCTCCCCTCCACTCCATCAAGATACCAGAAGCAATGGCTATACTGCAAAGAATCCAGCAGTAGGAGTTCTGAGCCTTGACTTCCAGGACCCAGCGTACTGTATAGGTGTTTGACGTGACCAAAGCACGTAACATCTCTGAGACTCAGTTTGTTTATCAGTTCAAACAGAAATAAGAATGTCTTTCCTACTTACCTTCTATTATTGCTGTGATGCTAAAACAAGATAAATGAAGATATTTCCCAAATATGCGAGTATATTAGAAAGTAATAGTAGAAAGTTCTTTGTACAACTTCAAGTTTAGGAGCTTGAAGTTCTGCCTTATTCCTTACTCGGAAAACCAATTCAGATCAGCAGATAGAACGTGGGTGCCTCATCCCCTTACCTTTCATAAATTAAGGGTCTCCTTGAAGAACCATTGGCCTGGCTTCAGTACTTCAGTAAAGAACTAAAGAATTGGAATGAAAAATGTTGGCCATAAAAGTGACCCTCTGAGATGATGACCAGGACATTTTGCTTTCATACCTCTGCCCTGAAATATAAAAATGTTTCTCCATCAACAGTTTACTACATCTCTTTCTCCAGAGATGGAATTCGTTTGTGTACCTGTAGGTGAGAAATCACTTTTTAAATCTGGAGAAAACCTCATCCAAAAAAAAAAAAAGTAGGAATAGAAAGAGACCCTGAAATGCTGAGTACTGAGACCACAGCAGTTCATGAACAATATGCAACCAATTCTGGAGAAAATTTTCAAATAAGAACCCGAAGAATTACCCACAATTGCTAAATAAACACTCAACGTGGTTGCCATCAAAATGAAAATCCGTCATTTCTATTTTGACTCTAAGGGCCCGTAATTAAGTAGGCTTGGCAGCTGTTTTAAATCCACGTACCTAAGGAGGAAAATCATATGTTTTATCCACTAAGGAGGTTGTGGTTTGTATTTTAAATTTTGTCTCCAAGGGATGTTTTACCAGTAGGTGAAAGATTTTTCTTCACATGTTTGTCAAAATTGCTCTTGTCAGAATTTATGAAAAGTATCATAAAGTGAGAATGAATTTTCAGTATGAAATTCAGAATTGCAATGAATTTTCATTACAGTAGATTGCTATAATTTATGTTGCATTTCAAGATGTTTACCATTCTATTTTTCTCAAATATGCTCTTGTTAATATGTAAGTATACTATATCAGTGCATCAATGGAGTGTCACTACTTTAATTGGACATTTAAGTGGGTTACTGTCAAATCAATTGATTTTTTTTTGTTTTCATGAAACATTTTATTTTACAGCTATCTTCTGCTTCCTGCAAGACCACTGTATAACAACGTGCATGGTCTATAACTCAACTTGCAGACTGTGCAAAGAGTAAATTCTGTGAACTTGCCAAGGAGAGCAGTGTTTAAACATTTTTGTTGTCTAGAAGAACAAACAGCTCTTGCTTTAACTGGAACATTTATTTGTAAGTAATATTTTCCTCTTTAATCTTGTGTTTAATTTAGAACATGGCTTCAAGATATTAGTCTTTTATAATAGTCAGTGACTTTGTAATAACCAGTGACTATTTCCCCAAGGGTCACATCACTAGTGAGGAGTACAGCTGAAGAGATGGGGAGTCAGCCTGTCTGTCTTGCTAAAAGGATTTGGGAATGGGAAAAAACAGGCCTGTACCATTCTGGCTATCCCGCCATGGGAATAGAGCTTCCCAGATAAAAATAAAATGACAAGAAAGATGTGATGACATCTGCTGAGTGGACCCACCACGCAAACACATCCACTGATAGGCCTGAGAAATGTCCATCATCTGAGAATACCAAGCAGCCTGTGCATAGGCTACAGGTTCTTGTTATTGATCAGTGGATGCTGTAGAGGACCTTGAGTTGTCTTTCACAGTAGTCTGAATCTGGATATCCCTCAATTTGGGAGTATCTAGAGATTTTTAAGATATAGAAAGGTATTTTTTTTTTAGGTGTGCAAGTCTTTTGACAGATGACTTTGTATTGGGCCATAACAGGACTAAGCTTTAGGACCAAACAAAGATTGTTTACTACTAGATCGAACTATCTTCCTGAAAGTGAATCACTACTATCTATTTTCGCTTGGCTGTACTTCCCCTTATTAACTATTTCCTACCTTTGTAAAATTAAAATAAAATAAAACAAAACTTTAAAAAACATTTTCACACTAGTTATCTCCAATCTCTCATCCCCATTTTATAGCTGAGGGACATAGGCCTCAAAGAGATGGGGCAACTTTCCCAGAGTCCCACAATGAGTAAATCATCTTAAAGTACCATGTATCAATTATTCCTTCATGGAAAACTATTGATTAGAACCTACTAATGCCAGGCAACATGGTAGGTGCTGGGATCAATTGGTGATCAATCAATAAATAAGACATATATGTCCCCACCCTCCTAGAGCCTACGGGCTGTGAAGGGAAACAGTTAAGCGAGCAATGGCAATACTGCATGATGAGTGTTTTCCTAAGTGAGGCCTAGGGTGCTGCTGAGAGGTTGTCAAAGGCCCCACAACATCACCCTCTTAAGTGACATGTATAGAGCACTTGCTGCATGCCAGGCACCATGTCATCGCTTCGCAAATATTATCTTTTGTAATATTCACCCGGGCTTAGGTGGTTGATAGATGAGAAAAGTGAGATATGAAGAGGTTAACTAACCTACCCTAGTCAAAAGGAAGGTGGAACCCAAATTCCACCAGGAAGTCTGGTCCAAGTCCACACACATAGACCTTTACCTATTATGACCAATTATAACCTTCCTGAAGAAAAGATTAGGATATTTTGCCTAGTAAAGTAACCCAGAGTTCTGTCTAGTAAGGCAGAAAGGGCTAGATTAATGATTGATTTAAAATAAAATCTATTACAATTTCTAAACCGAATTTCTTTCAAAATTGAAATAGATCTCACAAGAAACTAACAAAGTTAAGTTTCTGTGGCCAGGGCATAGAAATTCTTTTAATGTTCCAATTGGCCCACAGTTGAATCAAAGGGTTTGGCTACTATGTTCATCTCTGTTATATAGCAAGCAGGGTTTTTAATCTTCTGTAAATCAATCAGGACGGTAAAAATCGCCAAATGGTCATTATGACCACAGAGTACTTAATAGATGCAGCCTTTGAATCTTGTTGCTGGAAAAGCACCTAAGCTTCAACCATAGTAAAATTTCCCCTCTAGAAGACTGGTCCAGGTCCAAGCTTATCACAGCACATGGAATAATATATTCCTTCATTTTTTTCCAGCCTCTCTTGAGTTTTGTTTTTCACAATTTTTTTTTTTTTTTTTTTTTTTTTTTTGCGGTATACGGGCCTCTCACTGTTGTGGCCTCTCCCGTTGCGAAGCACAGGCTCCGGACACGCAGGCTCAGCGGCCATGGCTCACGGGCCCAGCCGCTCCACGGCATGTGGGATCTTCCCGGACCGGGGCACGAACCCGTGTCCCCTGCGTCAGCAGGTGGACTCTCAACCACTGCGCCACCAGGGAAGCCCCTTCATGATTTTTTTTAAACTTCCATCCAGGCACATTTAACAAACTTCCCATTCTCATTAGTTATAATGCTTTTATATCAGATAAATGATTTGGTGGCCTATATTTTTTTTTTCTGGATACGAATTAGGAATCTAAAATATTGCTAGCAATCAAGAGTTAAAGACAGGTGGCAAAAGTGTTTCAGCAAGAGTAGCACCATTTTGTTTTGTTTTGCAGTTTGGAAAAGGAAATTGCATTGCTTTTGAAAATAATTGTTGTGAAATTCTAAACCATGTCATTTCTGTTCTGGGCTTCAATTGAAACTATCTTTGTAGCAAGTCACTTCACACAAAGTCCTGTTTTTAAACAGCCTCAATCTATGTAAAACATTTATCCCATTTCCAACAACATATAGGAGGGCAAACTAGGACCAGTGAAAATAAAATTACTGTGAACTATGACATATTATTTAACTAAATGTATTCAACATGTGCATTAGCTCACATATACCCCAAATCATATATTTGTTCTTTTAATGTCAACCTTATCTGTATATTAAAGACAAACTTAATCTTCATGAAGATTTTTTTTAATGTTTGTTACCTCATCAGTTGTTAGGATAACTGACAGCCTATCTTCCCACTATGACAAATGTCTGAAGTGACTCTCTATTATTACTTTATATATACAATTTTAAACTAAATATGTCATTACTTATTTAGATTATTACCTTCATATCAACTTTTGCTCTTTTTTGTTTTTTTTCAAAGATTTACAATTTTTTTCAAGATTTATACTTTTAAGGTCTCTGTACATAAGTATTCTATAAACTCTGAAAATTTCAAAGAGGGCTAAAATTTATGTTTACAATAGGTAACAGTGTTGAAAAAAGTACAAAACTCCAACAATACAACTGTCATAAAATACAGCTTTGGAGGGGGTATATAATGTGAATTTTTAAAATAACATCTTAAAGGCATATGCTTTCACTTTTTCATCAAGAAGGTGAATAACCTCTTGGTAGAGGAGATTGTCCTCAATTATGTCAGATCTGTAAGAGAGGGTAAACACGGAGCGAGCATTCAAAGTTGAATGGAGAGCTGAGTGATAGGAGATAGTAAGAGTTTGTTAAAAGAGCATAGTATAAAAATAGAACTGTTGGCAGAACAACAGAAAGATAAGAAAACAAATGGAATGATAACAAGGCAAAAAAAAGCTATCCTTTAGGGAGTGCTTATTATACATCAGGTATTGTTCTGGGATGTTTGTATATTTCAACTCAATCATCAGACCAACCTATGAAAATCGGAAAACTGGTCGGTTTAAGCTGAAAATGGAGAAGATGTTGAAACACAAAGAAGGAAGTGAGAACTTCAAGAGAGACACAACCAACAAGAAAAGGTAAATGAACATGAGGAAATAAACAGAGCACTGAGCCTTGGAGGTGGAAGCAGCAGGAAACAGGCCACGAACAGCCAGTGCAGTCAGGGGTTAGGAAGCTGGACATGTCAGCCGGTCAGAAATGTTCATTCCCACCTCCCAGCTCAAATCCTTTCTGACCTCCTGTCCTGAAAGAGTTAGAATTAACTGGTAAATTGAATACAATTTATTGAGTAGGAAGAGGGCAGAAGAGGGAAAGAAGTAGAAGACCCCAGTTCTAAAGTCTGTGTGGCCTTGGGCAAGTCATTCTCCTTTCTGGTCCTTTTTTTCTTGCTATCAAACTGTTGGCATTGACACAGCCATCCTCTGAGGTCCATTCCAGTTCTAATGTGGTAGGTTTGGGAAGGCATTGGACATAATGGATGTAAGCCCACTTTTAACAAATACAAGTTGTTATTATTGATTCATTTGATAATGAAATTCTAAATTTTCAATCCATAAGAGGTTAGCTTGGACTCTGAGGGGTCAACTCGGGCAGTGCACTGAGATTACTCACCCCATATAGGTGATTTCCAAGCAGGGACAGACAGGCCCTTCTGGGTCTTCTCAGCCACCTTCAGCATAACTACGCAGGACAGACTCCCACTGTAGTCAGATGCTCCCAGATCAGCATATTCTAACAATTAGCCACAGCAGAGTCATTTGTCTTAAATTAACTTAAAGTTGGTTAGCTAAGGTCTAATTAAATATTGGAAATTACTTGGAAAAACAATTTAAAAAGTCATTCCACAAAACCAGCTTGTCATTGCAGAAAGCTATAATAAGCCAGGTTTACAAAGTATGGGAAATCTTTTCCACAAGTGTGTGTTGCCTTCAGAAAGAGCTAAGGTGCTCATCTAAAATAACATCTTGCTAAGGGTCTTTGATGAGAAAGCTGTTATCTCAATGTAGCTTTGAGAAATATCAGCTGTCAGGTTTTTTCCTACAGTTGGGAGTAAGTAAAAAAAGAATAAAAGTAAAATTTTTTATTCACAGCAGCTGAAAGATTTATAGAAAATATCCAAACCACATAATAGCAATATAACCCAAATTTCCCAATTACTTCTAGATCTGTTCTTCAAGTCTACAGGCCTTCCTCTTATTTTTAGGTATTTGGTGGGGTTTTCCAATCTACCAACTTACTGACCACAGTTATTTCTGGTACATTAGTGCTCCTGAAAAATTCAAAATTGCCCCATTCGTGGTTTAGTGCTTAAGATTTAGAATATAGAGCAATATGACCAGCACCGGCCTGGGGCTTTCCAAGAATGGTCTAGAGAGACCGTCAGGGGAATTCTCAGTTCCTCCTATTAGGCTCTGTTGATGCTTCTCTTGTCCTTGTTAAGTTTTCTAAGGTATTCATTATTTTGAGCTGTGGTTATAAATTTCAACTTGAAGGTAAGTCTGTAGTAAATAAGAAAGTAAAAATCACTCTTCTTGGGGCAAAGTGGTGGGTAACCTGCCCTCCTCTAAAAAGAAATTCAGTGGTTTAGTCTCTGTCCTTCTGGTGGTTCCATAGAACCGAAGTGGCCCAGCTCTTCCAACTTCTTTTGCCTCCATTCCTCACTTCATCAGCTGAAGATAGGAGCATCTCTTTGGACCCAAATGGACAGAGGAATTAGATTTGGGATATTGAATATGTTTCCAGTGAAAGTCCTTCATTGAGCAGCTGCCACTGCCATGCACAGGGTGTTTTCCTCAGAAGTACATGAAAGCTAAAGAAAGTAGAGGGGCCCATGCAAATTCTCAGCAAGGCTGACCTAAACATAGAGAAAAGAAGGATGTTCTGAAGGCTAGGGTAGGACTCAGATCTGGTTTGTTAGTTTGTAATCACCTGTAGATCACATCTACACTCTGCCTTGAAAATCTAGTTGAGACAGAAAGAGTCCCAGAAGAAGAGTAGATGTGGACTCCAGGCATCTCACTGGATGCTTCCAAGACAGTGTGGAATAAGGCTGAAGATCAGGAAGTGTGTTCCCATGAGCTAGTGTTGAGTGACAATACAAAGTAAACTGCCCTGGGTTAGTCTTTGTTGCCTACGTTTGTCTTTCTGTTTATTTATTTATTTTTAACATCTTTATTGGAATATAATTGCTTTACAAAGTTGTGTTAGTTTCTGCTGTATAACAAAGTGAATCAGCTATATGCATACATATATCCCCATATCCCCTCGCTCTTGGGTCTCCTTCCCACCCTCCTTATCCCACCCCTCTAGGTGGTGCAAAGCACCCAGCTGATCTCCCTGTGCTATGCGGCTGCTTCCCACTAGCTATCTATTTTACATTTGGTAGTGTATATAAGTCCATGCCACTCTCTCACTTCGTCCCATCTTCGCCTTCCCCCTCCCCATGTCCTAAAGTCCATTTTCTACATCTGAGTCTTTATTCCTGTCCTGCCCCTACGTTCATGAGAACCTTTTTTTTTTTTTAGATTCCATATATATGTGTTAGCATATGGTATTTGTTTTTCTCTTTCTGACTTACTTCACGCTGTATGACAGATTCTAGGTCCATCCACCTCACTACAAATAGCTCAATTTCATTTCTTTTTATGGCTGAGTAATATTCCATTGTATACATGTGCCACATCTTCTTTATCCATTCATCTGGTGATGGACACTTAGGTTGCTTCCATGTCCTGGCTATTGTAAATAGCGCTGCAATGAACACTGTGGTACATGACTCTTTGTGAATTATGGTTTTCTCAGGGTATATGCCCAGTAGTGAGATTGCTGGGTCATATGGTAGTTCCATGTTTAATTTTTTAAGGAACCTCCATATTGTTCTCCATAGTGGCTGTATCAATTTACATTCCCACCAACAGTGCAAGAGGGTTCCCTTTTCTCCACACCCTCTCCAGCATTTATTGTTTGTAGATTTTTTGATGATGGCCATTCTGACCGGTGTGAGGTGATAACTCATTATAGTTTCGATTTGCGTTCCTCTAATGATTAGTGATGTTAAGCATCTTTTCATGTGTTTCTTGGCAATCTGTATATCTTCTTTGGAGAAATGTCTCTTTAGATCTTCTGCCCACTTTTGGATTGGGTTGTTTGTTTTTTTCATATTAAGATGCATGAGACGTTTATATATTTTGGAGATTAATCCTTTGTCAGTTGCTTCATTTGCAAATATTTTCTTCCATTCTGAGGGTTGTCTATTTGTCTTGTTTATGGTTTCCTTTGCTGTGCAAAAGCTTTTAAGTTTCATTAGGTCCCATTTGTTTATTTTTGTTTTTATTTCCATTTCTCCAGGATGTGGGTCAAAAAGGATCTTGCTGTGATTTATGTCATAGAGTGTTTTGCCTATGTTTTCCTCTAAGACTTTTATAGTGTCTGGCCTTACATTTAGGTCTTTAATCCATTTTGAGTTTATTTTTGTGTATGGTGTTAGGGAGTGTTCTAATTTCAATCTTTTACATGTAGTTGTCCAGTTTTCCGAAACCACTTATTGAAGAGGCTGTCTTTTCTCCATTGTATACTCTTGCCTCCTTTATCAAAGATAAGGTGACCATATGTGCATAGGTTTATCTCTGTTCTTTCTATCCTGTTTCATTGATGTATATTTCTGTTTTTGTGCCAGTACCATGCTGTCTTCATTACTGTAGCTTTGTAGTATAGTCTGAAGTCTGGGAGCCTGATTCCTCCAGCTCCGTTTTTCTTTCTCAAGCTTGCTTTTGCTATTAGGGATTTTTTGTGTTTCCATACAAATTGTGAAGTTTTTTGTTCTAGTTCTGTGAAAAATACCATTGGTAGTTTGATAGGGATTTCATTGAATCTGTACATTGCTTTGGGTAGTAGAGTCATTTTCAAAATGTTGATTCTTCCAATCCAAGAACATGGTGTATCTCTCCGTTTCTTTTTGTCACCTTTAATTCCTTTCATCAGTGTCTTATAGTTTTCTGCATACAGGCCTTTAGTCTCCTTAGCTAGGTTTATTCGTAAGTATTTTATTCTTTTTGTTGCAGTGGTAAATGGGAGTGTTTCCTTAATTTCTCTTTCAGATTTTTCTTCATTAGTGTATGGGAATGCAAGAGATTTCTGTGCAGTAATTTTGTATCCTGTTACTTTACCAAGTTCATTGATGAGCTCTAGTAGTTTTCTGGTAGCATCTTTAGGATTCTCTATGTATAGTGCCATGTCATCAGCAAACACTGACAATTTTACTTCTTCTTTTCTGATTTGTATTCCTTTTATTTCTTTTTCTTCTCTGATTGCTGTGGCTAAAACTTCCAAAACTATCTTGAATAATAGTGGTGGGAGTGGGCAACCTTGTCTTATTCCTGATCTTGTTGGAAATGGTTTCAGTTTTGCACCATTAAGAATGATATTTGCTGTGGGTTTGTCATATATGGCTTTTATTACGTTGAGGTAGGTTCCCTCTATGCCTACTTTCTGGAGGGTTTTTATCGTAAGTGTGTGTTGAATTGTGTTGAAAGTTTCTTCGGCATTTATTGAGATGACCATACGCTTTTGATCTTTCAATTTGTTAATATGGTTTATCACATTGATTTGCATATATTAAAGAATCCTTTCATTCCTGGCATAAACCCCACTTGATCATGGTGTATGAGCCTTTTAATGTGCTGTTAGATTCTGTTTGCTAGTATTTTGTTGAGGATTTTTGCATCTATGTTCATCAGTGATATTGGCCTGTAGTTTTCTTTCCTTGTGACATCTTTGTCTGGTTTTGGTATCAGAGTGATGGTGGCCTCGTAGCGTGAGTTTGGAAGTGTTCCTCCCTCTGCTATGTTTTGGAAGAGTTTGAGAAGGATAGGTATTATCTCTTCTCTAAATGTTTGATAGAAATCACCTGTGAAGCCATCTGGTCCTGGGCTTTTGTTTGTTGGAAGATTTTTAATCACAGTCTCAATTTCAGTGCTTGTGATTGGTCTGTTTATATTTTCTATTTCTTCCTGGTTCAGTCTCAAAAGGTTGTGCTTTTCTATGAATTTGTCCATTTCTTCCAGGCTGTCCATTTTGTTGGCATATAGTTGCTTGTAGTAATCTCTCATGATCCTTTGTATTTCTGCAATGTCAGTTGTTACTTCTTTTTCATTTCTAATTCTGTTAATTTGTGTCTTCTCTCTTTTTTTCTTGATGAGTCTGGCTAATGGTTTACCAATTGTGTTTATCTTCTCAAAGAACCAGCTTTTAGTTTTATTGATCTTTGCTATTGTTTCCTTCATTTCTTTTTCATTTATTTCTGATCCAATCTTTAAGATTTCTTTCCTTCTGCTATATTTGGGGTTTTTTTGTTCTTCTTTCTCTAATTGCTTTAGGTGTAAGGTTAGGTTGTTTACTTGAGCTGTTTCCTGTTTCTTGAGGTAGGATTGTATTGCTATAAACTTCCCTCTTATAATTGCTTTTGCTGCAGCCCATAGGTTTTGGGTCATCCTGTTTTCATTGTCATTTGTTTTAGGTAGTTTTTGATTTCCTCTTTGATTTCTTCAGTGATCTCTTGGTTATTTAGTAGTGTATTGTTTAGCCTCCTTGTGTTTTTATTTTTTTACAGTATTTTTCCTATAATTGATATCTAGTCTCATAGCATTGTGGTCGGAAAAGATAGTTGATACGATATCAATTTTCTTAAATTTACCAAGGCTTGATTTGTGACCCAAGATATGATCTATCCTGGAGAATGTTCCATGAGCACTTGAGAAGAATGTGTATTCTGTTCTTTTTGGATGGAGTGTCCTATAAATATCAATTAAGTTCATCTTGTTTAATGTATCATTTAAAGCTTGTGTTTCCTTATTTATTTTCATTTTGGATGATCTGCCCATTGGTGAAAGTGGGTTGTTAAAGTCCCCTACTATGATTGTGTTACTGTTGATTTCCCCTTTTATGGCTGTTAGCATTTGCCTTATGTGTTGAGGTGCTGGTGTGGCGGGGTGGTTTTTGAGTGTGGGGAGGGACCTCTGCTTAGGACCTGCATGGAAGGGGAGAGGCAGCATATGGAAAGAAGGACCTCTGGATTGTGGAGTTCCAGAGTTTGGAGGTAGGGACCTGAGTGAGGGTGTGTAGGTGGGGTTTAGGCCCAGCTCATTGGAGGGGGTCTCTGAGTGTAGACGACGGGCCCTGGGTGGGGGTGTACAGGCGGGGCTTGGGCTCTGCATGGCAGGAGGGAAGCTCTGAGGACAGAGGACTAGGCCTGGGAGCCCAACAGTCTTCCCAGTGCCTAAGGGGACAGGGAAAGCACTGGTCCCCTTCTCTTCTGTTCCTTCGCACCTCTCCCCCACCATCTCTCCCAGGGTCTCCCCCATCATCACTGGACCCCAACCGTGGGTGGGTCCCACTGGGTGTAGGAGCTCCTCCCCTCCCCCAGCTGCCCCTCAGGGGTGCCGATCCCAGAGGCCCTGCCTTTACTTTTGCTCCCCCTTCCATCCCTCCCACTCCCTCAGGACCTGTGCC
Source organism: Monodon monoceros (assembly GCF_005190385.1). Classification (NCBI taxonomy): domain Eukaryota; kingdom Metazoa; phylum Chordata; class Mammalia; order Artiodactyla; family Monodontidae; genus Monodon; species Monodon monoceros. The sequence goes on along the minus strand of NW_021703768.1, from coordinate 29,466,644 downwards.
TGGAGGGGGTCTCGGTGGGCAGAGGATCAGGCCCAGGATCTCAGCAGGTTACTGGGGGCCCAAGTGGGCAGGGGAAACCTGACCATGCTCCCTTTTGATCCTCTGCCCTCCCACTGGTTCCCCAATTTCCCCCTTCAGGTGTGGGATCCCTTCCCCTCCCCCAGCCACCCCTTAGGGGTGTCAGTCCCATCCCGCCTCCACTTCTCCTCCCCCTTCTCTCCTCCCACACCCCACATCCTACCTGGTTGCTGGGGGTTCCTCCCATACCCTTAGGTGCCCGTGGTCCCTCACCAGTGCCTGGTAGGTGCCCTAGTTGTGCAGAGACGCAAATTCCACATCTTCCTTGTAGGCCATCTTGACTCCAGCCCCCCTTGTTTTGTTTTTTTAAATAATTCATTGTTTGGAATTTATATCCACCTAATTTTCCAGCATTGGAAATTATGAGACCAGTGCCAGATACTTATAAACCAATTCACGTAACTCTTCACTTAAAGCAAGACCACATCCTCTGATATTGTACCATTCACTGCCATCCCCATGTTGTGTGAATTTACAGAAAGAAACCTAAGGGCTATGTAATGAGTTACTCTTCTCAACCCTTGAGGCTACTGAAGTATTCAAGTGCTCAATCCTCGAGGGACCTATAAAGAAATAGTCATTCAAAGTGAAGCAAATACCCAAACTCCTAATTAGGGTATTGCTGATAGCCAGCACATGCCAAGTTGTGAGAGGTACCTGAACTTGCTTTACATATAGATTTAAAAAGGAAAATTGTATTATAGCTCCTTTCTATATAACATCAACAATTACTGGGATGACTATTTCTTACAACATAATTCCTATGAAGTAGGGGAACAGAATGATAACATTTACACATCTGCTGGTTTAGGTAAAGGGAAATTTTCAATCCATGAGTATGTTCATTGGGAATACAAAAACAAAATGAAAATTTGACTCAATTTCTTAAGTCACAATCTACAGTCAAATATTTTGGACCACCCCACAACTATTAAAATAAAGTTGGCTTCTCTAGATCACTCCCTCTCTAGTAGCCAACTTTCAACATGGCCCCCATGATCCTCATATCCTGGTATTCACAACTTTGTGTATTTCCCATCCATGTTTTACCAGGGTTGGTCTGTGTGACGTGGCAAGAATGATGGTATGTTACTTCTGAGGATAGGTTATAAAACACCTTGTGACTGCAGCCTCACATTCTTCTATGGGATTGCTTGCTCTGGGAGAAGGTAGCTACCATTTTGTGAAGACACTCAAACTTCCTTATGGAGAGGCCCATTTGTGAAGAGCAACTGAGGCCAATAGCCATTGAGGAATTGAGGAGTCCTACTAACAGCTACAGGAATAAGCTTGGAAACAGATCTTTTTGTCCAGTCAAGCCTTGGATGACTGAAGTCTTGGCCAATATCTCAATCACAATCTCATGAGAGACCTTGAACCGGAACCAACCAAATGAGGTTCTCCCTAATGCCTGACTCATAGAAACTATAACTGTTTCTGGTCCAGAAACTGAAAACATAGAAACTGTTTTCAGTCAGGAGGTTTTGGGGAAACTTGTTTTGCAGCAATGGATAAACTAGAAGACTCTCTTTTCTGGTCTTAAATGATTTAAGGTTAATGCTTTATCATTTATTTCCCTAAATCTACATACTCCAAAGTAACTTCTTATGTCTTCTAGAAGTACAACTTCAAAATTTCTTTAACCAACTCAAATAAAATAGAAGATCTTATTCCAAGGATATATATTGGAAAAGACTTTAGTTTGTTAGTTATAGAGATTGTCCCACAAGGCTTTTCTATGAGGACTGAGTCACACACAGACACACAATTATATGACTAACTCATTAATTTTGTTAACATAAATCTTATCAAGATGCTGAACTGGGACTGAGATACAAATAAATTACAGTGGAAGTCTCTTTGAATGTATCATCTGCTAAAATGAAATCACCTCAGGAAATTCCTCTTAATGCTTTATTATTTTTTAATTGGGGTATAGTGTTTTACGATGTGGTGTTAGTGAAGTGGGGTTCCCTGTGCTATACAGCAGGTTCTCATTAGTTGTCTAATTTATACATATTAGTTAGTGTATATATGTCAAGGTAGGAAAAACTCTGTCCTTTCTCCTCCACAGATTATTAGCACCTAAAAAACAAAGTGTCTGAAGTATCTTTCAGTGCCAGTTTTCTCCTTATCTAAGAGACAAACACTGAGCATGACTCACTCACTGCCATGTCTCCCTGGTAAATCGTCATTGCAGCTAAATAAACTGACTTTCAAAAGAAGTTTTGTGATTGAAAATCTGCTTCTGAATCTTGCAATATTTTCCTGACATGCTGGCAACACCAAGTTCCCAAAGACTTAATATATCCTAAAATGAGAAGCATGGCCCTGGGCATCGAATTTTTAATCCGCTGAGCCATGTTTTAGCTTGAAATCCTCTACTCAGCCAAGTCAAATTTACCACCTCTACAGTCAAAGCAGCTCTTAACCAGAGGCTAATAAATTGAGGAGTTGCCGAGTGGAATCTTTCTGTGATTCTAGGTTGTTTACTGAAAAGAAAATTGTTTACACATAAATGATCATTGCTAAACTTCCTTGTGACTGTGAAATAATTCTCTAACGAAACTAGAGGACTGTATCGCTAATAAATAGAAAAATACAACTTATTCCCATGCTTCTGTTTTTGTTCATTAAAAATTCCAGTAATTATATGAATTAGACAATTTGTGCTCCATAACACTTCTTTATTCACCATTTTTTTCTTGCCAAATGAAATAGTCAGTGACAGAGAAAGGCAGGAAGGCCAAAAATCTGGACTGACCTATCAGCATCTAAGATGAAGAGACTCATGTCCAGTATGGATTAGTGACCTCCGTATGCAGTGAAAGCATATACTGTGACAAAAAAAGAGGAAAAAGCACTGTGTATGCCCTTTAACAGTCTCTGAAGGCTCTAATTCAGGACAGTAGCCATCAATGGGTTTATCCTACAGAGCTTCAATTATTTAAAATTTAGATTGTTTTTTCAATCTTAATTATAGTCCAGATACTTTTTACTACTTTTTCCCTAGAACTTATTTATTCATTTTGTATCTACTTTATGAGCATAGGTCATCTTATTCAAGTTTTTGAGAACCTGCTCCTCAGAGTGTTAACTGCCCTTATAGTCTCACTAACCCCCACCCAATGAGCCCCACGGACTCAGTCTTCAAAAATGCATCTATTAATATGAAGATCCCACCAAAGATCCACACATATTGATGATGAGACCCCAGCTCTAAAATGTTCTCAGATGTCATGTGGCCATAGAAGCAGACTTATAAAACTAGTACTGTCCAACAGAATCATCTTTAATAATAGAAATGTTCTATAGCTGCACTGTCCAGTACAGAAGCCACTACCACGTGTGACTTTCCAGCATTTGAAATGTAGTTAGTGTCCATACTATTTACAGTTGTCAAGACATGGAAACAACCTATGTGTCCATCGACTGATGAATGGATAAAGAAGATGTGGTATATATATATACAATGGAATATTACTCAGCCATAAAAAAGAATGAAAGAACGCCATTTCCAGCAACATGGATGGACCTAGAGATTATCATACTAAGTGAAGTAAGTCAGACAGAGAAAGTCAAATATCATATGATAAACCTTACATGTGGAATTTTAAAAATAGTACAAATGAACTTATTTACAAAACAGAAACAGACTCAGACATAGAAAACAAACTTACAGTTAACAAAAGGGAAGTGGGGGGGAGGATAAATTGGGAGCCTGGGATTAGCAGGTGCACACTACCATATATAAGATAGATAAACAACAAGGATTTACTGTATAGCAATGAGAATTACATCCAATATCAATAAACTATATGGAAAAGAATCTTATAAAAGAATATAGATATATACATATAACCAAATCACTTTGCTGTACACCTGAAACCAACACAATATTGTAAATCAACCATATTTCAATTAAAAATAATTTTTAAAAAATAAATGTAGCTAGTGTGACTGAAGAACTGGATTTCTGATTTTACATCATTTTAATTAATTTAAATTTGCCTACCACACTGGACAGCAAAGGAGGCTTATGAGTTAGCTCATTTGGCCTTTTGAACTAGAGGCCTTTCAAAGCTGAAAATGTTGCAGGAGGGCAAGTGGAATAAAATTTCACCTAGCAGTGTCTGGTTTTGAGTCCATAAGCTGTGGGAAAAAGTGTCCCAACATCTATGCAAAATGGGCAAATCTATTTGATTGGTTCTCAGCTATATGGCTTTCTCATGCCTTTTGCATGATGTTTGTCTATGTGTGATTTAGGACACCTTCTCATAGGTTCTGTGGAGGCCTTGAGAGTTACAGAGATCTGGGCTAGTGCTGAATCACTCATTCTTCGATGTTGCCTAAACTGGTTCTTATCCAAACCACTTTCTCCCTAGAATTATGGCCTAGCTTCCCTCACTTTACTAGGTATGAACAAGATGCTCAGACATTTGTGAGCCCTCCAAAATGAAAAAAAGCACTCTGATATTTGGTCCAAAAAGTTTCCCTTTCTCAATCACTAGAAAAGCCTAGGGCATTTTTTTTCACCTTCAAGAGAACAAACTTAAAAGCCATCAGCAAAGAACACACACATTTTAAAAAATCATTTCCTTTATTTCCCCTTTTTTTTAATTGAAGTATAGTTGACATACAACAAAAACACAATTTTTGAATGTTCCCAAAGGTAAGACATTTACTGTAAAGATCAGACACATGCGCCTTCATATTTCAATACTCTGATCTTTTGCAGAGTTTAATATTTTTAATGTTGCCCATAGGACTAAATGTTTTTTGTTTTTTGTTTAACATCTTTATTGGAGTATAATTGCTTTACAATGGTGTGTTAGTTTCCGCTTTATAAGAAAGTGAATCAGCTATACATATACATATGTTCCCATATCTCCTCCCTCTTGCGTCTCCCTCCCACCCTCCCTATCCCACCCCTCTAGGTGGTCACAAAGCACCGAGCTGCTCTCCCTGTGCTATGCGGCTGCTTCCCACTAGCTATCCATTTTACGTTTGGTAGTGTATGTATATCCATGCCACTCTCTCACTTTGTCACAGCTTACCCTTCCCCCTTCCCATATCCTCAAGTCCATTCTCTAGTAGGTCTGTGTCTTTATTCCCGTCTTGCCCCTAGGTTCTTCATGACCCTTTTTTTTTTCTTAGATTCCATATATATGTGTTAGTACACGGTATTCGGTTTTCTTTTTCTGACTTACTTCACTCTGTATGACAGACTCTAGGTCCATCCACCTCACTACAAATAACTCAATTTTGTTTCTTTTTATGACTGAGTAATATTCCATTGTATATCTGTGCCACATCTTCTTTATCCATTCACCTGTCGATGGACACTTAGGTTGCTTCCATGTCCTGGCTATTGTAAATAGAGCCGCAATGAACATTTTGGTACATGACTCTTTTTGAATTATGGTTTTCTCAGGGTATATGCCCAGTAGTGGGATTGCTTGGTCATATGGTAGTTCTGTTTTTAGTTTTTTAAGGAGCCTCCATACTGTTCTCTATAGTGGCTGTATCAATAAATGTTGCTGGTAAAACTGGACAGGTACATGTAAAAGTATGAAATTAGAACACTCCCTAACACCATACACAAAAATAAACTCAAAATGGATTAAAGACCTAAATGTAAGGCCAGGTACTATCAAACTCTTAGAGGAAAACATAGGCAGAACACTCTATGACATAAATCACAGCAAGATCCTTATTGACCCACCTCCTAGAGAAATGGAAATAAAAACAAAAATACACAAATGGGGCCTAATGAAACTTAAAAGCTTTTGCACAGCAAAGGAAACCATAAACAAGACACAAAGACAACCCTCAGAATGGGAGAAAATATTTGCAAATGAAGCAACTGACAAACGATTAATCTCCAAAATTTACAAGCAGCTCATGCAGCTCAATATCAAAAAACAAACAACCCAATCCAAAAATGGGCAGAAGACCTAAATAGACATTTCTCCAAAGGAGATATACAGATTGCCAACAAACACATGAAAGAAGGCTCAACATCATTAATCATTAGAGAAATGCAAATCAAAACTATAGTCAGATATCACCTCACACCAGTCAGAATGGCCATCATCAAAAAATCTACAAACAATAAATGCTGGAGAGGGTGTGGAGAAAAGGGAACCCTCTTGCACTGTTGGTGGGAATGTAAAAGGGCTAAACGTTCTGAGTGAGCACACATTGACAAGTAATCCTTCACGAGATATATGTGTACAAATTTATAAATCAGATTTTTGTGAGGTGCCATTTCCTTTACAACAGTATTTTTTATTGAAGAATAGTTGATTTACAATACTGCATTAGTTTCAGGTTTACAGCAAAGTGATTCAGTTTTACATATATATATTTTTCTGATTCTCTTCCATTATAGGTTATTACAAGATAGCGATATAGTTCCCTATGCCATACAGTAAATCCTTATTGTTTATCTACTTTATATATTGTGTTGTGTATCTGTTAATCTCATACTCCTAATTTACCCCTCACCCACCCTTTCCCCTTTGGTAACCATAAGTTTGTTTTCTAAGTCTGTGAGTCAGTTCCTGTTTTATAAATAAATTCATTTGTATCATTTTTTTTTAGATTCCACATATAGGTGATATCATATGACATTTGTCATTGTCTGTCTTACTTCACTCAGTATGAAAATCTCTAGGTCCTTCCATGTTGCTTCAAAATGTCACCATTTCATTCTGTTTTATGGTCAAGTAATATTCCATTGTATATATGTACCACATCTTCTTTATCCATTCACCTGTAGATGGACACTTAGGTTGCTTCCAAGTCTTAGCTATTGTAAATAGTGCTGCTATGAACATTTTCAAATTAGAGTTTTCATCTTTTCTGGATATATGCTCAGGAGTGGGATTGCTGGATCATATGGTAACTCTCTTTTTAGCTTTTAAAGGAGACTCCATGCTGTTTTCCGTAGTGGCTGCACCAATTTACGTTCCCACCAACAGTGCAGGAGGTTCCCTTTTCTCCACACACTCTCTAGCATTTACTGTAGATTTCTTGATGATGGCCATTCTGACCAGTGTGAGGTGATACCTCATTGTAGTTTTGATTTACATTTCCCTAGTAATTGATGTTGAGCATCTTTTCATGTGCCAGTTGGCCACCTGTATGTCTTTGTAGAAATGTCTATTTTGGTCTTCTGCCCATTTTTTGACTGAGTTGTTTGGGTTTTTTTATATTGAGTTGTATGAGCTGTTTGTATATTTTGAAAATTAAGCCCTTGTCAGCCACATCATTTGCATATATTTTATCCCATTCTGAAGGTTGTCTTTTTGTTTTGTTTATGGTTTCCTTTGCTGTGCAAAAGCATTTACATTTGATTAGATCCCATTTGTTTACTTTTGCTTTTAATTCAAAAAGTATTTCTTGCTTTCAGAGGAATTCATACTAACTCCTTTAAATAGTGGTTAATAGTAAAAGTACATATAAAATGTTTACCAAATCTAATTTACTTGTCCTATGCTCTATGGTTCTGAGTAACTTAAAACTTATTATCTCATCTGCCTAGCAAGAACAATCCAACGGGGAGACAAAGCTGTCCCCAAATTATAATATACTGATGAAAAAAATTCTGATGAAAGTCATAGATATTCACACAACTTTATCAAAATGTAACTTTATTTAAAGTGACAAATCCTTGATGTTACAGAATATTTAACTGGAGGGATATATTTTCAAAATGTATTAGTTTATTATTATTTTATTATTTATTTTTTATAGGGAATACCCACTTCCGCCTCTACTTTAAAAGTGAGTTTGTTTCTGAGGAAAGAGCATCGGAAAAGTATCCTTTCTTCCATAGCTGTCAGGAACTGTCTCATCAGAAGGTCAGTCCCACCTTCTCTGGCCTTTTCTTATCTGATCTTAGGATCAGAGCCACAGGCTCGCCAAGATCCCTTCAAGCAAATACAGGGGCCAAGTCTTACAATAGCCTGGTTGACACCAGGCTGCTGGTGTCTTCTGTGTAATACCCGGACCCATCCCTACACCCTGCCCTTTGTTTCCCTTACTCTTTAGCTTGATTTCGTTTCTCTCTGAGATACTCAATCTGGCTTCCACCCCCCTTTTTAGTTTCCCCAGTTCTGGCATGTTGTCTTATCAGATGTAACTTTTATCCTGCCCAGATTATTTTTTTCTACCTGTTCCCTCCTGCCTAACTTGAAGTTCATGAATGTGACTCTTTTGCCACATTGACCTGTGTTTTTGACATTTACTCTCCTGCCTTATTTGCTGTTGTTCTCTGGGCTTAACTTAGAAACAGTCAATGCAAAAGAAAATTGAGACTCAGAGAGATGACGTGATTTCCCCAAGGTCACACAGCTAGTAAAGGGCAGTACCGGGGTTCATGAATTCATCTACCTCCCACCATGCTTTCTGCCCCTGAGACTTGGGAAGGCCAGATGCTGAGGGCCACACTCTGCACCAGTAGTGGAGAGCCCTGTTCTCCTAACCGGCAGCTCTATCTTTAGACAGTAACCTCACCTGAATAAAACATGAAATGTGAAAAAGTACAAAACTATAAACCTGGGAACCCCCTAAAAAATATAAACGTAATGAAAAATCAGTTTAGACTTATAGTTCCTCGGGTTTATCAAAACCTCTATGTTGATTTACGCTTTATTAAGTAATAAGATTGTTATACAGAGGGGAGGTTCCAAACATTGCTAGCAACATAAAATACTTTTATTATTGATGAAAGATTTCCAGTTTGACTTCTGATGATCTAATGATTTAATTGAGAGAAATGTGGGGACTGAATAATTGTTCACCTGGCAATAAACAATGTCATCCTACTGAGTCATCAGAATTTATTATTAACTTCACTGATACATTTTAGCTTTGACATTCCTCCGTTCTTTAAGAATGGGTCAAACGTGATGACTTATGTCCCTTGGAAATGTGAGCAGATTATCTAAACATTCTACCACTCTCTCTGGGGATATTTGGATTTGCCAGTCTGGAGGATATGTTGCCTTTGACCTAACCTGACAAGCCACATACACAAGAGAATTGATTTCAGGAGTAATGTCTTGAACCTTTAAGTCTCTGTTTTTATGGAATTGTGCTAGACAGAGTCATAGTATTCAGACTAGGATAATACACAGCCTAAACCAAAAGAACACTCCAAATGAGTTCGTGTACTCATTAGGAATATCTAAATGGAATTGAGCTAAGCTAATAACTGACTTCATCTCACTAAATGGTGAATAACAGGCAAAGGAAGGTAGATATTAAAGATTTTCTGCAAGTTAATGGGTAAAATGCGGAAAGCTTTCAGATATACTTGGGGGAGACTGATATCCAAAACGTAATTTCACAGTAAAATATGTGTTGAGTCTTGCTGAGTCCCTCAGCTGCATCACACCCCGGGGACAGAGGGTCAATATGACAGTAGTCTTTGCTTTCTGAGTATGTGGGTAAGTAATACAAAGAAGACCGTCAGTATGCTGGGCTCCATTCAATCTTCAATCTGCCATAGTGTACAAGCAAACAGCAAAAAGCCCATGCCTCACAACTGCTATTTTTGGCTCCTTCCATTATCAGAGAGCCAAACTGGTGTGAGCAAGAAGATCAGCAGAAGGGCAGAGTCACATATCAAAGGCTGCAAGTCCACTAAATGCAATTTAAGGAAGAAAAAAAAAACCAACTAACCACCAAGGAAAGAGGACTCTGGGCATCATTCCAACTCATTACATCTAGAAAAAGAGAAGAGCTGCTTTTAAGGGTCTCAGCCTTGGCAAGGTGGCCCCAGAAGCTGTCATCTCTGGCACTGCCTTGGAATCAGTCTAACCAGAAGTGGAGAGGGTGGAGCAGTGCCATGGCAACCATGGCTGCTGCAGGAGGGGAGGGAGGAGAGCCACTCAGGCAGGCTGAGAGCAGACCCACTGGGAGAGCTCACTCTGGTGAAGAGGGCTCTCAGGACCTGCTTCTGGCCCCAGTCCCCAGGGAGGATACTTTTTTTCTGGCGGTAACTTCCTTGGGGAAAACGGGCATTCCTTCCATTAGGAAAATAAGTTGTATTTACAGCCACAAGGTGCACAGGATCTAGAGTGAGAGGGCCAGGGCATGCATCTGTGGTCCCTTCTTTGTGGAAGGGCAATTCTCATTCTTGTCCCTTCATGTGACAGCTCACCCTGAGATATTGGAGATGGATCAACAAGCAAAGCTTCCGTGAGACAGACTGTAACACAAAACAGGACCATTATTCACAAGTGTCCTACTGGAGTACTCCCCTTACAAAGTATTAGCACCCTGATTCAACAGAGTCATTTTCAGCTTTTTTTCCTAAGATGAAAAGTTTTCATATATTTTCTTTCAGCTATTCAGATCCACCAACTTCTGCCCTCCTCTCTTTTCTACCACCATCACTTACCTCTTTCTATCATCACTTACCTCTATTTTCACCAAGCTTATGGTGGTGACAGTGATATATAAGTACCCCTGAATGTACTAGAATAGAATTTTGGATGATACCATGGAAGAGAGTTTACCTCAGAAGGCCAAGGACAGATGGTTGACTGGACTCTTTCTTAATCCACTGCAATGTCACACTTCATGGTGAATGAGATTTTTCTTACATCAAATTAAAGTCTCTTTGGCCTTCATTTCAGTCCTTCTGTATCCCATCCATTCAAACTCCAGTGGTCACAAGGAATCACTGCCTTCTTTTATATCTTGCATCTCTTTCTCCATCATCTGAGAAGGCTGCTGACCTATAATTTTGAAAAGTTAGCATGCTATATCAGCAGCTAACCTATGGCAGAATACATCTCCTTACATAAGACAGAGTCTGTGAGTTTTCCCTTAACAACCATTCTTCCCTTCTCTCTCAGAATAATAGAACTTCCAGTTTCTATTTGGGCACGAGGCTACTTAGGTTAAAGACCATATATCCCATCTTCCTGGGATAGGTATATCTGCGTTACTAAAATGTGGCCAAAGGAATGTGAGAAGAAATTATAGAAGCAACTTCCAAGTTGTGTCTTTGAAGGATAAGCCATTCCCATTTCCTCTCCCTGTTTCCATGGGCTCTTAAAAATAATGCTGGTGCTAAGCCATGTTAGACCATTAGGTAAATTCAATACCTTAGAGATGGCAGAGCAGCAAAATGTCTCTTACAACCTCATGGAGCATAGCCACTATACCAACCCTGAACCACCTACCTCTGGATGCTACACAAGGAATAAATGAACTTCTAGCTTGTTTAAGTTAGCGATAGATATTTTAGCTTAGAAGCTTTCAGACTGCTAAATCTAATAAATATGATTACCTATATTTATCTCTTGTGTTGTACCAGCCTAGACAGAGAAGTTGAATGGTCAACACCAATGGAGGGAATAGGTCAGAGACTGCCTCAGGGTGCTAGGAATCTGATCCCCAAAGCCAAGACTTAGCAAGAGTCGTGGTTGTAATGCAAGACAGCAGGGTTACAGGCCCCCCACCAAAAAAAAAAAAGAGTAGGCAACCAAGATAAGGCAGGCCAAATCTGACAGAGTCACACAAAGTAGAGAGCCCCAAGGAGGGTACAAACATGGTGTCAGACATTTGGGAAGTCTAGAACAGTGGCCCAGGCAGGTAGAGTCAGGAAGCTGGGCAGACTAATTCCTAAAGCTGCAAAGACCATAGCGCCAAAGTGAAATGTGTGAACGTTCACTGTGCCCCCTGGTTATGGGTTTTTGACACTTTCATACTGAAGTGGTCCAGGCCTACTGGTTCAGCCACATCTCATGTTTCTCTAGTCTTCCATCTGGGCAGAAAACTCACCGCTTATATCAGAGGGGCAAGTTGTATCCTTGCAGTGAATTGGAAGTCTCATTGGTGGGGGGAAACTGGGACCATCAAGATTTGTCTGGAATCTGTGGGAGAGAAATCTTGAGCTCAGGGTTTAGATTGCACTGTTTAATATGGTAGCCATCAGCCACATGTGTCTACTGAACACTTGAAATGGGGCTAGTTAGAACTGAGATATGCTGTAAATGTAAAGTACACAATGGGTTTGAAGACTTAGAGTGTAAAATATCTCATTAATATTTTTATTTTAATTACATGCTGAAATGATGTTTGGATATAGTAGGTTAAATTCAATATATTATTAATTTCTCCTATTTCTTTTTCCTTTATTTTATATGGCCTTTATATGCCTTCCTTTACATGCCTTCTAGTTCTGGAAAATGTAAAATCATGTACGTAGTTCATGTTATATTTCTATTGAACAGCGCTGGCCTAAACTCTGGGTTTTGAACACCTGGAAGAAACTTGTTTCCCCACGTGAGAGTGTCACTGAGTTTAATCTTGTACCACTTGCCACGTGACAGGCCAATGAGTCATGGGACGAAGCGTTGGGGCAAGGAAAAGTGACTTTATTCGAAAAGCCAGCAAACCGAGAAGATAGCGGAATAATGCCCTAAAGGATCATCTTAATTCGGGGTAGAATTCCAGCTTCTTTTATGCTAGGGAAAGGGGAAGCAGGATGGGGTTAAGACTGGGAATCGATGGACCACTGCACATATCTGGGCACCAGCAAGGGTCCGAGGAGGGTTGTGAAAACTCTTTGTTCTTGGTCAGTTGGCTTCGCTTCGTGTGAGCCTAGTCATGATGGTCCTATAAATCTTGAGAAAACAATCAGTATTTTTGTGCATATTTTCTTATGCCAGTGGGAGGCAAGTTTCAGTAAGGGGCTGTTTGCATAAACCATAACCTGTAAGCAGTATCTCTTTAGGGATTAACATGGGTACATGCAAGGCTAGGCAGAGGCTTATGACTCAGAGTTTAGAGCCGCAGAAGAGACAGATACAGCATGGAGTCAGAGATGCCAAGCTTCTTCTACAAACAAGAGGCAGGCAGGGGACACAGGGTGGGGAGAGGCCTTAGTCCTGAAGAACAACTCAAAGGTAGCCCATTGGGTTGTTATATACACCCCTTGAAGAGGAATGAGGACTCTGTTTCATGGCTGACCTAGGATCATTGCTTTTCTTGTTTAACTGCTTTTCCTTTGTTTCTGCATTCCCTCCCTTCCCTCATTAGTAACTGCCTCTGCCTGCCCTTTGGAACTCAGGGAAGGCCTAGGAGACTAAAGCCTTTCTCTACGAACAAGAAACAAGGGAAATGGAGGGGCTTTTGTACCCAGGAGGGCCCTGCAGTGTCCCGCTTGCTTACAATTCCCCCTTTTCTTTAATACTGCTCACTCCTGAGGGAAACAAGGGCAGGACAAGAAAGGGAACAAAGTTTTGGATAGAGAGGTTAATTAAAAACTCAGCAGAGGAACTCAGTTTTAGGGGTACACCATTTCAAGAGAAGGTTCAGACTGCAGACCCCTGATTCCTAAGTCTCATCCAACACAAAAGTAGCATAGGGCCAGTCTGGCTCCAGACATTTTCTTTTTATTCTTGTTTGATAAGCCCACATATTTCTGGTTAACATAAACACCCAATCCTGGCGATGGGGTTTTGTGTACCGTCCTCATGAGGACATCTTTGCTGACCAAATTCTTGATCTCCTGCAATTGTTAAGAAGCAGTTCTAGCCATTAAAATTTTTTTAATCTATTTAGAGACACTGGAAAAATAATAGGAAATACTTTTTTATACTGGCTTTTCTCATTGACCAAATTAAATATTCATTGCAGTGTGTTCTAAAGCTATACCTCCTGTTAGCACGAAGAGAAATGTGTCCTCGCATCTGATGTTGAAACTGCGCAGCTGAGATTGGGGCTTGAACCCATGGTCTTTTTATTGAGATCACACACCTGGTCTCAGGACTTAATGAAGCTCAGGTTCTTGATGTCTCATTGCAGAAAGAATTCAGTGAGAGACAGAGTTGTATGTGAGAAGTGGACTTACTTAGAGAGATACACATTCCACAGACAGAATGCAGTCTGTCTCAAAAGGCGAGAACAGCCTTGGGAGAAACACACTCCACAGAGTGTGGGCCATCTCAGGAGGCGAGAGGCCCCGAAATATGGAGTGGTTGGTTTTTACGGGCTGGGTAATTTCGTAGGCTAATGAGTAGGAGGATTATTCCAAGTATTTTGGAGAAGGGGGCAGAGATTTCCAGGAAATGGGCCACTGCCCACTTCTTGGCCTTTTATGGTCATGGTGCCTGAGGGTGTGTCACTTAGCATGCTAATGTATTACAGTGAGCGTGTAATGAGGCTCAAGGTCCACTGGAAATTGATTCTTCCACCATTTTGGGCCTAATCGGCTCTAACCAGTTATGTCATAGCCTCAATGGCTATATTATTCTTTTAAAGGTTATGCCCTGCCCCTTTCCTCTCCTGTTTCAATGCAACAGGGTAAGGAATATAGGAAATCATTTAAACAGTACCTCTTCTTTTAAAAGGGAAAATCTCTTCCTCTTCTTTTTTCCTGACTATCCTGAAAGCATAAACTAGGGCTTTAAAAAATGTATTGGGATCTCCGAATGAGCCATGGCTCATCTTCAGATTGGCAAACAACTAAACATTTTGTAGAAAATTTGTAAACAGGTGAAAGAAGTTCAGTTGGGCACCTTTATCAGACGCTATGTCTGTGATGGAGTTGGTAAATTTTAGTAAATCTGTGTTTTTAACATAATTGGAAACAATTGCTGCTGTGCTATATGCTCTTGGGGCAGAAGACTTAATAGACTTTTCTCTTCCTTTGGGGGTCTCATCAAAAAAACACCCTTTTGGCTTAAGAAGAGAACTCTGTCATCCATGTTCACTCATTTCCGTGCCAGGTGCCATCGTCCTGAAGTCCTACCTTTGGCTAAACAATATATCAAGTAATGCATGGTGCAAGCAAGCCTGTTGTCTCCCGGTTTTCCTTTTCTCTGAGCTCCTTTTAAACTTTCTGCATAGATCTTATTCTTTTAACCTCTGCTAAGCTTTTCTAAGATCTATTTTTAAAAGTCAGACACATTCGGTTTAAATTAAAGTAATGGGGGTCTAACATGGATGGACCTTGAGGGCATTATGCTAAATTAAATAAGTCAGGCAGAGAAAGACTAGTGCTGTGTGATCTCACTTACATGTGGAATCTAAAAATGCCGGACTTAGTAGAAACTCTGTCTACTTAGAGAGTAGAATGGTGGTTGCCAGGGGCTCGGGGACATAGGAACTAGGGAGATGTTGGTCAAAGAGTACAGACTTCCAGTTAAAAGATAAATAATCTCTCGGGCTCTAATGCACCACCTTGTGATTATAGTTACCAATACTGTGTCATATACTTGAGAGTTGCTCAGAGAGTAGACCTTAAATGGTCCCACCACAAAAAAGAAATGGTAATTATGTGACATGATAAGGTGTTAGCTAATGCAATGGTGGTAATCATTTTGTAATATGTAAGTGTATCTACACGTCACATCCTACACTCTGAACACAATGTTGTACGCCAATTATATCTCAATAAAGCTAAAAAAATAATAAAGTCATGGGGGTCTATTGTAAAGATTAGAAACAAGGAGGACAATCATGCCAGATGCTTGACTAGTCCCCATCTCTCCCTGTATGGAAATAAAGCCTAGGTGAGCAAGAGTAGATCAAGATACAGTGCAGTCAATGCTGTTCTTACCTCCTTGTCCCTGTGGGTGTGAAGACAGTTTCACTTCCCTCTTTTGGGGTGACTCGGCAACCCGCTCCCTCCTCTTCATCAGTTGCATTCACCCTCCCTGTGGCTCAATTTCAGACTCTGTCAGAGAAAAGATCTCTTCTTGTTGGTGCAGTTGGGAATTCTCAAGTACAGCAGCAGTTTTTCCATCCAGTTTTTATTCCCAAACTCTTTTCACTATTATTCATAATCCTGCAAACCACATTAAGAATTGTTTTAATCATACATCTGTTTGCAATAAAATTAAATGCGATTAAAT
Organism: Monodon monoceros; assembly: GCF_005190385.1. Taxonomy (NCBI): domain Eukaryota; kingdom Metazoa; phylum Chordata; class Mammalia; order Artiodactyla; family Monodontidae; genus Monodon; species Monodon monoceros. The sequence continues at coordinate 29,450,682 of NW_021703768.1, read as the reverse complement.
AAAAATATTCTAGATTTTAAAAGTTAAAGACTGGCAAATTGATCTTTATGATATACAAGGACATTAAACATGACTTTTCTCACAGATAATTAGAGATACATATGGTTTAATGTGATTTAAACCACTTAAGAGAAATGCATGAATTATTGACAAATTTATTTTATAGGATATTGTATTATAATTGGTTTTAGTATTGAGTATAAAGACATAGATTTGAGATGTGTCATTGCACTGAAATGGAAAAAATTCTACCTTAACCTTGAATTATTTCATTTTCTTTTACAAAAAATTCAACTAGACTATTTTTTTTTTTTTTTTTTTTTTGGTACGCGGGCCTCTCACTCTGCTGTGGCCTCTCCCGTTGCGGAGCACAGGCTCCAGACACGCAGACTCAGCGGCCATGGCTCATTGGCCCAGCCGCTCCGCGGCATGTGGGATCCTCGCGGACCGGGACACAAACCCGTGTCCCCTGCATCGGCAGGCGGACTCTCAACCACTGTGCCACCAGGGAAGCCCCAACTAGACTATTTTTATACATCTGTTTTATTTCAAATGACTAGATAAGAGGCTTAAAAATTTCAACCACTTTTCTGTAAATGATTCGTTAAAGGTATGAATAACATTTGCTACCATTGAACGAAAAGCCAAATCACATTTACTTATCATATTTTCTCTCTTCAGTGTAGATTTTTGAAGTAGTAGAGATGACTTTATAGCTATATACTAATTGACCAAATGAATACAATTTATAGAGCTGTTAAAAGGCATCTCAAAGTTGCAGATATATTGGTCTTTTATATTCCTCTAAGTTTTATTTTAACTTGATTATACCTAATCCTTCTTGATTTTAACTAATGGGCTATTACAGGTATGAATTAAGTAATATATGGCTAAGAATATACTAAATAATTAAAAATTCTATAGTAGACTCCTGTTTCCACATTAGATACCCTGCATGACTCTCTTGAGGGAAACAACTAAAAAGCTGAGGAAAATTAAAAGCATCATTTTAAATGTATTGCTGAGCTGTCACAAAAGTAAGGAATCTGCTGATCTCACAAAAACAAAGTGTAAACAAAACTCCTGGTGGGTAAGTGAATAAGGCAAAACCAGTTTTGCCCTGATGGTTTCTGCCAAATGATAAAGATTTGGGGATTCTGCTTGAAGATGATTGTCTGCCCCTGGTACAATGTACAGGTGACAGGAGCTCTCCAAGCAACCTAATATGAAAGCTCCACATAAACCTGGAACCTCGAAGGCAACACTCAACTGTTAGATTAAACAAGAAATAAAGGCAGAACAGGACAGCACGAGAACATGTTCTTCTTAATCTGGATACCAGATGAAGGCAAAATCTCCCATAAGAATTTTCCTAGTTGGCTTTCACACAAATTTTATTTTGGCTTTACCATTTTTGATCCAAAAATTTCAAGCAGAGAGTTTGAAATAGGTGTTGCTGTGTTTAGTTGTGGCAGAGACAGTGGTGCTCAGCCAGCATACCAAGGGTTTCTCCCATTTCTCAGTTCCCTTGCAACTGGGTCACGAGACTAATTCTGACCAACTGTCTATAGGTAGAAAAGACAGAAGTTACTTCTGGGCAGAAGAATAGCAAAGCTCGTGAGATGTACTCTAGGTCTCTCTTCCTCAACATTATTGACCAGGAGGACATGTGTCCCAGATATAGCATCTACAAGATGTTGGAAACTCAGTTGGCCTGGATAGAAATCACATGCCCTGGAGAGTTCCCTGAATTTACAACAGACTTTGCATGAACAAGAAATCAACCTTTGTTATGTTAAGCAACTGAGATTTGGAGCATATTTGTAATTTCACTGAATTTAGCCTTGCCACCACTGATGGAAGACAACTGCCAAGGGTCATTGACAGAAGCAAATACAGATAACCTCAGAAGAAACTCAGTTTACACTGGCACTCAAAGGACCACAGATTAAAACTCAAAGAACACGAGCAGCCCACATTCAAAATTCATCAAACACAGAGAAGACACAATGATTGAAATCCAGATTAAACAGTCCTCAAAAACTTCCAACATTGGAAATATCAAACACAAAACATAACATTATACCTAAAGAAACAAAAGAATAATTTGAAAATATAAGCAGGAGACAAGGAACTATAAACACTATGAAGATTAAAAGTGAATTAAAGTGAATTTAAGATTTAATGTGAAAGAAAAAACTACAAACTATTATAATTAAAAATAGGAAGATATCTATATTTTTTTACTTCAGGGTAGGAAAATGTTCTTATTAAGACACAAAGAGCCCAAACCATAAAGAATAATACTATAAATTTGACTATATTAAACTTTAGAACTTCAAATTGTCAAAAGGCACCCCAAAAAAGAAAAAGTTAAAAAAAGACAAATACTAGAGGAAGTTATTTGACAGCTATACAACCAAAATAAAACTAATGTTCAAAACACCAATGAATCAAGAAAAAGACAAACAACCCAGCCCTCCTCCGCCCCAAAAATGGCAAATGGTATTATTACACACAAGAAGAAGCACAAATAGCTCGTGTGAAAAATAAAAGTGCTTATCCACATTTAAAATTTTTTTAATTTAAATTTTAAGTTTTGGTGTTTTATTGAAGTATAGTTGCTTTACAACGTTATCCATATTTTTTATCACAGAAATAAAAATCAAAACCACAATGAAATACTATTTCATACCTGACTAGCAAAAATTTAAAAGTTGGACAATGCCAAGTGTAGGTGAATATTTGGAATAATGTGAATTCTCATTCATACTGTTGAGAACAAAAATTATTACAACAATTTTGGAAAACAATAGCACCTTACGGAGTTGTACATGTACTCTCTCTATGACCCAGCTGTTCCACTCCTAAATAAATAACCTAGGGAAATACTTGTATATATATATACTAGGCACAAGAATCTTTTTAAAGGAAACAAACACATAAATGTTCATTAAGGATAAAATGTATAAATAAATCATGATCTATTCATATACCGGAATAGCAATGAAAACAAATGAGCCATTCAGTATAAACATGGCTGAATCTCAAAACATCATACTATGTAAAAGAAGGAAACAAGCAAGTCATCAGAGAATAGGCAAAGTGTGGATGCATTTCCAGAGCTTTTAAAAATAGACAAGCTGAACATATAGACAGTATATATCCATATATATATATGTATAAGTATATGTATAAATAGGTATGTATATATGTGTAAATATACATACATATAGGTGCTAAAATTGTTTAAATTATTTTTAATTAAAAGGAGTAATTTACCCCAAACTTAGAATAGTGGTTACCTCTGGTAAGGAAGATAGGAAAGGAGATGTGATTGCAGGGTGGCACACTTGGGTCTCAAAAAATATTAATGTCTTAATTCTTAACCTTGGTAGCAGGAGCTCTTCTGTTAATTTAAAATTCTTTGATAATAAACAATAATGCCTTTATATGCCTATTTGTTTATATAAAAATCAAAACTATAGACATGGTAGACTTGCTGCTTTTGGTCCAGGTGCCCTTACCAGCTGTAGCCAGAAAGGCAGGATCCCTAGGTTTTGAGTCTAGTATTTTCTGAGGAATCACCTGGAGCTGAGTCACTCAGAAGGGACTGTAAATGAACACAGTATATCTATCTATCTATCTAGATATATTTGTAATATGTATGTATACATTCACTTATAGAGAGAGAGACATATATCTTACATGATCTTTTTGACTTTTTGACTTCTATAATTGACAGCAAGATACTTTCAGACATTAATACTTTGGAGTGATTTATTTATTTATTTTAAGTAAGTGATAATACCAGAGAGAGGTAATAAATTTTGCCACAGTTCTGAGAGATGAGAGATATGGCCTTTAAAATTCAACTTTATCACCATCACACACACACAAAGGATGTAAAAATGGAAAACTTTTATGCATTATCAAATATGCGTAAATAGAAAATCCATAGAGTATAAAATGCATAGGTCCATGTAAATTCTTGTGAACCTGTAAATGATAACACACCAACACACAACAATTTTCTCTTTCAACTTACCTTATGGAAAGATACTCAACCATTCTCTTCCCCTTAGGTCCATTCTCAGCACTACCACTAGTTAAATTTTCTTTTTAATTTTACTCCTCTGATTAAAATTTTGAATGGCTGCTCATTGTCAAGAAGAAAAAGTATGGAGATGCCTTAACTTGGCACTCACTGTCATTTGTTTCCATGTCACTCTCCTCCATGCTTCTACAGTCTGATCACGTTGACCTTCTTAATACTCCTTAATCCTCCAAACCTCTACGGCTTTATTGGAACTATTCCTAGATCACTCTTATATTCTGTATCAGTTAGGATATACTAAGTTAAAAGACAAAAGAATGATCCAAAAATCTCAGTAGCTTGAAATAAACACAGGTTTATTTCTCAGTCATGTGACGTGTGGATAGAGCAGGCACTATCTGGAGCATTGTTGAAGGGGCAAGGAGAAAAAAGATCAGAGCAAATCACTATGTAATAAAGCTTTCACTAGGACTTGGCCAAAGCCAGTGACACACTGAATCAACAGGAAAGAGAAAGATAATCTCCCCTCAGGGAGGAGTTGAAGAGTATGTTTACTACCTGCACTTTCTCTTTCACCTACTCTAACTTCAAGACCAAGTCACATATTTCTGGTTCCTAAAAGCATCCCTGACTTTCCTGGAGTCAGTCTTTACATATCTTGTGCCCTCAGATCACATTTTATTTACATCAGAACGTTACTTATGATGACGGGTATTTTGTTTATTTATAACTCAGTTTTATAGATGTTAAGCATAAAATTTGATGAGTTTGAAAACCATAAGCAGACATGCATCAACCAAAACAATCAAGATAAAGAACATTTCTATCACCCTGAAAATACCCCTCAGGCCCCTTTGCAGTCAGTCTCCTCATAGGTGCTCTTTATCAGGTTGAGGAAGTTCCTTTCTTTTCCTAGTTTGCTGAGAGTATTTATCCTGAATGGATGTTGGATTATATTAAGTGTTTTTACTGCATCTGTTGATATGATCAAATGTTTTTTCTTCTTTAGTCTCTTGATATGGCAAATTATACTGATTGATTTTCAAATGCTAAGCCAACTGCATATTCCCAGGATAAACTCCATTTGGTTTTAATTTGTTATCCTTTTTTGTTGCATTTGATTTGCTAAACTTTGTCCAAAATTTGCATTTAATATGATTATTGATATGGTTGGGTTTAAGCCAAACATCTTGTTATTGTTTTTCTATATGTTCTGTTATTTGCTTTATTTTTCCTCTTTTCTTGCATTCTTTTAAATTAATTGAATATTTTTTATTATTCCATTTTATCTTCTTTATTGTATGTGATTTTAGTGGTTGCTTTAGGATTTATAGTATATATCTTTAACTTATAATCTGTACTCAAATATTGCATCACTTAACATTCAGTATAAGAATCTTACAGTCGTATACTTCTACTTACCCCTCCCAGCCTTTATGTTATCTTTATCAAATATTTTACTTCTACATATGTAAAAACCCACTATGCATTATTATTAGTTTTACTTGAAATTGTCAATTATCTTTTTCAGATATTTTAGAAATTAGAAAAAGAAATATCTTCTATATTATCTACATATTATACTTCATTTCTTTAGATAGATGCAAATTTCTATTCAGTATCTTTTTCCTTCTGCCTAAGGAACATTTTTTTAACATATCTTGCAGTGCAAGTCTGTTGTTAATGAACCCTTTCAGCCTTTTTGTGTCTGAAAGATATCTTTCTTTTTGCCTTCATTTTTGAAATATATATTCTCTAAGGACAAAATTTTAAACTGAAAAAATTTTAGTACTTAAAAGATATGCCATTGTCTTCTTAATTGCATTATTCTTATAAGAAGTCTTCCGTCAATCTTTTATTTATTTCTCCAAATGTGAAGCCTCTTTTTTCCCCCACTGCTTTAACGACTTCCTCTTTGACACTGATTTTCAGCAATTTGATTATCATGTTCTTTCGTGTAGTTTGCTTGATGTTTCTTTTGCTTGGGGTAAGTAGAGACTGCTGAATTTGAGTTTACAGAATTCATGAAATTTGGAAATATTTTCAGCCATTGTGTCCTCATAACACACACACACACACACACACACACACACACACACGTTTCTCTCCTTCTGGAACTCTATTTAAAAATATGTTAGACAGTTTTAAATTAATTGTCCAGCTCACTGATGCACTACTCTTTTCTTTTGCAGTGTCTAATCCCATCCAGTGTAATTTTTATCCAGTGTAATTATGTTGTATATTTTGTCTCTGCATGTTAAGTGCAGGTGTTTTCTATAACATTCTTTTGTTTCCTTCATAATATTCATATCTTATTTTACCTTCTTGAATATATGAATTATGTTTATAATAGCTGGGGTTTCTTCTTCCAGTTTTATTGAGATATAACTGACATGCAGCACTATACAAGTTTAAGGTGTACAGCTTAATGATTTAACTTACATACATCATAAAATGATTACTACAATTAGTTTAGTGAACATCCATCATTTTATAGAGATGCAAAATAAAAGTAAAAGAAAAATATCTTTTCCTTATGATGAGAACTCAGAATTTACTCTCTTAACAATTTTCATGTATAACATACAGCAGTGTTAATTTTATTAGTCATGTTGTACATCACATCCCTAGTATTTATTTATCTTATAACTGTAAGTTTGTATCTTTTGACCACCTTCATCCAGTACCCCTTCCCACCACTCTCCACCTCTGGTAACCACAAATCTGATCTCATTTTCTATGAGTTTGTTTGTTTGTTTGTTTTTGAAGTATAATTGGTATATAACACTATGTTAGTTCCTGGTGCACAGCATAGTGATTTGCTATTTCTATACTTTCCAAAATGACCACTATGACTAGTCGTTACCTTCTGTCACCATGCAAAGATATTACATTATTATTGACTATATTCCTCATGCTTTATATTCCATCCTCATGACTCACTTATTTTGTAGCTGAAAGTTTGTACCTCTTAACCTCCCTCACCTATTTTACTCAATCCTCCACCCATTTCCCTCTGGCAACCACCTGTTCATTCTCTGTATTAATGACTCCGTTTCTGTTTTGTTATATTTGTTTTTTTTGTTTTTTAGATTCCATTTATAAATGATAACATAGAATATTTGTCTTTCTCTGTCTGACTTATTCCACTTAGCATAATATCCTCTAGGTCATCCATGTTGTAGCAAATGGCAAGAATTTATTATTTTTTCAAGGCTGAGTAGTATTCCATTGTATATATATTCTATTACATCTTCTTTATTCATTCATCTATGGTTGGACATTTAGGTTGCTTCCATACCTTGGCTATTGTAGATAATGCTGCGATGAACATAAGGGTACAGGTATCTTTTTGAATAAGTGTTTTTGTTTTCTTCAGATAAATACCCAGAAGTGGAATTGCTGGATCAAATAGTAGCTCTACTTTTAATTTTTTGAGGAACCTCCATAACTATTTTTCACAGTGTCTGCATTAATTTACATTCCCATCAACAGTGCACAAGGGTTTCCTTTTCTCCATATCCTCATCAACACTTCTTATCTGTTGTCTTTTTTATAATAGCCATTCTGACAGGTGTGAGATGATATCTCACTGTGGTTTTGATTTACATTTCCCCGATGATTAGTGATATTGCGCATCCTTTCACATGCTTGTTGGCCATCTGTATGTCTTCTTTGGAAAAGTGTTTATTCAGGTTCTCTGCCCATTTTTTAATTGGATTGTTTGGTTTTTTGATGTTGAGTTGTATGAGTTCTTCATATATTTTGGATATTAACTCCTTATTAGATTTCACTTGCAAATATCTTCTCCCATTCAGTAGGCAGCCTTTTTGTTCTGTCGATTGTTTCTTTCGCTATGCAAAAGCTTTTTAGTTTGACCATTTGTTTATTTTGCTTTTGTTTCCCTTGCCTGAGGAGACATATCTAAAAACAAATTGCTAATACCAATGTCTGTCCTTGCTTACTAATTATAGCATCTGTGTCATTTCTGGGTGTATTTATACTGATCAATTTTTCTCCTGATTATGGGTCATATTCTCCTGCTTCTTTGTTTGCTGGGTAATCTTTGATTTGATATCAGATACCAGACGTTGTGAATTTTAAACTTTTGGGTGCTGGATTTTGTTGTATTTGTTTAAAATATTTTGATACTTTGCTCTTACACTTAGTTTGCTTACTTGGAAACAGTTTTATCCTTTCAAGCCTTACTTTTAAGCTTTGCTAGATGGGCCAAAACACTTTTAGCCTAGCGTTAATTTGATTCCATTACTGAAGCAATACTTTTTCCAGGACATGACTTGATGCCTTGCACATTAGGAGGTCTTTTCACTTTGGCTACTGAGAACACAAACTATTCCCAGACCTGTATGAGCAATTATTCTCTCCCTGTTTCTTTTCTGTTTCTGCTTCCTTCAGTTCTTAGTTGTTTCCTTACATGCATGCATTGATCAATACTCAGCCAAAGGCTTGAGTAGAAGCCTCATCTCCAAAGTAGTTTGTTCTCTCTCTCCCTTCTCTCCCTCCCACTAGCTCCTCTCCTTAAAGTTCTCCTGTCTGGTACTTTGCCTGCAAATTTTAGCCATCTTGGTGTCCCTGAATTCACACTCTTTCTCCTCAACTTGGGGAGATGGCTGGGCTCTCTTTGAACCCTGTGCTGTGGCCTGGAAATTCTCTCTAGGGGGTAAGCTGGAAGGATTACAGGGTTCACCTCATTGGTTTCCCTTTTCTCAGGAATTACTGTCATGCACCTGTTATCCAATGTTCTAAAACTATTGTTTCATATATACTCTATTGCCCTCTATCCCAACAATTTATTTTCGTCATTATCCAATAACATTAAAAAAAGACTGCCTTGTATATGTCTCCAAAAAAATAATTAAGCAGTCATAGACCCCATCCTGGAGAATTTTAAGTCTAATGTGGCCAGAATTGAACAAACTCCACAGGTTAAGCTGGCTAAATTCTCAAGTCTGCAAATTCCTACAGAGAGTTTTTAGAAGTAGAAAGTTAATGTAATCTCTACTACCAAAAAAAAGGCAATCACTAATAGTCTTGTCCTGTCCTGCAGACAAATGTAACATAAACTGAGGTGAAAAACAATAGGGTGACTTTGCCCAAATGCACATGGTTAATTACTAGAAAAAGTGAGTCTAAAATCCAGCTGTCATGACTCTCAGTCATCACTGTTTTTCTTCATTATTTTCCCTCTGGGTGAATATCTATCACTTATAAATCTGAGAAGTAATAAATCATTGTTCCCTCAGCCATAACATCAAGGGGATGATGATTCAGTTGGGTGCTGAGAAAATACTGGAATTGAATCGTTGCTAACAATTGTCATGGCTCTTAAGCAGAACTCAGCCCAGGATACTGGAATGGTTACCTGTGCCATCTCCACAGCCCTCCAGAGCTTTCTCTGGGGTGTACGGGCAGTAACTAGTGGTTGAGTGTACAGGCTCTAGTCTAGGCCGACATAACATTGTTTTCCTTCTCTGCTTCCTGCCAGCCTGTTTCCTCATATATAAAATGAGGACAGGACTTCCCTGGTGGCTCAGTTGTTAAGAAACCGCCTGCCAATGCAGGGGACATGGGTTCGATCACTGGTCCAGGAAGCTCCCTCATGCCGTGGAGCAACTAAGCCCACGAACCACAACTACTGAGCCCACGTGCCACAACTACTGAAGCCCACGTGCTCTAGGGCCCACGTGCTGCAAATACTGAGACTGTGTGCTACAACTACTGAAGCCCACGTGCCTAGAGCCCATGCTCTGCCACAAGAGAAGCCACTGCAATGAGAAGCCTGCGCACTGCAACGAAGAGTAGCCCCCACTCACCGCAACTAGAGAAAGTCCACACGCAGCAACGAAGACCCAAAGCAGCCAAAAGTAAAAATAAATAAACAAATAAAATGAGGACAATAAAAGTATCCTCATAGTGGACGTGTTGAAAGATTTGAATGATTCAGTACATTGAGGTGTTTAGCATTTATTCTGAATCTTAGTGAGAAATTAATAAATGTTCATTATTATCATTATTTTGTTACATTATGACAATGTTTTTCTAGAACTTCTTTAACATCAGAAGCTGAGAGTGGTCTTTCCTTGAAAACCAAAAACATCCCATTATTGTGTTTGCCTCCATTTAGTTTGGCTTAGGCAAGACTCTGCAGAATCAAATAATTTTTCTTCCACTAGAATGGTTAGAACTCTATGCCCAGGCACCTATGAGTGTGTACACCATGGGAATATAGTGCTCTTTTAATTAAACATTATAAAATCTGTAGAACTCTTGAAAGAAATGCATAAAATTATGTGAAACACATAATTTCACAGGGAGAAACAACAAACAGTTCAACTGTAGGCTGAATAAATTATCACTCCTGGTGATGCTGATTTTGTAGGGTTCTGAGAAACTTATTTTTACCGCCTGCTGCACCTTTAAATTATGTCAGCTGGCCAATTTTCTTACCTAACTGAAAAATCAGGCAAAAACTATGAACTCAAACTGTGGCATCTTCTGTTGTCTTCAGTACAAGTTGAATGCTTGGGGTATTTAATTACTATTCATTTATATACACATAAAACTGCTTCAGCGTTTTCCCAAGGCCCACTTCCAATCATTGTCTTTAATAGCTATCTGGGACTGTTCTTTTGATTCATACCTGAGAACAGTTGCCAGCAACCTTTTCAAACTTGCATTGCCAGCGGGTATTTGAATAAGACAGGTGGAATATGCTGGGTAGAAATATTGTGCTATAGTCCTAACACCATTAACTTAGTATGCCCTGAGCAACCACTGACCAATTCTTGCTATTAAAGGGAATGAATAAGGGAGGCAATTGGTTAGGACAAAGCAGCCACCCCCTACCCCTAATCATTTTCCCCAGCCACTTTAGCAGGTAGCATGTGGACTGTAATTGTTTCTAAGTCTCTGTTGTAACCTGACTTTATATTTAGCAGGGAGTCAGAGAAGAAGATGAAAGATTTGATAATACAGATGTGGTCTCAGTGAAAACTGGTGAAGTAAGACTGAATCATGTTTAATTATTACAGGGCTAAGTAAAGATTTTCAGCAGGCATCTACATAGATAGAAAGCCAGGAGACAGCCTGATGAATACAAAACCTCTCCATTCTAATTCTAATTCGTATTGTTACCAAGTTTTCTCACTACAAATGGGCATAGGCTTTTAAGAGTTATGTCTGATGTGAGTAACATGCTCTGGAAAATGTTTTATTACTGCTAACATCACCAGGGTATGAATCTTAGAGTTGATTTGTCTCACAGGAATGTTTACTAACTTTTTTATATGGTTTGGCAAGGGATAGAATCACTATAAATGAAAAATATATATTAATGGAATAAAAAATGCTTTTTTCACAAATTAATCAGAGATCATTCACAGGCAGAAACTTTTCTTCAAAATGGAAAAAAATTACCCAATTTGTTATCTTTATACAAGCGTACCTTGTTTTATTGCATTTCACGGTATGGTGTTCTGCAAATACTGTGTTTTTTACAGATTGAAGGTTTGTGGCAACCCTACATTGAGCAATTCTATGGGTGCCATTCTTCCAACAGCATTTGCTCACTTGGTGTATCTGTGTCACATTTTGGCAATTCTCACAATATTTCAAACTTTTTCATTATAATATTTGTTATGGGGATCTGTGATCAATGATCTTTGATGTTACTATTGTAATTATTTTGGGGCAAGACGAACTACTCCCGTATACCACCATGAAATTAATCAATAAATATCATGTGTGTTCTGACTGCTCTACCTATTGGCCATTCCCTGTCTCTCCAGCTCTCCTCAGGCCTGTTCCCTGAGACAAAGCAATATTGAAATTAGGCCAATTAATAACTCTACAATGGCCTCTAAATATTCAAGTGAAAGGAAGAGTTGCACATCTCTTCCTTTAAATCAAAAGCTAGAAATGATTAAGCTTACTGAGGAAGGCATGTCAGAAGCCAAGACTGGCTGAAAGCTAGGTCTCTTACGCCAAACCGTTAGCCAAGTTGTGAATGCAAAGGAAAAGGAAAAGTGCTACTCCAGTAAACACACGAATGCTAAGAAAGTGAAACAGTCTTACTGCTGATGTGGAGAAAAATTTAGTGATCTGGCAAGGTGATCAAAACAACCACAACATTCCCTTAAATCAGAGCCTAATCCAGAAAAAGTCCCTAACTCTCTTCAATTCTATGAAGGCTGAGAGAAGTGAGGAGGCTGCAGAAGAAAAGTCTGAAGTTAGCAGAGGTTGATTCATGAGGTTGAAAAAAAGAAGTTGCCTCCATAATATTAAGTGTAACGTGAAGCAGCAAGTGCTCTTGGAGAAGCTGCAGAAAGTTATCCAGAAGATCCAGCTAAACTAATTAATGAAAATCTCTACCCTAAACAAAATATTTTCAATGTAGATGAACCAGTCTTATATTGGAAGAAGATGACATCTAGGACTTTCATAGCTAGAGAGGAGAAGTCAATACCTGGCTTCAAAACTTCAAAGGGGGCTTCCCTTGTGGCGCAGTGGTTGGGAGTCTGCCTGCCGATGCAGGGGACATGGGTTCGTGCCCCGGTCCAGGAAGATCCCACATGCCACAGAGCAGCTGGGCCTGTGCATCCGGAGCCTGAGCTCCGCAACGGGAGAGGCCACAACGCCACAACAGTGAGAGGCCCACGTACCACAGAAAAAAACCAACAAACAAACAAAAAAAAAACTTCAAAGGACAGGCTGACTCTCTTGTTAGGGGCTAATGCAACTGGTGACTTGAAGTTTAAGCCTATGCTCATTGACCATACCAAAAACACTAGGGCCTTATGTTAAAGGGTTATGTTAATGTTAGGGAATTATGTTAAATCTACTCTACCTATGCTCTAGAAATGGAGCAACAAAGTTTGATGACAGCACACCTGTTTATAATATGATTTACTGAATATTTTAAGCCCACTTTTGAGACCTACTGCTCAGAAAAAAAATTCCTTTCAAAATATTATTGCTCATTGACAATGCACCTGGTCACCCAAGAACTCTGATAAAGATGCACAATGAGATTCATGTTGTTTTTTTGTGTTTTTTTTTTTTTTTGCGGTACACGGGCCTCTCACTGTTGTGGCCTCTCCCGTTGCAGAGCACAGGCTCTGGACGTGCAGACTCAGCGGCCATGGCTCATGGGCCTAGCCGCTCCACGGCATGTGGGATCTTCCCGGACTGGGGCACGAACCCGTGTCCCCTGCATCGGCAGGCGGACTCTCAACCACTGCACCACCAGGGAAGCCCTCATGTTGTTTTTATGTCTGCTAACACAACATCCACTCTGCAGCCCATGGATCAAGGAGTAATTTTGACTTTCAAGTTTTATTATTTAAGAAGTATATTTTGTTAGGCTATAGCTGCCGTAGATAGTGATTCCTCCAGTGGATCTGGGCAAAGTTAATTGAAAAAGTTCTGGAAAGGATTCACCATTCTAGGTGCCATTAAGAACATTCACAATTTATGGGAAGAAGTAAAAACATCAACATTAACAGGTTGGAAGAAGTTGATTCCAACCCTCATAGGTGATTTTGAGGAGTCTGAGACTTCAGTGGATGAAGTAACTACAGTTCTAAGAGAACTTGAATTAGAAGTGGAGCCTGAAGTTGTGACTGAATTACTGCAATCTCATGATAAAATGAATGAGGAGTTACTTCTCAAGGATGAGCAAAGAAAGTGGTTTCTTGTGATAGAATCTACTCCTGGTGAAGATTCTGTAAAGATTGTTGAAATGACAACAAAGGATTTAGAATGTTATGTAAATTAGTTGATAAGGCAGTGGCACAGTTTGGGAGGATTCAGTCCAATGTGAAGGAAGTTTTACTGTGGGTAAAATGCTATCAAACAGCATTTTCACAACAGAGAAATTGTTGTGAAAAGAAAAGTCAATGGATGTGGCAACTTCATTGTTGTCTTATGTTAAGACATTGCCATGGTCACCCCAGCCTTCAGCAACCATCAGCCTGATCAGTCAGCAGCCACAGACACTGAGGCAAGACCCTCCCCCAACAAAAAGATCGCAACTCACTAAAGGCTCAGATGATAGATAGCATTTTTAGCAATAAAGTATATTTAATTAAAGTCTGTACATTGTTTTTTTAGACATAGTGCTATCGCACACTTAATAGACTACAGTATAGTGTAAACATAACTTTTATATGCCCTGGGAAATGAAAAAAAAATTCATATGACTCACTTTATTGTGATATTCACTTTATTGCAGTGGTCTGGAACAAACCCACAATATTTCTGAGGTCTGCCTGTATTTATCTTACAGATTGTTGAAATACAGTAATGCAATATGTTGTATGTTGGGAGAATAAAAATATTCTCTTCTTTCAAGACAAATTAAACACTACTTTCTTTCTGATCTCTATTTTCTTTTCCAAGACTCCTGTTTTTTAAAAACTAAGTTATAGTTTGTGTGTCTATAAATAGGGGTGTGTGTGAGGGGTGACAGCGAGTAATCATAACAAACCTTTTATTGAGCACTCACCATATGCTAAGCTTAATGTACCTTTTCTCTTTTGGTCTTCAAGATACTTATACAAAGTGAAGACTATTTTCCATATTTATTTTACAGATGAGAACAGAGAAGCAAAGCAGAACCTTTCTGAAACATTAGCTCTCTCAGTCATAAGCATACCTCACTAACACAGAATTTCATAAGCGTGTTTCTTACCTGGTCTTCTCTCCACTGGCCACCACAATCTTTAAATAACTGGGGAGGGACCACCCAGTTCATGTGTCCTTATATTTAAACAGTATCTTAACAGATTTGTGAGAATGCCTGGACCACACTATCAAGATCTACACTTAAAAATGATGATTTATAAAACTTAAAGGGAGTTTTATATTAACTTTTTCTTCTTTCCCCCAAGAATCTAGTAATAGCTCTTATCCTCTGTATCAAAGACAAGAACCTGTCCTTTGGCCATTCTCAGTCTTCCTCTAGGGCTCCAGATCATCTTGTGGGAACATCCTCTTCTCGATTCAGAGACCTTAAAGTCACCCGTAATTCTTCAGTTCTGTGCCTTCAGAAAGTTCATCAATAATTTCTGTGGAAGATTCTGTTTTCCTCTATTTCATTCTGGAAAAGACTGGCTGTTGTCTTTACTAGTTAATGGCAATGCTCATGTGATACTGCAGCTCTCTCCCTCTCTCTAGCCTAAATGTTTTTTACCTGTGCCCTCTCTGGTGGCATGTTCTCTTTGTTGGTATATTATCTTCAGTTTCTCCACTCGTCTGTGTAAAATCCTTTTAGAAGGAGCCCCTTCCTATTTGGAACATGAACTGAGAACATCAGCCAGCACACATACCTGCCCTTGGAGAACATTATAAACATGCTCCAGCAATAGTCAAGGTTATTACTGACAAATCACTCTGCCCAAATAGCAGGTGGGTAACAGTTCCATCCTTGATTCCACATTACAACTCTACCACTGGGCAAATTACAAATTAAAATGATGGAATTTTTGGTCATTACAACACTAATGCTCTATGTCTACACTAAGGTGCCTTGAACTCGTCTGTCTTGTTTTCTACTGTTAATTATCCCCACATAAAAATCTGAGTGCTTTGCTATTTACAATAGCCAGGACATGGAAGCAACCTAAATGTCCATCAACAGAGGAATGCTTAAAGATGAGGTACATATATACAATAGAATATTATTCAGCTATAAAAAAAGAATGAAATAATGCCATTTGCAGCAACATGGGTGGACCTAGAGATTGTCATACTGAGTGAAGTAAGTCAGACAGAGAAAGACTAATACCATATGATGTCGCTTATATGTGGAATCTTTAAAAGGTTACAAATGAACTTATCTACAAAACAGAAATAGAGTCATAGATGTAGAAAACAAACTTATGGTTACCAGGGGGTAAGGGGGAGGAGGGATAAATTGGGAGATTGGGATTGACACATACACACTACTATATATAAAATAGATAACTAATAAGGACCTACTGTAGAGCACAGGGAACTCTACTCAATACTCTGTAATGGCCTATAGGGAAAAGAATCCAAAAAAGAGTGGACATATGTATATATGTAACAGATTCACTTTGCTGTACACCTGAAACTAACACAACATTGTAAATCAAATAAAAAATAAAATTTTAAAAATTTTAAAAATAAATAAAATTAAAATAAAAATCTGAGTGCTTTTAATATGCTTGAGGATGGTCTGCGCAACACACTGCATTCCCTCCACGATTCCCAATGCGTGTGCTGTTGCCTCACATAGAAGTGAAGGGACAAGTTGAACCATGTCCTGTGACTTTACAACATACCAGTTTAATTAAAAAAAACATTCTTTAATAGTTTGAAATTCAGGGAATTCTAAAAGAAAAAATTATAGCCATCAAGAAAATCTGGAAGAGGAAAATTTAGGATGTGTCAGTTATGCTAGGCACTTGTCTCCCTTTCTTTGAAGTTCAAGTTTTTTCACATAGAAAGATGCTTTTTTATGGTATTGCTGGGCTTTTAGCCATGGTTAGATTAAACAATACAAATGCTTTGTTTGCGTACAATGTCTTTCATCTGGATTCTTTGTAAGGCTCTGAACACACACTCATTAATCCTCACAGCATTTCATTGTATGTGTATGCTTCTTTCTTCCTTAGACAGGAATTCAACAGGCAATGTAATTTAAGTGTTGATTTCACTATCATGCAAGCAGAATCCCAGTTTTCTTGCCATTTTCTGGCATAACCATTTTTCTGGGGTTTTTTCCTCTTTGCTTTTAGTTATCCGCAGAGCATTTCATTACACACTTGTACTTTCAATTTATTTAACTTTGTATCTTTCTGAATACTTATTTTACCAACCTGAATTATACAGCTTTGCTATAGTGTTCACATTATTTTCAAGCCATTTTCCCCAAAATGAATTTTTAAACTCTGGTTTGGACAAAAGTCTCAAGGGAATCATTATAGACTTCACCTGGGATTTGTCTGGAAAGTTTATGGAATGTAGATGGCTACACTTTCTTCTGACTGATATTATCAACTGTATTTCTCATGAACCATTTTCAATAGTTTTAAGTGTTCTCAAAAAGCACATAGGTTTTTTCAAGAAATAAAGGTGGGTAATTTGATTTACTGTTCTGTATAACTTGCTTGGTTTTATACTTAGCAAGTGCTGTTCCCTTCTTGCATCTTCTTAAACACAGAGACCCACCATCATACACATACACATTTGCCATTGGCTTTTTTCCAGAGCAGTTCGATGTCTACTTTTAGATGAAACATCTGTCACTCTGTACTAAAGGTCCCCAGACTATGAGAGAGAAATAGAAAAGGGATAGACAGCTCTGCATGGATTGGAGGCAGATATAATCTTACCTTCTCTCTCTAGTTTGAAAGCTGATACCTGAATGTAACTGACATGACCATGCATAGGGAAAGTGGCAGCTTTAAAGCAACTTGACTCCTTCCACAACTGTCTACACCTCTGTGGCACCCAGGAACTAACTTAGTGAAGCACTGGGCCAACATGCCTTCTGTGTGACTTGAGCCAGTCCTTAAAGGATCCAGGAGCTTGTGCCACCTGGGCATCTGGATGGTTCTCCCAAACAGCTCTTCCTACAACACATTATAGGAGGTCCTGGAGGGAGTCATAATCTGAAATCTCTACAGATGAGAAGAGGCCCCAAGGAGAGAACATTGACAGCTCATTGTATACAAGAGTTTTGCCTATTTATGACGGGAATGGACAGATATCCAGCCAAATTCTAGTCTTATTCTCTAGTTTGTTTCTCGTGTGGCCTCACTCACTCTCACAGCTTTGATAATCATTTTTACACTGCCAGTTCTGCATCCCCAACTGTGATATCTCTACTCATTTTCAGAGCCATATGGCCAACTCTCTGCTAGTCATTTTGACTCTAATTTCTCACTAAATTAAATTCACAATCTGTCCTACACCTTCTCCTCCTCCTGTTCTATATCTCAGGCATCATCATATCATCATAATTGCCAAAACCAGAAATTCTATAGCCACGCTTTACTTCTCCCTCTTCTTCTTCCACAACTCCACCACACACACACTCACACACACACTCACACACACAAACACACACTCACTCACTATTCAAAGCCACCTATTGATCTTACCTTTCAAATAGCTTTGGAAATCAACTACTGTGCTCCAACCCCACTGCCACTGCTGAAGTTCAAAGTCAAATCATCCCTAGCTTAGATAACTGTTAATATCCTTTTAATCAGTTAGTCTTCTGTCTCCATTCTTGCCCTTCCTCTGCCACCCCTCCAGACTGGCCTCTAATTTCTATCTATTCTTACAACTCCTCAAAGACTGTGTTCTTTCCCTTACACTTGAGACTTCACACATGCTGTGCTCTCCAGGTAGAAGACTCCTCTGCCTTCCTTGACGGGCAACTGCTACTGATCCTTCAGATCTCAGCTTCGATGTCACTGCCCTAATCTCCGAATTGGAGTAAGGCATCTCTCCTTTGTAGTCCCCAAGCACTCAGGGCTTTCCCTGTCCCAGGACAGTACTGGAAATCCCTGCTTGCTTGTTTATGCTCCCAGCTGACTGTAACCTCCATCAGGCTTGGAACCTGGCCTACCTTGCTCACCATTGTTTTGTTGGCATGTGGCAAAGGTTGGGACACAGTTGGTGTTCAGTAAATACTTATGAGCTCAGAAGAGAAGGGAAGAAGGAAAGTCAAAGAAGGAGGAAGATTGCCAAACACCATCTGCTTTGTAAATATGTAAATAAATATGTAAACGTGAATAACTGTGTAAATAAATCCCTGAAATCAGTGGGGTTTTTTTTCTTGTGATCTGACTCTGTTATAGAGACTATAGAGAAAGTAGACTATAGAGAAAAAAATTGAAAACAATTTAATTGAAGTTCTAATTAGTTGGTTTCTGAATCAAGTTTTAAACTAGAGATTTATTTTAAAGTTTTAATAATCTTTTTAATACATAAGAAGAGACTGATCTTTAATAAGATAATGTAGTGGAACCTCTTGTAAAATATGTAATCTTCTCTATTTATGTTTTTTTTTTAATCCAGATTTCAGAAATAGCATCTTCTTTAAGCGCAATATATCAGAATAACTACTAAATTGGTCAGCTCCTTTAAGGGTTTTCTGGAACTCTCTTAGACACATCACTTTAATGAAAAAATTATCACAACAGAGACAAGTTCATATTTAAGCTTGAATTTTTTTAAGATTAGATTTTGACAAAAAGTGTGGTCTTTCTTGCCTCCCATTTTAAATCATTTCCTATGACCATACCAATGTACCTTTAAGGGTTAGTTAAGATCTTTCCAAATATAAGTCCATAAATGTCTTAATGACCAAAATATCCTGGGTATATGGTAGGAATACCATCTTCTGTGTGCTTTTAAGTTCCAGCCACATTAAGCCTAGGAGATGCAAACCAATTTGGATGGAATATCGTTACATTCATTTTTCAAAGTTAGAGCGCAACTTCAGGGACCAGATATCAATTTGTCTGTCATCTTTCTTCAGTCCTGCTCCTTTCTAATTCCTGTGGTCACTTGAACAACTTCTCCCTCATCAAGAAAAAAAAAGGAAAGACACCAGGAACAATAGAGCTAATGAGCATGCTTCTAAATTATACATATAATTTATATATAACTTATATGGCTGTTATATATACACGCATATAGATATATATATACATATATAGATATATCCTACATATATATACTAGACAGAGATCCTGGATTTAGAACAAAATTATTGTAATATTATTTCTCTAATGCAAAGAGGTAATAAAACACATAACAATGCTATAACCAAAAAGAGTAATTTCATTCTGGCCTGAGAGTTGGGTAAAGACTTAATTAGCTTTTCCCATTGCTGAAGCCAACAAATCTTATTGTCCAGACAGTGAGAGGCCAAGAGCCATGAGGTCTGATGAACCTTACAGTTTCCTATTTGGATAGGAAAAGGAATTTACAGAGGAACAGCATGCAAGTTGCTGGGCAAGACTAGGTATGTGAGACTCTTGTCCATCTTTGGATGGTCAGAAACAAAACTACCTTTGTACCAGAAAGTAATTATCTCTTTCAATTGGATTTTCCCCTTCTCAATACACACAGTGTTAGAATTAGACTTTTTTCTAGTATTGAGTAGGTCAGATCACAGTAGGGTCCAATGGAACTGGCTCTTCCATGCAGGGCAGAGTGGGATGGGACACCTGGGGGAGAGTTTTAAGAACCTCTTCCCATAGGGATTGTTTGAGTGTATTACTTGGTTTTTCTTTATATACAAACCCTTTACAGAAGGTTTAATCATTTAATTGTTAACAATTATTTGTTTAAAAAAGAGGGATGTGTATTTTGACTTAATTATAGGCAATCCAGTTTTTTTAATCCCACCACTAAGTCCCTGTTTGTAACCATGATGAAATTTTATTTTAATACTTTGTCTCACTTCACAGAGATTTGTTAAGATTTATCAGTACTTTTGTTGCCTTTTCATTTCTACGCATGAGGTCCTTTTGTTTACTTAGTGTGGGACACTGTGTAACTATTATCCATGGTTACTCTACAACTGGTGAATTTTTAAAATAAGTCTATCTTCTGCTGAGGAAAAAATATAAGAAAAATTATTTTCCATGAAAAAGATAGTTCTTGTTTTTATTTTCAATAAATATTTTATTTATTTTATTTTATGTCCAATATGGGTTGGACATAATTTTTGCCCTAACATCCTTACTATTTTATTTCTCTCATCAGCATGCAGTCTGCCTTTAAAAGTTTTTCCCCTGATTATTTATACTCCTTTTTCTTCCTAAGAATCCAAGGCACTTTATCAGTATTATTTTTAATTTTTTAACAATTGAACGTTAGGACTTTGTCTTTAATCTTTGTATTGCCAACACTTAGCATAGAAAATAACTTATAGTAGGAATTCAGCAGAAGTTTGTAAATAAATGCTTGATTGAAAGTATATGTTATACTACATAATATTATTTACATATTTTATCTACCATCCTTGATTCATTTTCTGCATCCCCTACAGCTTAGGGCAAACTATAAGTTCAATAAATGAATGATCAGTGGCAAAATAGTAGTGAAGTGGGCATGCAAAGAAGCAACATTTGCCCAGGTTCAAGGACCTTTGCCTCTGTGTCTTTCAGACTCTTTTTTTTCTGTCATTCCCCCAAGAGCATAATAACTCCTCTTTGCTCCTTCTTGAAATTAATGACTCATCTATAGGAGGAAGTAGATAAGCCCAGCAAGCAGCAAAGTTAATTAATATTCTGGTTTGGGAGAAGGGCCGAGCCTAAGTCATGAAGATGGCTTGACTCAACTGCAGTAAGGTGTGTGGTGTGTCATGTAGCTTTGACAGAGTAAGTGAGGATATTTTCATGGGAGCCAGAACACGTTAATAATAAAAGTTTGACTTTTATACTCTTTCTAAGATGGTCATAACTCACCTCATTATGTCTGTTCTTTTTAAGGAAAGATATGTAAAATCTCTGTGGGTGTCTCTGTACAATAAAAGGAAACCTTTTCTTTGTTCCTTTCTGTTAATTAAATCACTTAATGTCATCCACAGATGCTTTCTTACCTCGCACTGGCATTATTTGCAGCAAAGAAGGGGAAAAATTCTTCCTCCCACTTACCAGCTCCCCATTCCTCCCAGCTTTATGACTGGAAAGAATAGAAAAACATCTGCGTTCGGTATGATTTGGAGCCCATATATGCAGCCACAAAGTCTTCTAATTGGATTAGGCTGCTCCTAGGAACTGAATTCCATCATATGTGGCCAAATGTGTGCCTATGTTGAGGGGAGGAAAGTTGAAAACTTATGTTTTATTTTGTGTTAGTCAATATAAGAAAAAAATTAATGAGTATCTCACCAGGAAAGAAAGGATAAATTTGCTGCTTCGAACTTTCAAAGACCTAAATAGGAAACTGAACAAAAACAGTAGAACCAGGTTTACCTAGGCAACTTCATCACTAAGAGCATTAACGTTTCTTCCCTGTGAAATTTTCAGCTCTTTACATGACCAAATTAAAGTTTTTCTAAATGGGGAGCGGGGTGGGGGTGGGGGATGGAGGGATCACTTTTTGTATAACTTGCATCCAGGAAGTACAGAATGATTAACCAGGATGAATCCATAAGACTTCCCAGCAATATTTGCTGCACTTCGTGGTTATTACTTAGCTTTTAAAGGGAATAAAAAACACAGGTAAATGATTTGATGGGAGGGTATCACATTACCTTAGGCAAGCACAGTGCCACCGTACTCTGTAACAGGAAGAAGACCAAAGACATAAGCCTGGAGTGGACTTCATGGAGTAAGAAATATGGGAAACTATCCATGTGACTAGTTGGCAAATCAGAGCAAGAGAGGGTTCTTGCCCTTGATGTCGTCCCCCAGATCCACCCCATCCCTAGTCCTTAACAGGGTAGGACCAAAGGGAAGAGGACAATTCCAGTCCTGAGCATTTGCTCATCAAGTTCACAAATGGCCTGGGTCAGCTTGGGAATCACTATGGCTCAGTGAATAATAAGAGTGAAGACAATAAACTTGTCTGTCTTGTTCAGCATTTGTCTATAGCCATGAGTTGGTATATGCACTAATATTTATGAATGAATGAATAAATGATTATACGATACCAACAATAAGAATTGTTTCCACTTATTGAGAACTTACTAAGTGCTTGAGACTGCATGAAACACTTTATGTGTATTCCCTTATTTAATCCTTGTTTATTCCATGGGGATAGGATTCATTTTATTTTCATTATAGCCTTTCTGAAAAGTAATGGTCAGAATGCTTTCTGGTAAAATTAAGTGAATTAAAATTTAATATTGTGAAGTTTCTTTATTGAAAAAAATTCTTTTAATAATCATGTAAAACAAGGGCTATATAAGTAAAAAAAACTCTGTATGAATTTATACATTCACAAGATTATAGGGAAGGGACTTTTGAGGCCATCTAGTTTAATTCCCTAATTTCATGAAGGCGGAAAATGAGCCACAGATGAAATTAGACCCAATGTCAAATAGTTAGCCGATGCTAGAGTGGGAGGAGACCCCTCACCCCGCCAAGTTGTGCAGGTCCCAATGGGCTTCTTTTGTGATATTCTTTTATTACTCCCTTTAAGATTATTAGGGTTAATGAGTATTTAATGATTATAAGAGTCAGTGGAGTCAGAGAACCCCAGTTCATTGCATTACCTCATGTCACCCCAGGTCTCTGGAATCATGCAATGACATAAATCTTGATGTATTGCTCAGTGAGTATTCTCAAGAATGTGACTGTGACCCAGATCAGTGGGAGGGAGAGGAATGAAGTTATAGCTACACCACACCTCAAAATTTTCCTATAGACTCCTATCTGTTCTACTGCCAACTAAAAATATACATATTTTAACTGTGAGTCCCTGGATGACTTTCCCCTCATCCATTAGTTCGAAAAAGTTTGAAAAAGTTTTGAGAACTTCACCTTGTGTCTGTAGGGAATATTTTCTCTCTGGCCAAATCACTGTGTGGGGAGGAGGAAACCATGCCTGTAGCCCAAGATTAGAAGTCAGAGCTTCCCAGCCCTGCAGAGGTTCCTTGATCAATGTTCCTTCCAAGAAGTCAAGCTCCTGCTTCTCTAGCTGTTAATGGAAGGGCAGCCCAGGGTGTCCTGCTGTCCCCGTGTTACAAGATTGGTTATATAACCCCTGAAAGGGTGCTCATTATATTTCTGTAGCATGACCTAAAGTTGGTTATCTGGTCGTTAGGATGTTTAGACAACTCAGAACATAACCAGAATGTGGCAATCCATCTTTGGAGAAAGAGAACATCCACAGGGATTATGATATAATCTTACAAATGGAGCAAGGCTGGTCACTTTTCATATGCTCTTCATCAAGTCGTATTCTGAAAGAAGTTTTCACTTCTTCCTGCAGCCTCCAGAAAGAACCCTCTTGTAACCTTCCCCATTTAATGAGAATCTGTCCTAGGTTGTTTCTTTTTTTAAGATTTTTTTCCTTTTTTTTAATGTATAGTTGATTTACAATATTGTGTTAGTTTCAGACGTACAGCAAAGTGATTTGTTTATACATATATATGTCTGTATATATCTAAATTCTTTTTTTCTATTCTTTTCCATTACAGTTTATTATTTTTAAGATCTTTAAAACCCAATTTTTCCAATATTCAGCTCATACACAGTCAAGAAGTTTACTCTGTACCCAACTCCAAGGCAGCTTAAACTCGAAAGGATGCATTTGAAAACCAAACCACTCAACTCCACATTGCCTTTGTGGAGGCAGAACAAGAAGAGAATATTAAGTCATTTCTTAGTTAGATGGTTGATTTCTTAACAAGGCAAAGTTTAGTATGGATCAGCTAGCCACGTAACACTCCCCCTGAGGAAATGAGATGACACAGTCATTGTGTTTGGCTCTGGTGGAGAAGCCTTAATTTCAGAGGTATCCATGATTCTGATCTCCCAATTTCTCTCTTTTCGTAATGAAAACTCACAAATAGTTAACACAGCCTGCTCGTCTAGCACATAGAATAGGATTCCTTCTACAGTAGCCTGGAGAATCCAGTCGTGATTCTAGCTTTATTTCTTCCCTTAGGTCAAATGATGTCAAGTTCCCCTATTTACTGATGCTCATCTCAGGTATGGATTTTAAAAAGCAAAAGCCAAGCCAGCCCAAGAGAAGATCCCTTGTGTTTTGCGAGGCATGACATCACAGATCACATTCCTTCTGCATCAGGCAATTTTTGTTTAGCACCTTGTTTTGTCTCTTGGGAGGAATGATTCAGACCCATGTGGCCAAAGGTTTTCCTGGAGTCAGACTCATGACTAGTTCCTAAGCTTTTAGGGAATATTTATGAAGGCAGAGCTCTGGAAGCTAAAATGTTTCACTCTTATAACCAGATACACGATTAGAGGGTGGGCTGAAGAAGGTAGCAGAAAACCAATCACCAGTTTAAAGCTATTATCTTTGTGCTGTTGTAATCAGATTAACATTCCAGTATTATAATTCCAGTTTCAGACAAAAGCATTTTAATTCTCTCAAAGGCTTCAAAATAGCCCTCCTTTTTAAGGGAAAAAAGGAAAATGTCACTTCTTGACAGAGAGAATTACCTCTGATAATTACCTATTGATATTATAATCTTTATTTGCTTCTTCAATCACTGAATATTTAATGAATACCCAGCATATAGCCTAGCACTAGGCTAGGCCCAATGAAGAAGACTCCTAAGGGCTCTTCCAAAAGGAAATTTAGGAGGAGAATATATGAGCATTAGATAGGAATACTCCTAATACTTTAAAACAATTTCACCTTTATATCCCCACCTCTCAGCACATTCTATTTTACGTGTCCAATTAACCACCAGTGAATGGCTAAAATAACACAGAAGTGAGGGAAAAGCACTGTGTGTTTTTGAATTCTGGAAGACTTTCCACAGAAAATTTGAAAGAATGGCTGAATGGGTTTTATTTTGAAACTAGAAAATGCTGAAGCAGAGGACATTGGAACTGGAAGGAACAGTGAGGACAAAGACATGATGTCCACCCTAGATTGATCCAGGTGTGTTCGGGGTTGGTGAGTGGCAGGCCTTGCTGGAAAGGATGACAAGGTCCAGAAATACGATGGATGACAGATGTGTTGACTAGAACAATAAGGGATGTACTTACTTGTTCTTTTATACTTTAAAGTCACTTACATTTTCTGATCAGGGAACAGAATCAACTACAGCCTTGGTTTAGGAAGGTGGATTTGGAAGGAACATATAAATTGGCTTATAGCAGGTAGAGAAAAGGATGATGTAATGGTTTTCAAATATATTTGTAAAATTTTCATCACTCCTTCCTCCAGAATGTGGAGCCTAATCTCCCTCCCTTGAATGTGGGCCGAATTAAATGATTCACTTTTCACAAGTAGAATATGTCAAAAAGAATAGTGTGCGACTTCTGAGGTTATGTGATCCAAAGTGTACTTTCAGCCTGAAACTTGAATCCTTCACTTTGGAGAAATTAGCCCCTATGTCATGTGGACATTCAAGCTGCTCTATGAAGAGGCCCAAGTAGGGAGGATAATGAGAGTTCTCACTAAAAACCAGCATCCACGTGCCAGCCACATGAAGGAGCCATCCTGAAAGCACGTGCTCCACCCTGTCAAGCCTTCTATGACTGCGTCCCTGGGGATATATTGACTGCAACTCTATGAGAGAGATCCTGAGCCAGACCCCTCCGTTAACCTATTTCTGAATTTCTAAGACTCAGAAACTGTGAAGATAATAAATCTGGGGATGAATTGTTACACAACACGAAGTAACTCATGCACATGGTAAGGTTAGGTTATGAAGAGTGTTGTGACAACCTAGAACCTTGAACGTGGTCTTTGGCCATAAGAATGGTAAGGAATAAGTAAACATAAAACATTATAAGGGGCAAGACTTAGTGACTTGTTGATCAGAGGAGCTGAGGAAAAGAAATAAACCAAGATGTCTCTGAGAAAGTATAAGAACGGTGGTAGCCATGAAAGAAATATCAGTAGGGAGTGGTTGGGAGAAATGGCTTTAAGGGAAATCATCTCTTAATCTTGCAGCTGTCGAGAAGGAGACCATATAAGAAGCTATAATGAGAATGATGAAATGTTGAATTTAGAAGATTGCTTAGAGATTTGTTAGTTAACAATCACCCTGTTTTACAGATAAAGGCAAGGCAGTCACACAAGACTCTGCACTTAGAAGGGCCCTGGGCTTCTTGGTTTAATGTTCGGCTTCTGCTCTCTTGAAATTTTTAATAAGTTTTGGGCAACAGGCCCTGCATTTTCACTTTTCACTAGGTCGGCAAATTAAATAGCTAGTCTTGTGTACACTCCAGGCTTTCTCTCTTAATTCTGAAAAAACTTACTTGATGAGTGTGGGATTGTCTGTTCCTCATATAATTCAAAGATTTGAGAGTGTAGGAGAATGGTTTGGTTCTTACTGAACTGCATCTTTTGCCACTCATCTTAATGTGTTTCTAGGAATTGCCATTTTCCAGATGGTGAATCATCATGAAGGCGATGGGTCTGAGACACAGATTTCCTTTAGACTGCTAACGAGTGACATTCCTGATTCTCAAATGTGGATTCTCCTTCAGTGGAGATGCGGGGTTCCACAGCGGGGATGCTGTCATATTGGTGAACACTGAGTCTGCTAATTGTAATACCGCATGACAGTGTATGGTATGTCCTAAATCAACTCACATCGCACACACTTACTGAGACTGATATAACCTTGGACAAATAATGAAGATATGACACCTTCTTTACCTCAGTGAATTCTAGTTCTTGGTAGCTAAGAGAGACATATGTTCTAGAATATCACTGAACAAGAAAATCTATTAAGCAAAGAAAGAGATAGTCCTTTTATTAAGAGGCAAAGAGTATAGAAGTAGAATATAGATACTTAATCTGGAAAAACAGACTCCAACATTAAACCTGTAAGAATAATAGCTCTGGACTTCCCTGGTGGCGCAGTGGTTGAGAGTCCGCCTGCCGATGCAGGGGACGCGGGTTTGTGCCCCGGTCCGGGAGGATCCCACATGCCGCAGAGCGGCCGGGCCCGTGACCTATGGCCGCTGAGCCTGCGCGTCCGGAGCCTGTGCTCCGCAACGGGAGAGACCACAAGAGTGAGAGGCCCGCGTAGAAAAAAAAAAAAAAAAAAGAGAATAATAGCTCTACATGAAAATGAATCTCTTAATCTCAGCACACACCCATTTCATTCTTTTATTAATACTCAATAAGTATTAGGTAGAGGTGTTTGAAACACTATAATTTTATAAAACATGAAATATTTGTAACCATATCTTATTTCAAGAACACTGCGATTTAATTATTAATGCCTGTAGTTTCACTTGTTGAGGAGAAAGAAGAAAAGCACATACAGACATCTGGTAGCAAGAAATGGCAGCAAGCAACCATCCCTGTTTTAAGTGGAACCACAATCGTTGCTTTTAAATACACAAAGTAAACATTCAGAAGTAAAAACTGGTGAAAGGAAATGGGGCACATACACAGGGGATTTTTTAAGGTTTCTGAATAATTATTTTTTATAACTGAGGAATTTGGGGAGCAGAAGGGTTTTTCTCCTGTCTAGCAAGTGCCGTGTGCTGCTTCCTGCTCTAGTCGCAAAGAATGGGAATCCTATGTGGCACAACTAGTACAAAATAGTGCAGTTTCATAAGCGTCAGAGCAGGTGTCTTCACCTCAGGTCTGTGGATTCCTGTAAGTTCCGTGGGACAGTAAGGGAGTGATAACCTCCCCTGAAGCGTGATGCAAAACATGGCGCTGCTGTGGGTGTATGAAGCGAAGAACTTGGAGTATTTCTCTGCCTGGAATGTGGGCCTCCTCTCTGCGTTTCTCATTCCCACCTGGCCCTGAAAGCTCAACTCAAATCCCACCTCCTCCTAGATACATTATCCCAGTCACTGCATCTCCCACCCCTCCTGGCTCTTATGAAGCTCTCCTATTTTGGACTCCTGGGGTTTTCTCATCTATATCATTTATCGGTCCTTTGTCACATTTTGATCTGTTTCCCTAATATATTGGGAGATCCGGGAAGGAAGGTGCCCTTTGTATCTTGTTGCGTTTGAATTCCCAACATATATACTATAATGGGAGGCCTTCCGTGAGTAGGTGGTGAGGCCGTTGTTATTGAGAATGTCTCCATCTTAGATGGTCTCTCCTTTCCTGGCACACTCCATAGGATCTGAAAAACTTCCCCAAATATCTCCCCTCTTCACCTCGTTCCCACCTCAAGGCTGACGTCGTTAGATTCCACCAGTACTTCATATTTCATTGAACGTTTCACATTCCTTAATTCCATTTGTATTATGTATTTATCTCCTCTGTGTAGACAGAAGAGTTCACATCTGGGTTCGGGGAACAATATTTCTAAGTGGTCATAAGCTTGTACGATAAAATTTGTTCAAGGTTTTAAATGGTATTTCTCTAGTGTCGTTGAACAAGAAATAAATCTCCTGAATAGGCTTTAAGCTAACCTTAATAAGCAGATATACACAGAAGAATGTCTCCCTCTCCCTCAGTTAAATGGTGATAAAAGTCCTGAAGATGATATATCACATGAATTAACAAGACTTGCTTTAGAAATATACAACCCACTCAGTGTGTGTGTGCATGAGTGTGTATGCATAGTTCCTACATGTGTTTATATGTTTTGTGAGATACTGTTCCTCCGCCTTCCTTACTGCACCTATCAGAATCTGCTTTGTATTAACATTGTTTACATTCTTGTTTATCCTCCTTCTCTAAATTGGAGATTCTCTGGGGATAAGAGCCAGAGATCTTTTGCAGGGGAGCCTTCCACTGGGTGGAGCACACACAGTGCTTTGCATATAGACGTTTCACAATAAATTTTAGCTTAATCTGATAGATGGCATTCATAATGATATGAAATGTTAAGGTGATATTCAATTACTGCAGGTTTGGGCAAGAAAGCTACATCAGGTATATGTTTACTTGATCTGTTCCTTCCAAATAGACAGTGAATATCAGCTAGACTGCAATTGTCTATCAGCAGAAATAGCATTTCTTCCCACTTGGGAAACATGGCTAATATTACCAAGATGGACAGTTCTACAGCAGAGAAGACCCTGGAGACCCAGTGGTCTGGAACTTTCTTTCCTCAATTAACACATAGGCAAGTTCTTCCCAAATGATTTCTTAAAAGGGTGTGTGTCTCTAAATGGCCACAGGCAGACTTTTCTTTTAGATTAAAACCAAGAACTATGTTTTCTGACCCAGCTCTGCACTTTTACCTGTTCTAGTGCCTTTAGGTAGCATCGCCCCTGCCCTGGGGCCAGCTCTGGGTGTTCTGCAGGTGCTTGCCACACCTGTGAATCCGTTAAAGCGCTGGGCGGGGAAGTTTCATTTTCTGTCAAGCACTTCAGAAACTAATGTCCCAACACAAATGGGACCAGAGAGTATCTATAAGAAACAGATTTCTGATCAAAGTGCCTTGAGGTCTGAGAATCCTCCTCCTCTACCTATAAGCCCACAACACCCTTACTCTTAAATTAAAATCAATTTGCTGGAAATTATAAAAGACTTTCTGGTTATGGGATATGTTCCTCCAAGTGAAGAATGGATTTTTTTGAGTTTACCTAATCACAGAAACCTTTTTCTTTAAATGATCTCTGGCAAATAGAGCAGGGAGAAAGACACACATCGAGAATGTAGTATGTACTGCCTTTTTTTTCTCATTTCATGGTAACTTTTGTCCCAAAGCACTTTACAAAACACAGAAAATAAAAGTCCAGCCACTTTCAAAGTAAAGACACTAGCCAAGCACTGCCGAATAACTAGTCTCTTCTATTCTTTTTTTTTTTTAATTGAAGTATAGTTGGTTTACAATGTTGGGTTAATTTCTGCTGTACAGCAAAGGGGCTCAGTTATATATATATGTATATATACATTCTTTTTTTATAGTCTTTTCTTATTCACTTATAAGGTTATATATAAAAGCATATTAAATGGCTTTTAATTTTCCTTTTGGAAGAAGAAAACAAAAAACGAACTGCAAGATTCAAATAGCCTCTCCTCCAATTTCACCCTTCTTCCGGTTCTGCCCACTTCCCCATCCCGTCCCATTCATGTGCAGTTACACAGGATATTTCTAAGGGCGCTTGCTCGTTCAATACCCTAAGCTATGTTCACTTCCTAGGCTCACACACATAAACTCAATCCCTCAGTGTATTTTCCCTCATCTCCCACAGATCTATGTGGGATACCCTATAATTTTAAAGCGCCTGGCAAATTACTGTCCATTTAACATCCAGCTACATGATATTTAACTCAAGTTTACCGTAGAGACTGAGAAAATAACACATCTGATTAGAGTAACTACTTAAGGGAATTAAGTTGTGGGTGTCCCTTAACATATGTTTAGCTGGGAGAAAAATAAAACTCGATATCTAGGTACTCTCAGTAACTACCAGAAGATAAAGTTTTCCTTAGATAATTATAATGTGTGCCTTCATTCTGGCAGAAGATCTTATTGTGCTTTGCAATTGTTTACGCAGTTAGCCACCTACTTCTCTCCCACCTCCCAACTCCACACCAAAAGTTGAAAGATCAGTAATGTATGAAGAGGCTTCAGGGGAAAAAAAATGGTGGATCTCCTTGGTGATACTGCAGGGAACTCATGGTTCTCTTATGACCTGTAAAAATGCACATAGACGGTGACTTGCAATGGAAGTAGGGTGAAATGTATGTTTGCATTCCTTCCCCTAAAATTCCTTCTATCAAAATATATTCTCCAGTAAAAATTAGGCAATTTTCCTTCAGCCTTTTCTCTGCTAGGTCAATGATGCTTGTGCTTCACTTAGACTTGCAGACATCCAGGTTCCTGGACTCCGTTTCAGAGGTTCTGGTTCTGTAGTTCTGAGGTAAGGCCCAGGGACATGCAGGTGTCGTACCCCCTACCCCAAGGAGATTCTGATGCAGGTGGCTCTTCTCTCGAAAAAACCACGCTCTAGGCTCTAGGCCTGTGGTTCTCAGACTTTAGCAGGCATCAGAATCTTAATAAGAACTTATTAAGACATCGATGACTAGGTTCTTCCCTCAGAACTTCTGGTTCAGTATGTCTTTGTGGGGCCTGAGAGTCTGCATTTCTACAAGTTCCCAGGTGATGCTGATGTGGCTGGTCTGGGACCACACTTTGTGGACCCCTGCTCTAGACTAAATTAATGTGTTTGCTCAATGCAACATGAAGAAGCTATGTGTCCCCAAAGCCTTCAGGGTCCCCACCAACCAGCCCCCCTCCCACTTACCTTTCCGGTTTCATAGGACCGCCTACTCTGAGGCACCCTGTCATCCAGCCAACCCAGGCCCCTTGCCATTCCCTAAGGGTTCAGACGCTTACATGTATGCGCTAATGCCTGTGCTTGGAACGTGGAAATCTTCCACGGTTTGCAAGGCCCAGCACACATGATCTATTTGCAAACGCTTCCCCAACCTCTCCAGATCAAAAGAATTACTCTTTTGTCAGCATCCGTCGTACCTGAAGTTTGGCATTGTTTTTACCTAGTGGTATAATGTCTATCTTATCTGCTAGATTTTTAGCTCCCCAAGACTAGGTTTCAGACAATTTCGTTTTCTCCCTGAAGCCTAGCAGAAAGCATACCAGCAAAATGAAAACTCAGTTGACCCATCGCCTTCAACACAGTGATTCTCAAACAAAGTACAGTTCACGGACCTCTGGGGAAACCTAACACAATTTCAGAGCTGGGACTAAAAGGTCAAAACTACTTTCATAACAATATTAGGTTAATAATAATAACAGTTATTTGCTTTTTTTACTGTGTTGACATTTACTTTGATGTAAACCATGGTGAGTAAAATTGCTGGTACATTAGTATAAATCAAGACAAGGGCCCACATTGTGTTAGCCGTCATCGTATTTTTTTACAGACACACATTCACGGGGAAAAATCAAAACAGACAGTTTCACCTAGGAATGTCTTTAATGAAGCAGTAAAATTTACTAATTTTATAAAATCACAAACCTTGAGTACAAATCTTTTATACAGTGTGGTGAAATGGGAAGTTCACAAAAACACCTTTCCTCATACCCGAGTGTAAGGGCTATGTGAGAAGAGGACTCAGGTAATTGACCTGGAAGCTAGCCCAGCTACTTTTTTTTTCTTTTCTTCTTCTTCTTCTTTTTTTTTTTTTTTTTTTTTTCCAGAGCACCAGTTTTACTTGTAAGAAAGAATGAATGACAAACTGTGGCTATTCAGACTCAGGTATTTGACAGACATCTCAGAAATGAATGAAGTATGTCTGTCACATCAAGGAAAACAACTGACAGCCTTTGTTGCCAATGATAAAATTTGAGCTTTCCAGAGAAAATTAGAAATTTAGAAAAATCATCACTGTGAAGCTGACAACACCCCAATACTTGAAAACTTTATGGTATTAACAAATGTAGTTTCTGGATATGTATCATGAAGTGTGTCACCATTTGGAAGACCTTGATCACTCAAGTGAACCAATTTTTTTGAAATGACCAATGCATGATATTATAGAACTATGCAGAAACACTTACTAGAAATACAATGTACAACAGTGGATTTTAGTGCAACAGACTCTCAAAAGTTCAGTCACTGATTCACATTGGTTTCAGATTCCACATTGCAGCTAAATTTGAAGGAACTACTACCTGTGGAGTTTCAGTGTAGTGTCAAAGAAGAATGTCCATAATTATCTGAATAGGCTATTAAACTATTAAAATACCCTTTCAACTATATATTCATGTGAGGCTAGCTTTAATTCACAGACTTCAATCAAAATCACACATCACAGCAGATTGAATGCAGAGGCAGATATGAAAATACAGCTGTTTTCTATTAAGCCTACTTTAAAAGAAACTTACAAAAAAGTAAAAGAATACCACTTCTCACACAATGGCTTTGTTTTGGAAAATAAGTTTTTAATAAAAACATATTATGTATGTTAATGTGTGATATATTTTTATTGTTATTTTAGATAGATTGATACATAAACATTTTTGCATTTTCTGTTTTAATTTCTAGTATGGTAAACAACTTCATACATAAATGCCGTTTGGAGTTCTCAATGATTTTAAGAGAATGAGAAGGTCTTAAGACTTAAACACTTGAAAACTGCCACTCTAACCTCTCCACATACCCAAAATTGCAAAAACACACACTTGCTTTCTCTCAAGAGTATCTGAAAAGGTGGCCGTCAACAAAATCCTGACAGCAGTGGAGTGGCTTTTGCCTGTGTTGTTGTTTTGGGTGATATTTGAAGAGAGCCGGCATCCTTAGTTCATTTCCAGTTCATTTCCCGTGCAGTCTTTCACTCAGTCGGGCATCCTATACGTGTCGTCTGTTGAAAACTGCAATATTTAAGCTGTTGTTTTCCCATTACCAAAGGAGTTGGCACTGCATGCCTTTGTCACACTGAGGAAAGAAAGGTGATCTTTTCTAATGAACACTATCAGTCTCCAGCTAACTTGTGAGGCAGAGAGAGTTTTCTGGAGACCCTCATGTTGCCATATAGAAAGGTAGATACTTCCTTTGCATAGGTGCGAAGCCTTTGCCCCAAAGTCAGAGATACGTGCAGGACACAGATGCGGTACTTCCCAAGCCATTAGGGAGAGTGGATGAGATCTTTCTTAAAAGTCTCTAAAATATTTCCCTGGACCCACTCTTAACTTACATACCTTGGTTCACGTACCCAAGAAGACATGATGAGAGGAAGGGGAAAAAGGAAGTTGAAAAGAAAGAAAAAAGCAGGGAGGGATGGAGGAAGGCATTAGTGAGTAGTCACTATGTTTCAGTCACTGTGTTGTACGCGCTCTCACAAAAGAGCAAGTTACGGTGGGTGCGAAAATGTTAGGTTATTTCCCCAAACCACATATGAATGAGGGACAGTGCCCACTTATCTCTCGACACAGCACGTGTTCTTTTTACAATGCTGTGTTGCCTCTCCTCAAAATTCTTACCAAATTTTAATTAATGGTGATAAAATAAAACAACACAACTTCTGCAAGTTAATGCACTCTTTAAATACTTTTACCCTCTCAGGTACAGGTCTATGTACCATCTAAAAAGAGCCTATACCCTATGTATAACAAAGATAGAATGGTCTAGCTAATATTAAGTCAAATGAAGGTAACATTAAGGCTAGGGTTATAAAATCACTGATGTTCAATAATTTTTAGTAATTTTATTAAGTGTTGGTAACATCTATTGAAAGCAAGTTAATGAGTGAATTTTTGTCTCTTCTAGGGAAGACTTCACACTAAGACTCTGAGGGCAAGAATTTTGAAGGGCTTGCTGGGTGCCAGGTTAGGAAGATGGAGCTTTACAAACATGTCTCTGAGATAGTTCTTATTATTCTCATTTACCAGGTGAGGAAATGACAGCTCAGAGAGGTAAGTAATTTGCTCAAATAGCTCGTGACTAGCCAAGCCGGCTGGCAGATCAAAATATTTTTACTTCCTAGCCCACACAGTTTACCTTATGTATACTATTAGCCAGTGTCATAATTAGGTATATAATGTTGACATTATCTTAAATCTGGACTTTTAGATACAGTAATTAGAGACCACATAATTTTATCTTCAGAAGTCAGTATATGTTACTACAATTATTATTATTATACCATTATCCTTATTATTCTAAATTAAGAATAAATTACTCTCAAGTCATTTGCAACTAAATCATATCAGGAATCATACAAAACTCTCCCATCTGCTATAAGATTGAATTGGAGTGTATTCTCTAATAATAACAATAAAAACAATAGTAGCCAAATATTCATGTAACTATTATACCCATTTATACCCATTGTCTAGATGTGACTGAGGCACAGAGAGGTTAAGTAACTTGCCTAAGATCTCAGAGCTCATTAACGGGCCTGTGATTCCAACCAAGGCCGCCTGACTTCTGAGCCTGTGTATTTAAACAATGAGATCTGTCTATTAATGCAAGCAAAACACACACAGATTTAAGTTTAAAAATAGAGGAAGACACAAGATTACTGGCATGAGTTCATCAAAAATATCAATGTCATGGAAGGCGGGGTGATGGTCCTAGAATAAAAATTAAAGAGACAGGACCATCAAATGCAAAACATCAGTGAATCCTGGTCTGGGGAAAATATATATGCACAGCTATACAGGACATTTGGGGACAATTTTAGAAGTTCGGGCATGGACAGTGTATTAGATAATATTGTTGTCTCAATGCTAAATTTCCTACTTGTCATTATATCATTACAGTTATATAAGAGAATGTCTGTGTTCTGAGATGTTGTCTGCTAAAGTATTTGGGGATGTAGTCTTGCGCTACCTGCAAATTCCTAGCAAATGTTCTGGGGCAGCAGGGGTGGGGAGTATATATATGTATATACACACACATACAGTGAGAGATAGAACAGTGATATATATACATGTATATAGATATGTGTATACATATGTTTTATCTCTCAATCAGTGTGTGTGTATACATATATGCATATATATATGTATATATGTGTGTGTGTATATGTATATATATATACACAAAGAAAGTGGAGGAGAGATATGCTTATGCTTATCTACACACACAAGCATTTATATACTTACACACACAGAATGAGAGATAAAGCAAATATGGCAAATGTCAAATAATTGGGGGTGTGTGTGTGTGTGTGAAGATTTCTTTCTTTCTCTACAATCTAGGAAGCACTCCCTTTTTAGCTATTTACCTCTCAATCTTTCCCTGGCCCCCATTTCCCTCACACACCAACTTGTATATAAATTCTTGCAAAATAACTCTCATTTTAAACCCCAAACAGATTAATTCCTTCCTCAAGGTTCTAAACTCCCTCCTTTCCTGATCCCCTGCCTCCACAGTTCATTTTCTCACAGCTTACCTCTCTTAAAAACTGCATTTTTTTCCATTCCTTATCCTGGATGAGTCACACTTTTCTGATACAGAAAGGATTTGCCTAATTTTGCCGAGCTTTACTCACTCAAGTGTTATTTACTGGGGTGAGTGGTAAGGTGAGATCATAGGTCCCTGGGATTCACTGCAAGGGGTGGGCTGCAGTTCTTCTGGGATTTCTAACATTCTTCTGGAGCTTTGGTAGATACTGAGGAGACATTTAACGAACATCCTCCTTTTTCAGTATCACTGTATCTGTGTTCTGGTCTCTCATCTTTTATTGGCTTTTTACTAACAGGAAGAATTTGATATATTGCGGCTTTGTTTTGGAAACTGTCTTCTGCCTCAAAGCACTTTCCTAAAATCTCTAATGAGAAGCTTTTCTAGAAATGAAGGGTAATTACAGTTATCATGTCGGGTACCTTTGCAGAATCTTCTATGCACATCTTGAAGAAAATTAATGCAGATTTTATCTATGTGTGATGAAAAGTAAAAGTGTGTCTTTTATGAGCCCTAACAGTGATTTTTCAAAACATAGTCACTTTGTTTCTCCAACCAGTCAGCAATAAAGAAAAAACCCACATCTCCTATTATCTCCAGATCTTACTTTTGTCCTTTGTTGATGACCGTGGGGTATTCTAATCTTACCTTTGATCCATTGGTCTCCTATTTTCTCAAATCATTCAACATTCGTTTCTTGGAGGTATTCTAAAAGGAATGAGGTAGAGGATGGAGGTAAGACCAAAGACAAGGTATAGCAAATGAGCTGACTTTTCAAAATGTGTGGAGAGGGTGTTGGAAACGGGCTAGACCAGGGGTCACAATCACAAATGCACACAGCAGTCAGGAGACAGCAGGAATG
The DNA here is from genome assembly GCF_005190385.1 of Monodon monoceros. Classification (NCBI taxonomy): domain Eukaryota; kingdom Metazoa; phylum Chordata; class Mammalia; order Artiodactyla; family Monodontidae; genus Monodon; species Monodon monoceros. The sequence continues at coordinate 29,413,295 of NW_021703768.1, read as the reverse complement.
AGTGAAGCCAGTAGTCATGTACGAAAATGTTCATTGCAGCTCTATTTACAATAGCCCAGAGAGGGAAACAACCTAAGTGTCCATCATTGGATGAATGGATAAAGAAGATGTGGCACATATATACAATGGAATATTACTCAGCCATAAAAAGATACGAAATTGAGCTATGTGTAATGAGGTGGATGGATCTAGAGTCTGTCATACAGAGTGAAGTAAGTCAGAAAGAGAAGGATAAATACCGTATGCTAACATATATATATGGAATTTAAGGAAAAAAAATGTCATGAAGAACCTAGGGGTAAGACAGGAATAAAGACACAGACCTACTAGAGAAGGGACTTGAGGATATGGGGAGGGGGAAGGGTAAGCTGTGACAAAGCGAGAGAGTGACATGGACATATATACGCTACCAAACGTAAAATAGATAGCTAGTGGGAAGCAGCCGCATAGCACAGGGAGATCAGCTCAGTGCTTTGTGACTGCCTGGAGGGGTGGGATAGGGAGGGTGGGAGGGAGGGAGACGCAAGAGGGAAGAGATATGGGAACATATGTATATGTATAACTGATTCACTTTGTTATAAAGCAGAAACTAACACACCATTGTAAAGCAATTATACTCCAATAAAGATGTAAAAAAAAATTAATTGTGGTTGAAGCTCTTAACAAGAAGAACAGAGTTCAAAATATTTCTTTAGATAAGAAGTGGCTGGTTTGATAAGAGCTCCTTGAACAATACACTCCCTCCCACCTCACCTTGATTTGATGGCTCAACAGGAGCTGACAGATAAGGGGTAGAAGGCATGGACAGCCTAGGACTCCCTAGATGTCAGCCTTGGACCGTGTTTCTTAATTCTGGGTTGCACAGTATAATCACTTGAGAATGTATTTTAAATTACTGATTCATACCCCTAACTTCTCTTCCTTCCTTCCACCCCAAGAAATTTCTATTTGATTAGTCTGAGGTGGGACCTGGGTGATGGTACGTTTTACAAAGCTCTGAGCTGATTCTGATGGGTAGCTGGAGTTGAGATCTGTTGATCTAGAAATAGGGTTAATATTTCAAACCAGCCAAATGGACTCTGACACACACTTGATTGTGCTATATCACTCAGCATATGTATTTCTCAGCAATAACAATAAAGCATGATACAAGGCTGTTTGGCTGGCCAAAAAAAAAAAAAAAAAAAACTTCTCTTCCATTTAACAACTGTAATCTTTCCACGTGTTCCCCTAGAAACATGAGCCTCTATCAGTTTAACTTTTATTTATTAACTTTTATTTTCACTTTTAATAACTACCTGGCACTGAAAAAACTATATTTCTAGCCTAAAAAATAAATGCAAGTGAAATAATATATAGCAACTGACATGCGGCTTCAGGGTCAGTAACAGGGAGGGAGGAGACTGGGTGAACCGGGGACGGTAGGCTCCGCGGAAGAGGGAGCCCACGCTCAGTGACAGTGGACTAGTGACAGGTGGGGATGTGTGTCCCATGGGGACAGACAGTCCTTTTCCAGAAATGCTGCCCATATGGATACTATGGTAAAGTCTCATGATGTGGAGGAAAGAAAGTCTATGAGCTGCATTCAATTTCAAGGCTAAGGCTGCTATTTCTGGCCTCTGTTTTACATATGAATGAAGTGACACTGTATCGGACTTTGAAACCTGAACTATGTGATTGGCTAAAATTGCAATGGCAGTATTAGAGGTTCAGCATTATGAAACGTATTACTTCCTGGAAGATTTGTGTGGTTGATAAAGATGACTGTAGTCTCTTTTTAAGAGAGGTGTTCATGAGAAGAGTAAACATAGCACCATTTTCAGAGCAGTCCCACTTCTCAGTAAGGGTGTAAGATCTCATGATGATGCAGGTCCTGTGGGCTTTTTAACTCAGGAAGAGAATAAGCCAATTGACTCAAGCAAAGGAGCAATTTCCACTTGTCCTGATGGCATCGACCAACTTATACTGGTTGAAATGCTGCCTGACAGAAGGCAGGTGGTCCAACTACAGAAAGACAAATCACTTTATCCCAAGTGCTGTTTAGGAGGGTGCCGTGCATCTCCGTGAATGGTGCTGAGGTCTGCGTTATCATAGAGACAGTGAGTGACGCTGTTTGCCTTTCAGCCCGAGTGGAGCGTGATGTGTTTGCCTTGGCAGCCACAGCCTGCCCACGCAAGGAGCCCTGGCACATAGGATTTCTGTGAATTGCCTGACCTGCCCTTGCATTATTAGTCAACAGGCGGCAGGAGACAGGGTGAAGGGGACCATGGTGAAGTCACTCTGATGCTTGCCCAGCTGATCTCTGTCTCCAGGGATGAATCCTGAGATACAAATTAGCCTCTACTCACCCTGCTCCTCCCATAGGGAGCAAGAGGTGGTTTCATGATTTCAGCCAACAAAGGAACCCCAGAGAGTGGGGGAGGGACTGAGAAGGGCAGAAGCCGCTGGCCATGGTTTCTTTGGCAGGAACTGGTGAAGCTCCAGCCTGCCAAGTGTCCCAGCTGTGGCTCAGCCCCGCCAGAGGCTTTTCTCACCCCACAAGGAAGCATCTCGTTCCATGCACCATACGTTGAACAGAGATCTACCTTCCCTTTAAAATTAAGAAGAAGAAGAAAGAACAGCAGATAACAGGATCATTTCCTAGCTTTTCCCTCTCTCACTGTCTTGCTAAGTGGCTGGTGAGGTTGATGATTTATTCAGAGTGTGAGTGACAAGATTTCAGGGCCTCTGGAACCATTTCCACTCCCCTTCCTGACTCTGCTCCCACTGCCCCAAAGACAAGCCTTGGGACAGGGGAGACATGACTCCGTCTGGATGGATGGCTATAGTATAAATAAGCTGGGACTGAGAGCTCATGTATGTGGCAAAGTGGATCTGTGCTCCCAGGCTGAAAAAAGCCAGCTGAGAAGGAGAAAGGGCAGCAGGCCAGCAGTTAAGCAAGACAAATACATACATTTGTTCTCCCTCTTCTCCTTTCTCCTCTCCTCCCCTTCCCTCTCTTACCCTCCTCTCCCCTGCCCCCTTCTCTCTCTCTCTCTCCCTGTCACTCTCCCTGTATTTCTCTGTCCCCATCTCCCTTCCCCTCTCCTTTATCTCCATCTCTCTCTCTCTCTCTCCTTTCCTGACTCATGAACATTGCAGATTAATGTGTTTATAATGTCTGGAGTATGTTTTCACTCCCCAAATGGTCCCATCCTGACCCCCCTGGTCCCTGCAAACTGGTGGTTCTTTTTTATTTTTTCTTAAGCCGGGCCCTGCCCAAAGCCACACGCTGCCCTGAGATGCGATTAAATGGAGGACCATGTGCCTATGGTCCTGGCTGGGAATGTATTTCAACAAACTCCCAAATATTTCTTTGTGACGTGAGGTTAAAGGAAGGCAGCAGAGAGCAAAGCACTGGTGCACCTGCCCAGCCCTCCCTCCCCAATGCCCGCAGCTCTCTCTCTGGCTCTGGCAGAGAACTTCAGGTGATGGAGAAAATCTGCATAACACCTTCTAGATGACAATCACTGGAAGCATTGTTCTCTTAGAACCATGGCCATGAAACTCTGAAGATGCCCTACATTTATTCCTTTCCATGTAGGAAGTACAAGAGAAGAGAGGAAAGGACAAGCAAGAAGAGAGGCAGGCTCAGAGAATGTTCTTGCTTCCAAGCTGAAGGAAAAGAAGGAACTAAATGATAATCAAGACAATGCTTAAGAGAATCTCTTTTTAACAGGACTTCCTAGCGTCAATATTGTTTTTAATGACTGTGTGGAAGGAAGCTAGCAGGCCAGGCACGCCTAGGGAGACTGTTCCGCACTGAGATGCAGATGGCAAAGCCAGCTAATCCTGCTGCACAGAGGGCACGTACTCTGGCAGGTGGGTGCCATCCCCAAACCCATTTGGTAGCCCAGCCAGTCTCTCAGCCTCCCAAAGAACCCCAGATCCTCACAGTTTGCAACTTGGCTTTTCAGATGTTTACAAAGACCTGCTTTCCTTTGGCTCAGAGAGAGACCTGGCTGGAGGCCTCTGTCCCATAAACGAAGTTACCAACATCTACTAGTTCCTAGACTCACAGAGGTGCTATGAGGTCACGGTACTGCTTTGCCTGGGCTTCGTTCTGTGACCTCAGGAAAGTCTTTACCTCTCTGGGCTCTAATCTCCTAGTCTCTAAAATGAGAAAATCGATCAGGGATTGTCAAATATCACAACCCAAAGTGAGAAGTACATTTTCTTTCAAGACCCAGTATACATTTAATGTATATATTTTAATTTAATAATTATAATATGTATATCAAATAATTGAAGTGAAATCTTTTATAAAACAGTATTTACTTTTACTATTTCTTTTCTCTCTCTCTTTATTGCTGGTCATGACTCATATTAATTTCATGACCTGCTAAATTGGTCACAATACACAGCTTAAAATCTCTGATCTAGGTCATTCATTCTTCAGCAAATAGTTATACACACCAACAGGTGCCAGGACGCCAGGTACTGTTTTAAATTCAGCAGAGAATTAAACAGACAAAAATACTTATCCTCATAGAGCTTACATTCTGGAAGGGGTGTGTGTGTGTGTGTGTGTGTATGATATGTGATATATATGATATATCTCATAAATCATATGGTATGTCAGATGGTACAGCAGATATTCTTGGTGTCCCATTCATATCCCTGGATATCATATTACATCACCACTTAGGTGTGTTCCCTCCTATTCCAAGGGCCAACATCTGCATCTCTTTGCTTTGAAACTTTTTCCAAAGTCACAGAAGGCTTATTTGCCCACTTTGAGTAGAAGCAGAAAATTAACACTCCACCCCCAAGAAGCCCACAACCAACAACTGGTGGAAGTGTTTATAAAAATAGTCCAGCTTCTTCTCCACTTGGGTGGGGTAACTATGAAACGTCTCCCCCCCAAAAACCACATATACTTGAATGCTTGGCACAAGAATTCTGGGGTAAGTTGAACTATGAAAGCAGGATAAATGCTATGGTAAAAAACAAATAGGAAAAGAGGATAGAGAGGGCCATGAGAGGCCATTTTAAATGAGGATATCAAGGAAGGCTTCCCTGATAGGAACCAAATGGTACTTGAGGAAAAGCTTGAAGGAAGAGGGGGAGAGGGGAATGGGAGAGGCTATGGGAGAGGGGGAATGTTCCAGGCAAAGGGAATTGCAAGTATAAAGGCCCAGAAGCAAGAGGAATTAGACATGCAATGGACTGAATGTTTGTACCCCCCACAAATTTGTATGTTGAAGTCCTAACCCCCAGTGTGATGGTATTTGGAGGTGGAGCCTTTGGGAGGTAATTAAGTTTAAATGAGGTCATGAGAGTTAAGCCCCCATGGTGGAATTAGTGCCCTTATAAGGAGATACAGGGAACCAGAGCTCTCTCTGCCATGTGGAGATACAGCAAGAGGATAGCCATCTATGAACAAGGGGCAGAGCTCTCACTAGAACTCCACCATGCTGGCACCTTGATCTCGGACTTCCAGCCTCCAAAACCAGGAGGAATACAGGTTTGTTGTTTAAGCCACCAAGTCTATGGTATTCTGTTATAGCTGCCCACACTGATTAAGATGACCAGTGCATAAGCAGGAAAAGATAGGAAATTATTGATTATATCAAAATTCTCCATTATTTTGAATTAAAGTCCAGAGCACTTTCTAAGAAACCCCAAAGAAATACCTCTTTCAGGTGAAAATCCTTTATATGACTGAAGGAAATTAACCTATTTGCCTTCTTTCTCCTCAGCCAAACATCATCAGGTCTATAGGACATTCCACATACAATGCAACCTCTAGCACTTGGACATAACTTCGATGATTGTCTTATCAACAATCACACTAACCATAAAGTTTACTGCAGGCCCAATGTTGTTCTAAGTGCTTTTACTTCAATTATCTCTTTTAATATTCAAGCAGTCCTGTGAGATAGGTCCAATTATGATTCCCATTTTATAGATGAGGACAACAGAAAACATAAAAATTAAGTAATCTGCCCAAGACACATAACCAGTATGTAGTAGAGCCAGACACGCAAACCAGCAAGTCTGACTCTGGAGATCATAATTCATTACACTCTGCTCTGCCATGTCTCCCCTAACAAACCCATGGTCAGTTAGTGTGAGTTCAGACTGAGACTCAGACCTTCTGGCTCCCAGTCCAGTGCTCTTTTCCACCATGTCACATTATCCCAAGTGTGGACAGAATGCCCATAGAAGGTAGGGGGAAATTATACTCTAGGCCTCCTTCCTCTTGGGGAAGGAGACTTAGAGTATAAAATTCCCAAATCCAAATCCCCAGGACAACTGGCTATCAATAGAGCTTTTACTTATGTCGCCAAAGTAGAAAGTAACCTTTCCTACTGCTAAATTTAGTCAGGAAAATGAACTCTGGCAAAGACAGAAAGGCAGCCTTGCTCTAGAAAAGACTCTAAGACTAGCCCTAGTTCCCACACTTTAGGCACCAGAGAAGACAAAGCTCAAGGAAGTCTTCACTCTGAACCAGGAAGGAAGCAATAGCCTCCAGCCACAGGTTCTTGTCACCTGAGGCTGTTCAGATGGTGAAAACTCAGTGGTGAAAGCTTCTTTGTATAGTATTTTCCTTCTTCCCCTGGGAGTTGAGAGGTGGCGTACGGAGAAAGGGATGGCTTCAGCTTACAAAGCTGAATCTGAAAGATTTCATCAAGAATGTGAACTTTCAGGACAGCTCATGAGGCAAAAATCTCAGAAAGGAACAAAGGAGACAGGCATGACAATTATCAATAGCATTCCATGGCAGCAGGCAGGGTGATCCATTTGAAATAAAAATCCGCTCCTGTCACACTGCTTAACACTCCAATGGCCTCCCTCTTCCTTCCCAGGAGGAGGCAGAAGGGTGCTTCATAGTCCATATTCAAGATTCTGCTCAAGTTATATTATCAAAGAGGCCAATTTTGACCTCTGACTTAATCCAAACCCCCTCTTTGCTTTGTTTTAGTTAGCATATATCACCACATGACATATGATTCATTTGTTTGTTTTTAATCTCCCCTCCTCCAAACCCCAGATTATAATACCATGGAAGAGGTCTCAGACTGAGTCTAATTAATTTTTTCCGGCTGTAATCCAGCACCTAAAACTGAGCCTGGTATTTGTTAACAGATGAAAGAATAAAAAAAAATTAAATGAATGAAAACTGAAGGCAAGGATGTCCACTCTCACCACTTCTATTCAACATAGTACTGGAAGTCCTAACCAGAGCAATTAGGCAAGAAAAAAAAGGCATCTAAATCAGAGAGAAAGAAGTAAAATTATGTTTGCAGATGACATAATCTTGTATATAGAAAATTCTAAACACTCCACAAAAAAACTGTTAGAACTAATAAACAAATTCAGTAAAGTTGCAGGCAGGATAAAAATACAAAAATAGTTGCATTTATATATGCTAACAATGAACTATACAAAAAGGAAATTAAGATAACAATCCTATTTACAGTAGCATCAAAAGGATAAAATATTCAGAAATAAACTTAATTAAGGAGATGAAAGACTTGCCCGCTGGAAACTATTAAACAGTGCTGAAAGAAGTTAAAGCAGATACAAATAAATGGAAAGATATCCCATGTTTGTGGATAGGAAAACTCACTACTATTAAAATGTCCATACTACTCAAAGCACTATATAGATTTAATGCTATCTCTATCATAAGCCCAATGGCATTTTTTACAGATTACAAAAATAGTTCCACAAATCATATGGAACCACAAAAACCTTGAATAGCCAATCAATTTTGAGCAAGAAGAACAGAGCTGGAGAGATATTTTTGGATTTTAAACTATATTACAAAGCTACAATAATAAAAGAAAAACGTATGGTATTGGCATGAAAACAGACATATAGACCAACAGAACAGAACTTAGAGCCCAGAAATAAATTCATACATTTATGGTCAACTGACCTTTGACAAGGGTGCCAAGAATACACAATGGGGAGGGAAAGCCTCTCAGCAAATGGTGATGGGAGAACTGGATATCCACATGCAAAAGAATGAAATTGGACACTTATCTTACACATACGCAAAGATCAACTCAAAATGAATTAAAGACTTAAGTGTGAGACCTGAAACTGTAAAATTTCTAGAAGACACAGAGGGAAAAACTTCTTAATGTTCGTCTTGAAATGACTTTTTGGATATGACACCAAAGGCACAGTCAACAGCAACAAAAATAAACAAGTGGAACTACCTCAAACTAAAAAACTTCTCCACAGCAAAGGGACAATTAACAAATGAAAAGGAAATCTATGGAATGAGAGAAAATATTTGCAAACCATATATCTGATAAGGGGTTAATATCCAAAATATATAAGGAACTCTTATAACTCAAAAACAAACAACAACAACAAATAATCTGATTAAAAAATGGCTGGAGGACTTAAATTGTATTTCTCTAAAGACATACAAATGGCCAACAGGTACAAGAAAAGGTACTCAACATCATTAATTATCAGGGAAATGTGAATCAAAACTACAATAAGGTAATACCTCACACCTGTTGGGGGTGGCAATTATCCAAAAAAAAAAAAAGAAAAGTGTTGGCAAATATGTGAATAAATTGCAACTTTTGAATGCTGTTGCTAGGAATGTAAAATGGTGCAGCTGCTATGGAAAATAGTATGGAGGTTCCTCAAAAAATTAAAAATAGAACTAATATATGATCCATCAATTCCTGTTCTGGATGTATATCCAAAAAAATTGATATGAGGATCTCAAAGCGATATCTGCATTCCCATGTTCATTGCAGCATTAGTCACAATAGCCAAGATATGAAAACAATCTAAGTATACATGGACAGATGAATGATAAAGAAAATGTGGTATATGCATTCAGTGGAATATTATTCAACCTTAAAAAGGAAATACTGCCATATGCAACAAAATGGATGAACCTGGAGGACATTGTGCTAAATGACAAGTCAGTCACAGAAAGACAAATACTGCATGATCCCACCTAGGCTAGGCATCTAAAATAGTCATACTCTTAGAAGCAAAGAGCAGAATGGTAGTTGCCGAGGGAAGAGAAATTGGGGAGTCATTGTTTGATGGGTATAAAGTTTCAATTATGCAAGGTGAATAAGTCCTAGAGATCTGCTGTACAACTCTGTGTCTATAATTAGCACTGAATTGTGCACTTAAAAATGTAAAGGGTAGATCTCATGTTGTGTTCTTACTACAATGTAAAACAAAAGAAAATAAAAGGATATTCACTACCTATTAGAAGCCTAATTGAAAATGTAGTACATTCCTAATTGTATGACCCTTCAACTTTATAACCGGGAATGCTGTAACATCAGCCTGTCCTTAAATCTCCCCCCCCCCCAACGCCCACACAGATAGAGATAAAGATGGAAAAAGCACATAAGTCAAAGTCAACTTCCCCCCACCCCCGGCAAATTGGGCACTTCAGAAGGAACACTCACTTTGTCATCACTTGGGCTTTATGAAATCGAGCACTGGAGCAGCAGATCTGGTTAAAATGCAATGTCAGATTCAGAAGGTGGAGGTGGCATCTGAGATCCTGTATTTCTAATCAGCTCTCAGGTAATGCCAATGCAGCTGTTCTAAGGACCACACTTTGAGTAGCAAGACTCATACCACAATAGCCTGAAGAACTCCATGTAGCTACTTCAGGGACTAACAACCGTTGCACTTTATTCAGCATGCTTAATTTTCCCTCTTTGGGTTTAGGAGACATGAGTCCTTACTACTCAACAGGCCAGCAATCTTAGCATCTTCCTATTGCAAGTCCACAAGGAGAAAATTATTCCCATTCTCATGTTTATAAAGGCTGGCTGTACTTAGCCTAGCTGCTTATTCAGTGGTGTGGGTTTCTTTGGAGGGAAGGAAACACTGTCTAATAATAGTAGTGTCTTATATTTACACATGGTTTATAATTTACAAATGCACTCACATACGTAAACTCATATCAGTCTCACGATGATACTTGGAGGTGGAAGAGAGGGGTGTATTATAAACCCATGTGGCAGAAGCAAGCAGAGTGCCTTCAGAACTGGAGTGATCAGGAAAAGCTTTTAGAAGAAAGTGACATTGAATATGAAAATCAAGAATAGATAGAGTTCAAGTAGGCAAGGAGTGGGGGAAATAACATTCCAAGAAGGGGAGAAGGGATGCAGACGTACTGTAAATATGTCTTGAGCTAGTACTCTAAAACCCAATGGAATCAGCAGGAGCAAAGATGTTTTGACATTTTTGGTGGGATGTAGGCACCATAAAAGTATTTTAATTCAGGGAGTTGATATAATCAGATTCACCTGGAAGCATCTGAGTTTGATATAGGCAAGACTGTTGAAAGTGAAGCCAGCCAGGGGCTATTGAAAGGGAAGAAGCATGAATTTAACAGTGGCCTTAACAGTGGAAAGGGGAAAAAGACACTTACAGGACTTTGTGCCTAATTGGATGTAGAGTGTGATGGAGGGAATATTTAGAGTTGAAGCCGTCAGAAATAGATAAGCTTTTATATCTCAAGGGCCATAAAAATGTGCATGTCGTTTGACCTAAGTATTTCTCACTGGGATTTTAGACTAAGGAAATAAATCCTCCCAAAACAAAATCTCTTTCCACAAATATGTTCACAGCAGCATTTTTTTAAGAGTAAAAATTGGGGAATAACCTAACTGTTCATCATACGGTATGATTAAGTAAATTTTGTGCAATAAGATTATAAAGTGACACTATAAGATTAAATTTTAAAATTGAAGGATACATTTTAAAGATTTCTTTAAAGTAAACATATTTCCTGGAGATGAAGATTTAATGCCTTAATGATAGCTAATTTTCCCAAATAAATATATAAAGGTAATGTAAAACCAATTCTGATCAATTATTTGCACTAATGTAATGGGTGCTATACTATACTATTTTTACAATATGGTTATCAAAACTGTGCATTATTGGCATGTAAATCGTCATGCCAAACAAAACAGTATAGTCCAGAATAGAAATAATTATGCATGAAAATGTAATATATAATATTTGACACTAGAAATAAGTGGGGCAATTGTGAATTTTTCAATAAAAAGTAATAGGATAATTGACTATACATTCAGAAGCAATTAATTTAATTTGCTACCTCATATAATATTTTAAAACCATTCCTAGGATGAAGATCTTTTTAGAAAAACTTTTAACAGTATTAGAAGCAAAGAAGCAACAGAGAAAACTCAGAGACTTAATAGAATATAATTGACAGATTCGACTGGGTGAAAATTTAAAACTTTTGTGCAGTAAAACAGCCCATAAATAAAATCAAGGGAAACATGACAGATACCGAGAAATGTTTACAATATATTTAACAAAGTGTTAATATGTACAATAGTACAGAAAAATTATTTTTTTTAGAAAAATAAACTTACCAGAAGAAAAATAAGAGTAGGAATGAAAAGCCACAACATAAGAGAAAACAGCTCAAAGGATAATAAGCATATGAATTTACCCTCACTGGAAGCCGGGGGATTGTGAATTAGAACAATACTGAGACAGGATAGTTTGCTTATTGAACTAACGAAAACTATACTGATAAGATTCAGTGCTAGCAAGCATGTGAGAAAACATCCTTGTTAGGAGTGTATATTGGTGGACATGTGTATTGATAAATATTTTGGGAAGAATTTAAAGGTACGTATGAAAATTTTAAACGTTCCTCCCCAGTACTCTCATTTCTAGGACTTTCTTCTACAACATTTTCTGGAGAGCAATCTGGCAGTGATATAGCAAAATTTTAGTTTTCATTCCCTTTGACCTAACAATGCCATTTCTAAGTATCTATCCTAAGGTACAGGCAAAGATAATCATGACAGTACTTTTTACAATAAAAAATTAAAGTTACCACAGATCTAACAATGGAGGAATGGCAGAATAAATTACAAAATAGGCAGCCATTAAAAAGAATGCGTTAAAATGTAGAATAGATAGCTAGTGGGAAGCAGCCGCATAGCACAGGGAGATCAGCTTGGTGCTTTGTGACCGCCTGGAGGGGTGGGATAGGGAGGGTGGGAGGGAGATGCAAGAGGGAGGGGATATGGGGATATATGTATACGTATAGCTGATTCACTCTGTTATACAGCAGCAACTAACACACCATTGTAAAGCAATTACACCCAAATAAAGATGTTTAAAAATAAATTTTAAAAAGAATGGGTTAAGTCTGTAACTAGTAGCCTAGAATATATAATTGCATGACACAAGACAAGTCACAGAAATTATTCCATTTTTAGTTTAAAAAATAGAAGCATGAGCATATAGAGACATGACTATATGCATGTAGGATAAAGGATAGCTACACACCAAGAAGTTAATGGTGATCACCTCTGGGGGTGGGATCAGATGAAAGGAGGACAGCATGTGATAAAGGACCAAAGACAAAACTGTTCCCATTCAGGAAGGAGGAGGAAGAAGAGGGGCCGTGGCAAAAGGCAATAGAGGAGTGATACAGACAGAGGAGAACCAAGGGAGGACAGGGCCTGAGAGACAAGGAATGAGAATTTCAAGAGGAGGGAGAGAAGGGGTGCTGAGAGGCCTGGGATGACGCAGCCCAGGGAAAGACAGCAGCTGACGAGTAGTAGTGGTGGAAGCTGTGGTGCAGGGGGGATTAGGGCAGCCTTTGTCTACCCTGCCTGTACATCTTTGTAGAAACAGAGAAATCAGAGCCCCACCCTAAACCTCCTGAATTACAAGTTCTGCAAGGACCACCCATGTATGGTATGTTTGAAACCCTCCTCAGATGACCAGGTGTGCAGCCAAGGTTAAGAACCACTGAGGGAAGGCACTGAGAGCTTAGTGAGTCAGGGGAGCTGAGTGTAGATCATTCTCCCACTAAGTCCGGCAGATGAAGAATGGAGTGAGTTAAATCATAAAGCCACCGAAAGAGTCAGCGGGGTCAAGGAAGATTCAAGGATGTTGTTGGCTGCAGAAGAAGCCGATGGGGCAGAAAACATTAACTCTGAGAGGAAGATAGGGAGAAAAGGAAGGGGGGGAAAAAGAGCTTAATGATTCTAGATTTTCTGCTATTTGTCAGGCATTTTACATATGTTATCACCATTATGACTCCTTTTACTGGTGATTAAGAATTACCATTGTTAGTTTTGAGGCATATATCACCACATCTGATCTTCAATGAGGCAAGTGAAGCTTAGGGAAGCCATGTAAATACTAAAGACCCAAACCCATGCCAATGGCTGAGCTCTTTCCGCTGCATCAGCCATGGATTAAGGTCTTGGAGGCAGCAGGCAGGGCTGGGGTCTAGGACTCACCTGGAGAAGTAGCTTGGAAAAAAGGAGGAACACACCAACTGAGACAGTGACAAGACAGAGGCATGCAAGAAGGGAACACACGTAAAGGGGTGGGGCATATTAGTGCTTAGAGAAGGAGGCAGGGGGCAGTTAGGAAAGAAGTTGAGGTTAACCGCGGACTTCCTTCATTATCTCAGTAAAGCCAGGGCAAGGTGATTAATTCACTGAGAGTTAATGCTGGTGGTTCATGGATGGTGCCTGTGTGCTGCACAATAGAGCGGAAAGCGAGCCTTGCCCTTCTCTCCCAGTGAGATGTGGATTAGTCACTCAACAACCAATCTGTCAATCTGGAAGCCAGGAGCATGGATGAGCACCGATGAGCTGAGCTGCCTGCAGCTAACTGGGAACCACAAGAAGGAAGAGCGAGGGTCCTACCTTCCAAGAGCTGACAGTCGAGAGTTACTAGGGCGAGGTTTTTTCACCAACTATGAAAATTGTCTGACTAGAACAACTCCAAAAAACTGACGATCCCTTGCTTTGCAAAGGTCATGTAGAAATATTCTGCCATTGATGATCTCATGTCCCCCAGTGGCTTTGAAAGTAAATAGACGTTGCATACCTTTGGGGCCACCCATGAGCAAAGCTAAGTATGCAAGAAAGAGGCATCTCCCTTCTGCCGAGAGAACCAGATGGGGTCTACAATTTAATTGTCCAAGGTCATGTTACTGAACAGGAAGCATCAGGTGGTCATGCCTGTGCAGGTGCCTCTGGGCTTCCAGTCCAAAAGGATCACCAAAGTGTCCTGGAATAGTCAGTGGCTTCCAGAGACTTGGCAAGTGGCTGCTACCGAATGTCGTTTGCTCGTTATTCCAGAGTGGCAATCACTCAAAAGGGAAAAGTCCAGCATTCCAATAACTTTTTTGTTGAAACTTTATAGTCTCTTTAAAATATCTCCATGGTGCCCCTCTGGGTTATGAAACAATCAGATGCAATATTACTTAATAGCATCCAATGGACACTAGCAACTTACTAATTGAGGGATCATTGTTTAATTCAGGCAGCTACTACTTTGGTTTCAGTACTTTTTTTTCTTTTGCCAGAGAAAAGGTGGTGGTTCTGCATGGTTTGGCTATTACCAAAAAAATTAAAAAGTCAGACCCACATCAGAAAAGATATTAGAAAAGATACATTTTATATTTGTAGAAAACAACAAAAGCGTGGATTATTTCAGCACCACCAGTGTTTCTGTGTTATACTCATGTGGCGGAGAATAAACACCGCGCGCCCCGGAAGTTTGGGCTTTGGGCTACCAAAAAAGAAAGCAAAACCTGCTCTCTCCCCTTCTCGGGTCACTGACTGTTTTCTTTTGCCCCTTTCACCCTGACCCCTTCTTCTTCTCAGGGAAGGTGAGATTCAAATCTCTGGAGCCCCCCTCCAATGCTGTCATGCTGCCGTTCAGTGTTGTTCAGAAATAAGGAAAGAAATTTGACAAGAAGCCACCCCACATCTTGGCTGCCAGGAGAAATACCATCTTTGAGGTCATGCCATTCATGAAGACATTTTTATTATTGTTTTGTCCGTCTATTTTTCTGTTGCAGTCTCAGTGGAAGACGTGTGGTCTTGCTCGTGTAAAACCCATCTGGAGAGAATCCGTTCTTTCTTCTCCACGTCTTTGCTGCATTTCGGCTTCCCCAGCTTCCTTCCTCACCTGGCAAAGCTGGCTGGCTCTGGACGTTTTGCAGGCTGAAGAAAATCACCGTTTCGCCTCCAGCAAGGAACAGAAATGTTGCAACCCTGACTCCTCCTCTAATGAAGAAAGAGTGAACAAGTGCACTTGTTGGGCTTCTTCTCCCAGAGCCTCCGGGCTGGGGGAGCCAAGGCTGAGATCCCGGGACACCCCCCGGTTGGGCTGGGCTTCCCGCCCGCCCGCCCGCCCCCTTCCATTTGGGTCTAACTCGCTCCTCTCCCTCTTTCTGGATTTTACCGGCTGTTCCTGAAACAGCTTTACACACGATGGATCTCCACGTCCTTTTACAGGAAGTGCTCACGGACTGAGATGGCAGACTTTGCTCCCCGGCAAAAGTGAGTACCCATCGCGGGCTGAACCGAGAGCCCAGGGGTGACGGGGGATGGCGCGGGCGGCGCCGGGGCCGCGGATTCGAGGCCGCGTGCGGGGAGGCGAGCGCGGGCTGCTCCGGAAAACGCCAGAAACCCGGCGGCACCGCCCGGCGGCAGCCTGGCGGAGAACCGGGACTCTGACAGCAGGGAGGTCCCCTCTCAGAGGAGCTAAAAATACTCCATCCGCCCCCCACCCCTGCCGCTTTTACAACTACACGCATTAGTCTTTATAAAAGGCATCTTCAGAAGCACCCTTAAGAATGAGTTTCGGCGTGACTGTGGGATTCTCAGAAGGTACATTATTTACATCAAATTGAAAACAAAAAAACTAGCGGGGAGGGGGAAGGGGCTCAGACAGGTGATGCGCTGACGGCGGGCTTGAGGATTCTCCCAGCAGCACCAGCACGCGCCACGTCCCGGGTATCCGGCGTGCAAAGTTGAGCGGTACCCGTGCTCACCCGAAAGGCGTGGCTCCCTCCCCACCAAAAAAAGGCAGTGGGAGTGGTGGCAGGTAAGCAGCCTCCTGGCTGTCATCCGGAGCCCAGCCGAAGGGAGGCGGCCCGACCTCAGCAAAGGAATTCCAGCTGGAGAGGCAGCTGCGGGAGCCGCTGGAGGGAAGAGGACCAGAGAGGAGAGGAGAGCGGAGGAGAGGAGGGGAAGTCAGGCAAACTCAGGTAACT
The DNA here is from genome assembly GCF_005190385.1 of Monodon monoceros. Lineage (NCBI taxonomy): Eukaryota > Metazoa > Chordata > Mammalia > Artiodactyla > Monodontidae > Monodon > Monodon monoceros. The sequence continues at coordinate 29,397,223 of NW_021703768.1, read as the reverse complement.
GGGGAGCCAGAGCGCTGCCGCAGCGAGGGCTGGAGTTCCAGCGCTCTGAGTGGGAGAAAATCCTTTTAGTGGCCTCTGCCTGTGTCCTGGGCAAGCAGCCACGTTGCCCTAAGAACAAGCGATTTAGGACTTTCGATGACGGGCCTTGAAAATGGTTGCAAAACAGTATTATTAATCTGGAGGGATTCGTTTGTTTTCATTCATCAACTTGGTTGGCAAAGATTTCCCACCCGAGTTTCATGCTTCTTGCTCGGGGGGGTGTTGCTAATCCCACCTCTGCCTCTGGCTGTGCAAACTTGGGCGAGACACTTATGGTCTCTGGGCCTCAGTTTTCCTTGCAACATTTAGGGCAATATATATATATATATATATATATATATATATATATATATACCACTAACATTGTATGTGTGCATATGTGTGTGCAACATTTAATGCAATATATATATTGCCCTAAATGTGTGCATATGTGTGTATACATACACATCTACTCTATGTATATATATCACTACCTATATATGAGTATATGTAAAATTAGTGGGACAAAGGTGCTGCAGAACAGTGTAAGAAAGAAGCTGATGAAATTTTAAATTTCAGTGGTTCTTAAAAATTGGGGATCATAAGTCCTTTTGAGAATTAGATATGAGTCCTCTCCCAAAGGAGCAGGGGGTGGGGAGGGGGAATATTCTTATGCAATGTACATAAAGTTTGGAAAGCAATCCCTGGGGGTTTTTGGACATCCCCTGAAGACCCTGCCTGAACCCCAAGTGAACATCCCTTGCCTTCCTTTCAAGGGCCTGCATCAACCATCCAGCCAAACCTCTGCAGGCAGCTGGGCTGGCTGTGGGAGTAATCTGGCAGGCTTCCCTGGGGGTCTGGAGTCAGCCGTGCCGCTGAAGGGAGAGCCTTCCTTTCATGAGCGAGCTCCCGGGACGCTGTTTCCCAAGGGCTTCACCAGTCTCTGCCTTGTGGGGAATCCTCCTTACAAACTCTCGTAATGACTTTCCTAAGGTGATAATCCTCAGCCCTGGAGTTTTCACTCCTACAAACAGCACTGGAGAACACCTACAGAGGGTCACTGTCTCAAAAAAGAGCTCTTCTTGTCCCCTAGCTGGATGTCAGACAGTGAGACCAAGGCTTGGTTTTGAAACGAAGTGCTATTTGCTCCCCGATGCATAGTAGGAATAGTAATGGTCTTCTCTGGGACCTCTGCACTCTTCCTTTAAGGTACTAGGGACTCATGCCTCGTGGGACCTGGGTCTTCCATTGGCAATGCCAGCAAGGTGTAGCAGAGGACACAGGGAGCTTTGGAGCCCAACAAACCGGGCTTCAAATCTTGGCTCTCACAGTTCAGGCAAGTCACTGAACTTCTCTGAGTCTCACTTTTCCTATTGGTGAAATGGGGAGCAATACTGCTTTCTTGCACAGTTGTTAGGAAAATGAAAAATAAAAACTGGAAATGCCTAGTCTATAGTCAATGAGAGACTGCTAGTATTGATATTAATGTGAGGTTATAAGTTAGTGGTAAATAGACTCCTGCTTTTTTAGAACAGTTTACTGTCTCCTATAGGGCTTATGTCAGCAGAAGAATGAGTAAAATCAGTCCTGGTCGAGTTACTCTAAAAGATGAGTGGTGGGTTCGGAATACAATGTTGGGTTTACTGCTTCACCTTTGTCAAGCAGAGCGTTGTGTGCTGCCAGCAAGTGAAATGTGTCCAGACTGCAGTGGATTCTTGACCCTTTCTCTGAGTTCTCTTTTGGCCCATAATCTTGAATACAAAACAGCTAGATCTGTGCCTGTGGCTACAAGCATCTCGGTATGGAAACTGGAGAAGTCTGATGGCTGCATCCGTCTCCAGATACGCCACAAACTGTCTCTGTAAAGAGAAACGTCTCCATTTCCATCTTTCTCAGCTCGGCACAGATTTAATCAACTCAACTAATACCCTCTGTCTCTCTCCGTGGTTCTGGCCCCTCGGTTGCAAGAATTGAATGATGTAGAAATGGGGGAAAGAACTATCAGGATCTTAAAAGGAAAATGTATTCCTTCTAAGTAGCCATTCCAAAGATCTATCAGTATATTCTGGCAAAGCATTCTTGAATGCAAAGATGACAATATTGATACCTACTATTCACTGAGTCTTCAAGGTGCACTAAGCACTTTCCTACATTCCTTCAGTTAATTCTCACAGTAACATCGCAGGGTATGGATTATCACTTAAAGCTTTACAGATATGGAAACTGAGGGTTAGAGAAATTTACATGAATTGCCCAGTCTGCATAGCTGGTAAAAGGCAGAATCGGGATACAAGCCCAGGTCTGTCTGACTTTGACACCCACTCTTGTTCCAGACTCCCTGCAGTCAGAAAGTTTCATCATGCTAACTGGGTCCCAACCTAGTTCTTCTTTCAAAGGGCAGGAATAACCAAGTCCTTTGGGTGACTTAAGTGGCGTGAACATACACTTTGCATGTGATACACATCAACAGGTAGTGATAAAATCACCTGTGGAGAATAATTTTCCTGCCCCTTCCCCAGCCCAGCTGTTAGACTCAAGAAAGACAACACTCACCCCCAGCAGGCGAGGCTGGCTCTCGGCCACTGACTTCCTGAGCAATTCGTTTAGGTCAGAAAGAGCTCTGGAAAAAAAAAAAAAAAAAAGAGCTCTGGAATTTTCATTCTCCATTACCTTTAGAATCAGGACACTGTTTACATTTGCCTCCGTGTGTTGAACTTTCTTTCATTCATTCATTTATTCCACAAATACTTGCTGAACTCTGAATAAGACAGACAAGGCCCTAGCTCTTGTAAAGTGGCTATGCTAGAGAGATGTATAAGAGACAGGTGAACAAATATATAAATCAGATAATTTCAGATATTGATAAATGCCATAAAGAAAGTAAAGAGAGGCTGGGGGCTCAGAGAGTAACAGGGCGAAGGGGCAAATAGGGCAGCCAGAGAAGGTTTCCATAAGACGGTCACCCTTAAACTTAAACCTGCAGAGTAAGAGGAAGCCAGCCCCATGAAAATCTGGGGAAAGGCTGCCTTAGCAAAAGAGACCTTGAGGGAGAGTTCTGGAAGTGAATAAATGAAACAGTAGAGCCTCAAATACAATGCAATAGCCCCTTAGAAATCCAGTCGAGTTTTATAAAGGAGAAATCACTGTTTGACTGCTTATTATGCTATTCTAGGCTGTTCTGTGTACTTTCTGCCTAGTTTATTTAATCTTCTCAGCATTCTGGTGAGTTAGCTACTCTGTCTTGATTTAATAGTTGAAGAAACTGAGACTCATAGAGGGTAAGCAGCTAGTCCAAGGCTATAAAGCTGGTATTTGAATCCCACAGTCTGTTTTGCAGCAAAGCCCCAAACTTTTTGCTAACACAGCATGTGGCCTTTGAGATCATCTCTTCTAGGGGATAGCGAAAGAGCTAGCAGAAAGAAAATATCAAGTCTATTAGGTAGCTAAATGCTACCAGTAATTTCTATTTGATGTCCCAGTTTCCAGTCAGCATGTCTAAACCTGCACTGCGTAGTATGGTAGCACTAGCCCCATGTGGCGACTGACCACTTGAAATGTGACTGACTCGTGCAAGTTGAGATGTGCCGTAAAACTCGTACCAAAAAATACATGTCTATCTCATTAGTTTTTATATTGACTGTATGTTAGAATGGTAGTATTTTAGCTGTAGGGGTTTAGTTGAAATATATTATTAAAATTAATTTTCCCTGTTTCCTTTCAATTTGTTTTAATGTGGTTAGTAGAAAATTTTAAATCACATATGTGACTTGCATTGTATTTCCATCAAACGGCACTGCTATAGACTACTCAGTTGACAGAGATAGGATAGGAAATTTTTCCTCCTTCTTCTTAGCATAACTTTCCCTTTATTCTTGGCTGAGGCTCCTTCGCAGGTCTATCCCTTAATACAGTTTCTCGGTGAAAGAGTAGACAAGAGAAAAAGAGGTCCCTCTGTGTCCTCCCTCACCCTCATTATTCTGCTGAGTGGGTGATCATTCAAAGCCCACTACATCATGCCACTATGGGATTTGATGAAATAGACTCAGTGGTTACTTTCATCGCCAAGACCCATTCCCTTACCCAGGCAAATCTGAAGCTTTCAAGCATCCTATGACCAAAGGGTCATTTTGAACCTGGATATACTTTTACCATAAAATCATTTCCTAGGACAATGTTTTTGTCATTCCGAGACTTTGTAAAATCAGCCTGGCAGACAGCCAGGGTTTCATGTCCGTGTGCGAAGATCATTAAATAAATTATCTCACTGTGGTTATAAATGTTTCCCCCTCTCTGTGCTTTCGCTTAAAACAGCTTGAACAAGATGCAGTCCAAGTTTCCAGAAGGGCTGTTCCAAGGACATCACAGAAGGCCATTTTGACTTGTCCACTAGCTAAAGTGGCCTTGAATATGTCAATGCAGTGAAGATATGATTGGTTTGATGTATTCCAAAGGGAAGAACATGCAGATTCTGGGGTTGTTAGGGGAAGCCTGTGGCCTGGGGATGTCAGAGGCCTGGATTCGACTTTTGTCTACTGGTTTGTATGTTACCCTTACCCTCATTCCCCCAACAATCTTGTAGAAAGGTCAGAGTTGATGAGATAATGCCACAGAAGATGCTAATGGAGAAATGTACAATAAAATGATTGGCTATGGACTGTAGACATTTGCTACAGGGAAGAATTTCCTTTCTGCAGCTTTCTACAGGGTATACAGGCAGACCTAGGAGATATTGCTGGTTTGGTTCCAGACCACTGCAATAAAGCAAATATTGCAGCAAAATGAGTCACAAATTTTTTGGTGTCCTAGTCCATATAAAAGTTATGTTTACACTCTACTGTAGTCTATTAAGTTTGCAGTAGCATTATGTCTAAAAAGCACTGTACATATTTTAATTAAAAAATACTTTATCACTAAAACATGCTAACCACCATCTGACAACGCAATTTGTAAAAAAAGAAACCCAATATATCTGCAAAGTGCAATAAAGCGAAGACCAATAAAATGAGGTATGCCTGTACAAGATGCTTTTTGAGATATACGAATGGCATTTGTTTATCTCCACTTGAAATCTAAATCTTGGGGGGAAATAGCAGTAAGAAGCTGACAGGAGCGAATTTTAGTGTATCTACCTCAACAGTAGTACGTATTTTTCGGCATCTTCTAAGCCAAGCGGTCTGTGCTAGGCTCCATGGGGAAAATTTAAAAATCTTAAAACAAGGTCCTTGCACTGGAGGAGCATGTTATCTCGCTGGGAACATGGGCATAAACATGAAATACCAGGAGCAATGTAAGATGAAATTTTCTAAGTGTTACCTGGACACTTAGAAATGGACAGAGTTCGGAGATTCCAGAGGGCATTGTGCCCCCAAGCCCTAAAGTACATTGAGAAAGACAAGGTAAGAGATGGACATTGAAGGGTGTAAGGCTGGGCTGTAGACCAATGGACACTGGGGGTAGGGGATGGTGGGAGGAAGGCACTCCAAGTAAGGAGATGAGCACACCTGGTCTGGCGATGAAAATGTGCCTGGAGTGTTTAGTGATGTGAAAAAGGACAGTTGGAATCACCAGGGAAGCTTTTAAAAGTTATTGAGGTCCCCAGCCCATTCCAGAATTTTCATTTAAGAATGGGGCCTGGGTGCCAGTGTTATTGTTGTTTGTTGTTTGTAATTCCCCAGAATATTCTAACGTGAAGCCAGAGTTGAAGGTGACCGAGCAAAAACACAAAGTCTTTGTCCTGTCAGCATGGACAATAAAATTAAAAGGGTAGTATTTTCAAGGGAATGAAATGGACAATTAAGATGTATGGTCTTTATTTTGTAGGAGTTTTATATACACGAATGCAGTCTTTTTAATTCACAGACAATTGTTTGTAGTGATTCTGTCGACTTGGATGTTGTGGCTGAATGGTGTAGCCAACTGCCCACTCCTGTACGCCGTGTGCTTTAGGGGTGCCCTTTAGTCAACCCTGGCTAAGTGTGAGACGATTGGTATCTCATAGCTCTTTGTATCCACCAGGCTTTGTGTAGTCATTGCAAAGGGCTTCATTATCATGCCCGTTAGCGCCCACAGTAGCTATTTTTTAACAGTCTTGTAACCTTGCCTCACCTTTCCAACTTTACAAATTGGGAAATGGAGTTTAATTACTTGCCTTGGGCCTTGAGGCTTGCTGGCAACAGAATGAAATGAGGATTCTCAGCCACTGAATTCCCCTTATCTTAAGGCGTGTGTGCCCCATCTCCTGCTGCTGTTAGAAAACTCTGTACTTAGCCATGTTATTTCTTCAATGAATGAATGTTACAGATCAGTAGGTAAAGGATGACTAGTCTGCCCCAGCTGGCAACACTGTGATTATAAGTGTCAGCAGCCCGCAGGTAGCTGCGGTGGTCCCAGGAGCCGCAGCCCTATCATCTTGGAATTCAAGTGAAAGCGTGGTCAATCTTACCCACTCTTACCTGTGGGAAGTGAAGTCTCTGTAGTCCCAGAGCTTTCAGGCTGTTCTGATTTCTCTTCTCTGAAGCTTCTGTTCACTGAAAGGATGATGGTTTTTGTTACACACCTAAAAAAAAGAGAAGAAAGCCCAGCAATTTTTACAAGCTGCCTTTTTAAAGAATTCCATGTATGTCTTAACTTCTGGGTTTATTGCCAATGGTGAGGCTGGGAGGTCTTTATGAAGGGTAATGGAACAGAGCTAGAGTCTTAGCATTGCATCCTCTTTAGGACATGAGGATAGGGCAGTTTTGTGCCATTCCAAAATGGTTATTTTCTTTTCTCTTTCTCTGTCTTGAAATCCATTACTGATTTAAAAACAATTTCCAATCTCTTTAGCTATAGCAAAAAGCAAGCCTCTAAAACAGTGGTCCTTGACACTGACTGCACATGAGAATCACCTTAGGAGCTTTAAAAAATAAGGCTGCCCGGGCCCCATCCCTAAACCCATTAAATCAAGATTCTGAGTATGGAGCCTGGGTATCGTATTTATCTACAGTTCTCCAGGTGATCTCCGCTAAAAGCTGACCTTACGTCTCAGCTAAGGTCCAGATCTTCATGACTTATTTCTGTTTCTTCTTCTGCCTTCTTTTAAGTGTCATGGACCCCAGAGAAGCATCCAAACCGTATTTTCATTGGGTAGCAACTTCATCAGTCTACTCTTTGGAAGCAGGATTTCTAGCATAAAATTGAGGTTTCTACCTATATAAACTAACTCCATATTCAGAGTGGCCCTGCATGGCCTCGTGACTAAAATTTCTGTATGTGCAGTTTGGAAATCAAGTTGCCAGAAGCTTGATAATTGTGAGATTGGAAGATAAAGGTTAAGCCTCCCTGCCGTCCATGTGTTAGATTTCCCAGTTGCCATGTTGGTATTTAGTCACCTAACGCTTGCTTTCTGTCTCAGCCATTTTAAAGCCAAATGACTCCATTCCCGTTCACACCCTTATTAAAAATATAATTACAGCAGCATTCTCTGTTATTGGGTAGACTTTGTTAGGTGAATTGGCCAAGAACTAACTAGGTTGTGTAAAACTCTCTCGGTCTCAGGAAATCATTTGTGTTGCAGAGGCTACCAGCATCAGACCGGGCTAAAGGAGCCATGAATCTGGGTTTGGAAAGAGCCAGTTACAAGTCATACTAAATAGAGAAGAACTTAGGTTATGGAAGGTGATTCTAGAATCTATCTGAGAATAATTATCCAGGGTCCGGTTAAGTCTAAGACGCCAGCCCTTCTCAGAAGGTCGTATGAATACCAAAAAGTAACCAAGTTCTTGTGCTAGCTTTGGGGGGAGGGGGGAGGATGGACCACTCCACTTTTCTGGGGTGCTGAGATTGCAGGATTAGGAGATGAGAAGGTGTTAAGGAGATTGCAGAGGGAAGGATAGGCAAAGGTCTACTCTTAGCCAAACATCACGGGCATCAGCAATTGTTATTCGCTCAACTAATATTTATAAAGGGTCTGCTCTGTGCCAGGGGCCGTTACAGGATAAAGTGATGATGTTCTTGTTCATCTTGTACATTGCAGTGAGAGGAAACGGATATCCATACTAAGAAACAGATAAACAAACTAAAATCACTTAGTGCTATGAAGAAAAACGCAGTGAGGTAAAGGGATCAGACCAACAAGGGCTGCCTTCAATAGGTTTACAGGAGTTGCCCTCTCTGAAGAGGTGGCATTTGAGCAAGTGCATCAGCGTTGACGAGAAAGCCACACAAAGATCGGGAGAAAGAACCAGGCAGAGGGAACAGCAAGAGCAAAAGCCCTGAGGTTGGAAAAGGTTTGGCGTGTTCAGGAAACAGAAAGGAGACCGGTGTGGCTGGACACTTAGGGAGGAAGGGATAGAGTCACACAGGAAAACAGCCCTGAGGGCCCGAGGTCATGCATGGAATTAGGATTAAGTGCTTTAAGGAAATCACTGGGAGCTTTTAAGTAGGGGAGTAATGTGTCTTACACTGCATTTTAGAGGTCTCTCAGGCTCCTGTGTGTAGAGTGCATTGTAGACTGGAAGCAGAGGGAGAGCTTGGGAGGCTGGTCAGGAAGTCCGGCAAGAGGTGATGCTGTGGCAGTTAAGGGGTAGCAGTGGGTAGAAGAAGTGTTGGATTCAGGATGTGGAGGTAGGGCCAGCATGGCTTTCACATGGATAAGGCCAGTGAAAGTGATACCAGACCTAGTCCTGTCTGAGATCATTGCCCCTGCCCTGTCTCGACTTGGGCCACTGTTTTTGAACCAAAATGGAAAAACATCTAGTGTTATTTGAAAACATGGGGGATTTTGGCCTTAACCTATTTAAGCAGGGAAAAAACCAAATTCCTGTCCAAGGAGAAATTCCTGTTTGTTGTGTTTTTACCTCCTAACCAGAAAACTTTCATCCTGTCTCGTTAAGACTGTTCTGATGGGTTTTGATGTTTCTGGTTAGTGTGCTTTCCGTAAGTGCTGGAAATGTCACATTCACATTGCTAGTTTATCTCTTTTCCGAGTATTTTGACTCTTGGGCTATATTAACTGAGCCCTTCATGCTGTTGGACATTTACACGTGGCCTTTTGCAGTTGGTCAGTTTCTCCAGATAAACTCTAACATCATAACAGCAAGCATTTAATGAGCACTTACTATATATATCAAGGCATTGTTTTAAGAATTTCACATGTTTTAACTCCTTTATTCCTCCTACCCATCCTTTAGTTAGTGTCCTTATTACTATCATTTTATAAAAGAAGAAACTGAGGCAAAAAAAGAGTTTAAGTCATTCACCCCAAATCACACAGCTGGTAAGTCGCAAAGCCAGGTTTTGAAAAGAGTCTGGTTGCAGAGCTTGGCTGTGCCACTTTCCATGGATCTCCTTTTCAGTCTTTCCTATATCACTGAAGCTGCGACTTCGGAATTAAACTTGTTTCTCTTGCAAAAACCTAAAGGTACCACTAGGGGGCACTTCAACTGAGCAGGGCTTCCAGGAGTGGGACTGCTGGAGAAATGGCATAATTCAGAGGCTGGATGATCCAGCCGCCTCCAGGAGGGCCTCGCATCTGAACCGCCTGCCATCTGCCAAGGTGGAAGGATAAATGCCCACCAAGGGAGCTGGCTGGACAAAGGTGCTGACACTAGAGGACACTTGAGGAAATGCTCCCTCTTCTCCACACCCCCTCTTCTGCCCACTATGCATAGTGCCTGTAGTTGTACCCACCTACCTGTCCCCTCTCAAAGGATGGAAAATACCAAAGCTACTCAGTAAGCCCTGCAGCAAATTCTAGTAGCTCTCCAGGTCATCTGAGGCTGGCCTTCAGAAACTAACCGAAAAGGAGTCATTAATTCAGTTGTGATCACAGTTTTGCTTTAAAAATATTGAAGAGTCTCCCTAGAGTTGTATTATTAGAAGTTCAGTAAGTCTGGTGAACACAGGAGGTCATGCTGTCTTCTGTACCTTCTACTGAATATCGGCTCCAGGAAAGTCTTCTCTCAAGTGACTTGGTTTTCCAATAATCAGTGTGAAAGTAACAGACCTTCCCCTCTTCCTAATGGTGGTAATGACAGTGAATTTAACAGAATGGAGGTTTTTACAAAGAAGCTCATTAAAGTTTCTTTAACTCCACTAATGAATTCTCCAGCAATGACTATAAAGGCAGTAATTGTGGCAATTCCTCTTCTAGAAGTTTTAGCTTGTTATGTATTTTAATTAAATAGAAGGCAATTTTTTTTGCTCCAGTTGCCATAGGGTAACTTTCTATTCAGATTGATGTGCAATCATGGGAATTGTTGGATTTACCTAATCAAATCATCAATCGGCTCATTCAACTGTTTGACTTTCAATAAACGTGTTATTTTAAAATGATATACGTGACAGATATTTCCCATGGTTATATTAACTTCCAAATTCAAAACTACAAAGGAGACAAAGAAATATAGTTGCATTTGCATTAGGCTATCATCTTACTGAAGTTAGGAAGATTTCAGTGGAACATCAATTAATTACAGAAAGCTTGAAAGCCATTTCAGGCCTTTGAATATCCTCCAAATAGCCCAGAATTCTGCAAACAGCATAATTCTTTTTTAATTTTATCTTCAAATCTATAAGGTAAATTCCTCCTTTATTGGATGGTTTTGATTAAATACTCAGCAGAAAGTGAGAGTAAATGTGTATCAAATGTAGATACGTCTTAAAACCAGGTCATTCAAAGATCAGAAAAATGTCATGGAAGCTATGTGATCATAGGGGTGACGCCATTGCTTCATTTGGAGTTTGACCAGAAGAGTTTTCTTTTTCTTTTAGGAAACGTTTCTGATTTTACTTTTCAAAGGACATCGCTGAAACCATAACATTGTTCATATCTGTGACTTTTAAATTTTTTATTTATTTTTGTATAAGGTTTAAAATTCAAGGTAAGAAAGAATATTCAATAAAAAATAGGCCTTCCCTCTCCTGTCCCATGGCTACCAAGTGCCCCCAAAGGCAATCACTCATATTATTATAAAAATATCCTATACCTTTGCAAAAATATACTATGTATATAAATATAGGCTAGGTGCCCTTTTTTTGTTATTTCACATGAGATGCTGTGCTCTGGGAAGCCAGAACCTACATTCTATTATGGACCTCCCAGTCCTACCAGCACTGATCCCCTATTGAACCTGGAGCTTCCTATCTCAGCTCAAGTGTATTATTAGAGGATGCACAGCAGTATTTTCAGAGGAGGGTTCACCTGCCAAGTACAGAGGAGAAGATGCAATTACATGAGATGCCCACCCTGGGTATTGGTGGACATGTATTTTCTGTGGTGAGTTTACAAATAATGCAGATGGAGTCATTAAGTATCGGGATAAGAGTCCTGGGGTCTCAGCCTTCTTGGGCTCAGACTTCTGCAGGGACTTAGGGGTGTTGGGGTTCCCTTAGCCCCCAAAGCTGCCACACATACCCACTTTCAGAAGGCTGGTGGTATAAGCTCCTCCCGGCATTCCCCGAGCCTCAGTGCCGTCTTTTGTGTTGACCTAGGACACAGCTTGTCCATGGTCATCACTCACTAATGACTATTATATGCATGTCTCCTCTAGCAGATCACACAGGAGAGCATGGAAGGCCTAAGAAATGAGTTCACTTCCTTATTTCATCTCTCCTGCACTATCATCTCACTTTGTTCCAGAAAGAATTCCCTTTTGTCTCCACCTACCACACTAAGATGCCCCCATGTAAGCCCCCCAATTTTTGTGTCCCCACTCACACTCTATTGTCTGCTTTCCTCTGTCAGACACCGTCCTCCTCTGAACGGAATGTTCCTAAGAATGTATTAAAGAACTTGGTCAGCCGTTGAGGCCCCCATAGTTCAAGAAGTGAACGCTCCCAGCATTTGCAGTTTAATAGCCATGGTTCAACCTAATATCTGTACTGGTGGGAACTACTAGCAGCTAAGTGGGAGAAACATATTTGGGGCAGGTGAAGACCTCGAATCACATGTGACGTGTAATATTACAAGTATGGAAGCCTTGTTGTTATCCAGCTGAGTTAAAAGTAAGCCCTCGGTGCCAAAAGTAAGCCCTTACTCTTTTTTGTTGTTGTTGTTGTCGCGGTACGCGGGCCTCTCACTGTTGTGGCCTCTCCCGTTGCAGAGCACAGGCTCCGGATGCGCAGGCTCAGCGGCCATGGCTCACGGGCCCAGCCGCTCCGCGGCATGTGGGATCTTCCCGGACCAGGGCACGAACCCGCGTCCCCTGCATCGGCAGGCGGACTCTCAACCACTGCACCACCAGGGAAGCCCAGCCCTTACTCTTATTTCTAAACATTCACTAGAATCAGATAGACTCAGCACACATCTCAGCTCTACCCTTTCAGGGACAAGGCTGTGGAGCAAGTTAGTTGCCTCCCTGTGCCTTACTTTCTCATCTGTACAGTGAGGACACTAAAACTTACATTCCAGGGTTGCTGGGAAAATAAGACAAGATAAAGTATGTAAAAACACTTGGCACCAAGGAAGCACCCAATTCATGGGAGTATCACTTTCATCAGAGAATTCATGGCTTACTGGGAGACCAACAAATGTACAGTCAGCAAGGCAAAATTCCAAGGGCATGGAGTAAGTGTTGAGTGTGAGCTTAGCATGCATTAGTAAGCTTGTGAGGTCCTCAGAAATCCTTGTATGGACCACTCAGTTCAACCGTTTCCCTTCCTTCTTACACCAGCAGACCAACATGGCACTTCCGGTTGGCAACCCTTACAAAAGAAGTTACCTTCTCTGGATACAAAAGCAGCATATTCCTTCTTTCTGCTGAATCTGCTTTGAGGCTGTGCCTCAGAGCAGGTACGTGACTCATGGAAAGTTTGCTTAACTTCTTTTGAGTGTTAGTCTCCTTATTTGTAAAAATAAGATAATGAAGATAATGCCCTATTCCAGGATTGAGGATGAACTAAGATAATGGATGACCTATAGTCTATATAGTTCGTCCTCAGAACAAGCTCGTTCCTTTCTCCCGTGACGCCACATATGTGGATGGTTTGAACCGTGCGTCACACATGGAGGGAAGGCTCTGGAATTATAACAGATAGTTTGTTGACTTGGTGCTTTGTACACCCAACCACAAATGGCACACCTTCAAGGCCATTGTTCTTCCCAAATACTTAACCGGAGAGCTGGGTTATGAGCCTTTGGTACCCAGATCTGATAAGTATTCAGGAAGACTCAAGAGAGATGAAGCTCGGCGATCAGCTGAATATACCTTCTCCATTTGCCTTACCTTTGATGCCACAGGCAAATCAGAGCCCGCTGGGCAGTGTGCAATTCTGAGAAATGAGGAGAAGGCAGAAGTACATGTTCTTCCTCTAGTAAAGCCAAGGAAAATGGAAAAGCTCAGAAATATATCAGCACCACTGTCAAGCATAAGAGGGAAGGCAGTTAATGTGCCGCAAAAACTCACATTGCTGGGGAAAGCACTGCTCCCTGCTGATGCTAGAGAGCCTGTCAGACTGGCTTCAGACTGGACAAAACCCTGAATGGCCAGAGACTGGGCTCTGCAAGAACTGGACCCTAGGCACCGAGGATTGAAAACCAACCTAATAAAGCCGGCCTGTTTCCATTTCTGAGCAATGAAATGATATGGGGTTTGTGACTCACTGACCCACTTGGAAGGCCAAACCATTAATGAAAGCAAAGTGCTTGGCTTCTTTTGGCCACGTGGAGGGGGCTTCAGACTTGGATTGTGTGCACCAGAAGAAACTGTCAGGTTTAGATGCTTATTATTATTCGCTATTTAATTTGGGTTCTTTCCGTTTATTTCTGATTTCTTAAACATAATTGTGATTAGTGATATAATTTCATTTGAGAACAAATGTGTAGTAAGAATCCAGTAGCGAAAATCTGTAAGAGACTAAAATAGCTTTAGGAACTGCAGTAACATGGGCTCCAAATGTCCTATGTTAGGTTGTTAAGGTGAACATCAGTAATGTACACGGGGAATACTTTGAAATCTAAGGCATGATCAAAATGTAATAATTTAAAGGTTGTGGATTCCTTTTAAAACAGAAGTTCCTTGTGGCTTAGGGAAATCTTCAACGGGAGCATAAGCAATGCTTATGGATTCTCCCCAAAGTAATCAGGAGACTGTGTATGTAAGAACTTGATGAATACATGTTCAAGTGTAAAACAATTTCCCCCCGCAATGGTAGTTCATGAAGGCCTACTTTACGAAGTGACCAGTGATTGGGACCTCCTTTTTTTCTTCTTTTTTTTCTTTTTCTAATGTGATTTCTTTTTTTTTTTGAATTTTTGAATTTTATTTTATTTATTTTTTTATACAGCAGGTTCTTATTAGTCATCAATTTTATACACATCAGTGTATACATGTCAATCCCAATCGCCCAATTCATCACACCACCACCCCACACGGCTTTGCCCCCTTGGTGTCCATACATTTGTTCTCTACATCTGTGTCTCAACTCTGCCCTGCAAACCGGTTCATCTGTACCATTTTTCTAGGTTCCACAAACATGCCTTAATATACGATATTTGTTTTTCTCTTTCTGACTTACTTCACTCTGCATGACAGCCTCTAGATGCATCCGCGTCTCTACAAATGATGCAGTTTCGTTCCTTTTTATGGCTGAGTAATATTCCATTGTATATATGTACCACATCTTCTTTATCCATTCGTCTGTCGATGGGCATTTAGGTTGCTTCCGTGACCTGGCTATTGTAAATAGTGCTGCAATGAATATTGGGGTGCATGTGTCCTTTTGAATTATGGTTTTCTCTGGGTACATGCCCAGTAGTGGGATTGCTGGATCATATGGTAATTCTATTTTTAATTTTTTAAGGAACCTACATACAGTTCTCCATAGTGGCTGTATCAATTTACATTCCCACCAACAGTGCAAGAGGGTTCCCTTTTCTCCACACCCTCTCCAGCATTTATTGTTTGTAGATTTTCTGATGATGCCCATTCTAACTGGTGTGAGGTGATACCTCATTGTAGCTTTGATTTGCATTTCTCTAATAATTAGTGATGTTGAGCAGCTTTTCATGTGCTTCTTGGCCATCTGTATGTCTTCTTTGGAGAAACATCTATTTAGGTCTTCTGCCCATTTTTGGATTGGGTTGTTTTGTTTTCTTAAAAAAACTTTTCTTAATTTTTAAAAATGAACTCTCAATATTTGGAGGATATCAATCTGTTTTCTATAATATTTGCTCTATTTTCCCTGATTTGGTGATTGTCTTTTAATTCTGTTGAAAATATTTTTGACAAACAAATTTGTAAATTTTTGTGGCTCAAAGTCTATCACATGTTTCCTTTGTGATTACTTTTTAGCTGTTCATTCAACAGGTACTTATAGAGCGCTGTGTGTTTAGGCACTAAGCAAGACACTAGGGATAAAACAGAAAACAAGACAGGGATGACTTTGCCTCCTCAGACCTTACAGCCTAGTGAGGGAGACAGACAAAACGCAGGCCATTTTATAAATAATACAGCTTATTGTAAGCTATGCAAGGGAAGTACAGAGTGTTTGAGACACTTAATCTGGATTTTGGGGGTAAGGGAAGGCTTCTGGAAGAAAGCAGCTTCCTAGCTGAGAATGAAGTGACAATGACAATGTGAACTGGGGCAGGGGAAACAGTATGTGTGAAGGTTCAGTCACCTAAATGCTAAATGCGCTCTATGCTTAGAGCACGGGTGTGTGTGTGCATGTGCCATGGGGTGAGGGGAGCAGCGGTCAACAGTATGAGCAGAGGACCCTTGGGGAGGCTGCTGCCATGGTCCAGGAGAGAGGTAATGATGATGGGCAGGGAATGTGCTGTATAACTCATGCCTTTTCATTTGAAAAGCAGTGCTTCAGCTGTATATATTACGTTCTTATGTACATCATACTGTCTAAAGCAAAATGATTTATTTAGGTTTATTGTTATGTCCATTCTTGGGCCAGCATCACTGACCCAAGTTACAACATCACTGTATCTACTGGTTTTGAGTTTTATGAAACATTTAAACCGGTAGGGCATGTACCCTCTGATCACTTTTTACTTTCAAAATCTACTCTTGCCAGTGTGTTCTCTTAGATAAATTCAAAAATGATTTTGAAAAATTTGAAGAGTATATGCATATATATAACATATATGTGGGTAAATACATATCTGTATATGTGTATATGTGTGTATGTGTGTGTTTACATATACACACACACTCGCATGCGTGCACACACACATAAAATTTCCCATTGGTAATTTGATTGGGAATGTGATAAACTCATAGTTCAGTTGTGGAAGAAATGGCGTTCTCTTTAGTACTGAGTCAGCCCATCAGGAAGCATTGAACTTATTTGAATTATCTTTTATATTTCTTGTCAAAACCTTACAAATTTTTTCATATAGGTCCTCACATTTAGGAGGGTTAGGGTTATTCTTATGCATTTTATAATTTTAGTTTTTCATTATGAATGGATCTTTTTTCCATATCTTCTCTCTGATATTACTGAAATATAGGAAAAATACTAATGTGTGTATATTTTCTTTCTATCTATTTAACTCGTTGTAATTAATTATGAGTTTTTAGTTGATTATAAGAGTTTGTAATCATGGTGCCTGTAAATAGTGATAATTTTTCTCCTTCTAATAGTTGCATCTAATTTCTATTTGATGTCTTACAATATTGATTATAATTTCTAGTAAATAATAATGATAACAGTGAGCTTCTTAATACCAATTTTAAGAAGAATGCCTCTTTGTTTAACATAGTTCAAAGTACGTTCTGTGAGAACTAATAAAATAAACTTGGGAAATGCTCCAAATGAAATCCTGTCCCTCAGGGGTTCATTATTTATATTAATGTGTTAAGAGTCTGAGATCTGCAGTAAAGAAATATTCTACTGAGTTTGAGCATTTCTAAAATTCATTTGACCTCAGAAGTATTCTTCTCTCATTTGGAAATTTACATCAGTTATGACAGTCAAAATTATATTAATTTGATCTTACTTTTTTCAATATTTTGTGCATCCTTATCTCTGTCTTTTTGCCATGTTGACTATGGTTTGGTTTTGCTATTATTTTTTTCCAATAATTTAGAGGACTGTCATTCTCTTTTTTTATTTCTACAAATGATTGCACTTAAGATTTTTCAAGACGTTTCTACCTATACTTTATGCTTACCAAAGTCAAAGACAGGAACATCCACTTTTCTAATCAAGTTCAGAATGAAATGGTGTGATTGAATTACCCCTTCACAGATGAGAAGTTTAATCCATTTTTACTTCCTTCCAACCCTTTTCTCAGTATTTATAAGAATAATTTAACATTTTCATTCAAGTTACTGTCAGTATTTTATATTACATGACTTCTCTTTCATGAATTATTTTACCTGCTCAGCAGGTAATCATTTACAGTATATTCCTGGACAGTTCTATGGTTATCTGATTTCTGTGTCCGTAGCTATTGTCATTTTACAACACAAGTTACTTACTTTTGACTTCTTATTTTAATTCATCTCTCAGGCAGCTAAAAGATGTCTTCAAGGATTATTGTAAGTAGGGCAAGTAGGTCATATATATATTTTTTAATCCCTTGGTTAGCATGAACAAATTTCTGTCAGATTTCAGCATAATGATTTGTCTGGGTACAGAATTCTTATCTCACCATCTTTCTTGCCTTTCGTATTTAGTCATGTGGTAGAAAAATCTGAGCTCATCCACATTTTTGTCTCTTAGTCATCAGCTTTTCTTCCTGGATTTTATGGGTTTTACATTCTAATTCAAATATGTTATCATGATGTATCTAGGTGTGAGCTCTTTTTACTGATTTTGCATAGTACTTGCCGAATCAATTCAATTTCCAGAGTCAGATCTTGCATTAGCACTGGGAAGGTTTTTTAAAAAATTTTTATAATTTTGAATATTTCTTTGGTTATATTTTCTTTATTCTCTTTTTCTTTTTTTTTAAATTGAGGTATAGTTGAATTACAATGTTGTGTCTTAAAAAGGATACAAATGAACTTATTTACAAAACAGACTCAGACATAGAAAACAAATTTATGGTTACCAAAGGGGAATGGGGGGATAGGAATAAATTAGGAGTTCGGGATTAACAGATACACACTAGTAAATGTAAAATAGATAAATAACAATGGCTTACTGTATAGCACAGGGAAATATATTCAATATTTTGTAATAACCTATAATGGAAAAGAATATTTTCTTCTTTAAAATATATTTTTAAAATTTGAATGCTTTTTTAGAGATGTAATTTACATCTGATAAAATACAAAGATTCTAAAGTGTATAGTTTTAGCAGTTTTACCAAATGCAAATATCTGAGTAACCCACATCTCTATCAAGATACAGAACATTTCCATCATTCCAGAAAATTCCCTCATGTTCTTTCCGAGGCATTCGAATGACCAGAAGTAACCACTGATCTGATTTCCATCACCTTAGATTAGTTTTGCCTGTTCTGCATATCATATAAATGGAATCTTACAATATTATGTATGAGACTTCTTTCACTTTTTTCTAATGTTTTTTGAGATTTGTGCATGTTATTGCTTATATCAGTAATTGATTTCACTCATTGCTGAGTAGAATTCTATTATATGGATACACTGCAGTTTGTTTATTGATGTTGCTATTTGTGGATACCTGGGCTATTTCCAGTTTGGAGCTATTAATATTCTTGTAAGGGTTGTTGTGGACATATTTTTCACTTCTTTTGTATAACTAATTACGTGGGGTAGAATTTTGAGGTCAAAGGGTGGGAATAGGTTTAACTGGTAAGAAGCTACCAACAGTTTTCCAAAGTGGTTGTGTAAAACACCCCTACCAGCCATGTGAGTTTCAGTTGTCCTATAGCCCCACTACCATACGGTGTTGTTACTCTCATGTTAGTTGTCCTATTGGGTATGTAGTGGTATCTCATGGTGATAACTCTTCTCTTTTTCATGAGTACAAATTAACACTAATTTGATTCTGTGCCCCATTTTATGTATCTACCATCTCTTACCATGTTTATTCCTTTTAGGGAGTACAATGTGTACAGCTTCTATATTTTAGGGAGTGTCTGATTCTGTTTCTTATAGTGTCAGCTTTACCTCTTACTGCCTTCAGTGGACATATTAATGCTATTATTAATGCTATTCCTTTTTTGCTTCCCTACAATCCCTCCTTATCTCACCCAGCACCTTTTCTTCTTTCATCCCTTTATCTCGGAATGGCTGCCTGTCCTTTTCCACAGTGTCCTTTTTCTACATCCGTTGAGGGTGAGAAACGGTTTTCTAAAATTGTCTTTGAGATGATGTTTCAGTTCCCTTGTTATGCACTTTTTCCACTAGCTGTGCTACTTATTTTTCATGTTTATTCATCCAGGAATGAAAATAAATCTCCTTAGACCCAATATTTGTGAACACATAGCATGTGCAGTGTGTTCCTGGACCTGCTCAATATGTACTGGGCTGTAAGTTTTCTGGTCCACAGCTGGAGGGCAGAATGACATGTCCTAGTTCAAGATCAGCTCCTGACAAGAATGCCACTGATAGAGCTCTGTGTATTGATTAGGACCTTCTCTTCCCCCACTGTCTATTCTCCTGCACTCAAAATAGAGAACACAAAAATTCATCATCTTTAGAAGGCCCTTCTTCCATGGGCTCTTCCTTTCTCCCCTGTAGCCTTTTCTTATTGAATGTGTGTTCCAGGATTCATTGTGCCACTACTCAGTCTTGTAACAACCAACTTCATTGATTTCTGGGGATTGAGATTTTTATACAGATATGGAAGGGGCACCCAGCTGGGTTGAAGATGGCTCCATTTAGCAGAGGGATAGCTGTACAGTTTTCAGGAAAGGGACGAACACACTCCCTACCTTCTTTGAAGCCAAGAGTTTGGCTTTGTTTCTAGCAGCAAATCACATGTTGCTTAATAATGATGATTCTCAATTCAGTGCCGTGGGTTATGTTCATCTAACATTTCAAGTTTCTGACTATAGACTGACTGTAGGTCTTGGTTTTGGGTATTTTTTAGTTTTCCTTCTCTCCCCTCCTCCACCCCATGTCTTTACAAGTAATAAAAACTAGGGACATATCTCCAGAAATCTAGTAAGCGTATTTTTAAATTCTTTCCAGTTTTAAGATTTTATCATTCTATATATTTCCCCCACAGATCTTGACTATACCTTCAGTTTAATCAGATCCAAGTTTGTATGAACAACTAACATGTTTCTCTATTTTATACACATAAATAACAGCAAATACATAATGAACCCTCTAGAAGTCTTTAGCATTTTCAAATGCTGTCTCACCAAGAAAACCCTTTTACAGATGACCAAATGTCCTGGGGAAAGAGGTGAGAGGAAGGTAGTTAATCATATTTTTGTTACTTTCTTAAAAAGGTGATTAGGTGTATGTCTGGAAAGATGTGGCATTATCATCTCTGAGTGACACTTGAATTCAAGTCAACTAATCTTCACTGAGGTCCTGTGATGTATCAGGCACATTCTAGAAATTAGCCATATAGAGATGTGTAAGACACAATCTCCTACACTGGGTAATTCAAATTCTCCCTTTGACCTCTACCACTGTCCTGTATGGAAATGGTGAGTCCAGTCTTTGGAATTGGGAAGAGTCTCCTATATTGTTTAAAAATCTTTTGACTCTCATACAAGTGTATTTTTAATCTCTTAGAATTATGTCCTTTATGTCTACCAGGAAAGCTTTTGACTCTGGAATTATATTGCATTGTTCCTTGGGGATGCTAAGATTGAAGAGGTGAGAGTCTTTGAAGAATGACGCCAAAAGGCTCAGAAACTTAAGACTAAATCTCAGCACAGCTCTATGGGCATTTTGTAGGTACCCTCTGCTGTGTACAATGAAAAATCCCAAAACCTGCTCCCTCAGAAAATAGATCCACCCTAGTCATAAGATTCAAAATGTAACTAAGCATTTCATCATTGCTTATGAGTATGTATTACATACTCTCAGCCCAAGATACTTTTCTAATCCAGAAGTAAGACAACAATGTTAATTTCCAATCTTCTTTTGAGAGAAAAGTTTCACACAATTAGCCTTTGAAATATATATTCCCTAAAGTACCATGAAAACATTGTCCCATAAAACAGTGTTTCTAAGAAACACGCATGTCCTCATCTTGATGATTTTTCTTATCACAACCAATAAAAATAAGAGCTGTGTTGTTCTCTTAATGACCCTCAGAAAAATCAATCTCAACTTTCTCAATATTGGCTTACGACACCAAGGATACCAAACAAAGAGAAAGGTTCAAGGAGAGAAAGATTAACTACCTGCCCAAAATATTTAGTACAGCAATTCCGAGCTCATGGTAAAGGCTCAAATTTCCCATGTTTTCCCACTAGATGAAAAGACGATCCTTGTTATTAGGAAACCATATTCAAGAAGTTAGTCCCACTAATACTCCATATAAATTATTGCTGTCTTGACACAGATGTTTGACAAGTTATTAGCAAAGCTGTGTTAGACTAGCACAAAGCCCCCATCAGATCTACATTAACCCCTCCAGCCACTGGACCATCATTTAGTAGGTATCTGCTTCCCTCTGCACCATGAGTGGTGGACAATACTTCAGACCACAAATGGGCAGAATGATCCAAAGTTTTGGCACCATAGGATGCTATCTGCCTTCTTGTGATGATTTCAGACACAACCCAATGACACTTTGCCATGGTAGGAGCTCAAGAAATGTTGGTCTCTCACCTCTTTTCTTCTACTTAGTGGGTCTTGCTAGTTACATCCTCAGGAAAACGTCCTGCTGAGCAAGGCATCTTCTGTCACCACTGTCACCTCTGGCATAACCAGATATTTGATGGTACCTAAAGATTTTTTTAAACCATATTTTGCCAAAAGCCCAACCTCTATAGCACAAGAATCTACTTTGAGTTTTCTATTGCCTGTTGAAAAGGACAGCTCAGTCTTTCTAAAAGGATTGTTCTCAAACCAGGGAGCATATGAGGCAACATGTCAACAAGGTGGCCTCGCAACTGGTGCTCCTTCCAGGGCCAGATGAAGGATGTGGTTGACTCAGATCCTCTCCGGTCCCCACTGCCCTTTGGGGTGGGGTCTATCCAGGGCACAGCTGACAATGAGAGGTCATCAGGGATTTATAATGTGTTTAAGAGCAAAGCCATGAATGGGGTCATTATGCACCATCCCCCATATTGTCAGAAGACAGATGCTCTGTTATCAGA
The DNA here is from genome assembly GCF_005190385.1 of Monodon monoceros. Classification (NCBI taxonomy): domain Eukaryota; kingdom Metazoa; phylum Chordata; class Mammalia; order Artiodactyla; family Monodontidae; genus Monodon; species Monodon monoceros. The sequence continues at coordinate 29,375,049 of NW_021703768.1, read as the reverse complement.
GGAATTTCCACTGACATTTCCAGGGACACATAAAATAATTGCCACTTGAATGTTTTTTTCAGGCTTTCAAAGGAGTGTAGGAGTGGCCTAAGGCTATATTGCACTCATGTCTTTAGTCAAGGTTTCATTGATAGTATATCTTGTATTATTAGTTTATATTCAAAGTGATGCCCTCATGTATTTTTCTAACGGAGAAAGGAGCCCTATTATGATCACCGTTCTTAATAGACTTTCATAAAACATATTCATTTATTCTTTCAATCATTTGCAAGCAGCTCTTGCCTGCCCACCATGTTGGATGCTATGCTAGGCACCAAGATGAAAAGGTGACCACTGTCTACCTTCCAGAAGCACACAGTCTAGTGGAGGAGAGAGCGGTAATACAGTCACGGGTAGAAGCGAGGGCACTTATTGAAGAAACAGGAAGAGAGTAAGGAGGAGATTCTATCGAGGAAATAACACACACAAACCTACAGTGATTCACATGTCCCTAATATTTTGGGCAACTGCAAGTAGTCTGATGGGCAGAACATACAGAGAAGAAATAGGAAGTGACAGCAAGTGTGGCTAAAAAAGTAGGCTGGGGTCAGATGGTAAAGAGTTTTGAGTACTGTGCTAAGTGGTTTGATCTGTGATTTGGGGGAGTCACTGTTAGTAGAAGACTTGAAGTCAGGTCTCTTGATTCAGAGACTTGGTTTTCTCTGCTAGATTACACTCATCCCTCCAAGAGCTAGGGACCACCACCCTGGATTTGACTAAACATCACCCAATGGAAATATATAAATTACCTGTTAGAAGCAATAGGTGAGTTCTCTTATTATTATCTCCATTTTACAGATGAGGAAACTAAAGCATAAAGAAGTTAAGTAATGTGTCCAATGTCACACAACTAGTTAGGTGATCCCAGGCAGTCTGACTGCAGAGTCTGTAGTTTTAACAACACTTTATCTTCCTTTGATCTAGCAAACTTTATGCATTTGTCTGTGTTCTACTGATGCTAGTTTTGATAGGTAAAGGCTGCCTTCCAGGACAGTTTTGATAACTGGTCAATTTTGAAACTGAAAGGATTAATGCAGGGGTCCTCAACCCCTGGTACCGGCCCGTGGCCTGTTAGGAACTGGGCCGCAGAGCAGGAGGTGAGTGGCGGGTGAGTGAGCGAAGCTTCATCTGCCGCTCCCCATCGCTCCCCATCGCTCGCGTTACTGCCTGAACCCTCCCCCATACCCCCATCCCATCCGTGGAAAAATTGTCTTCCATGGAACCGGTCCCTGGTGCCCAAAAGGTTGGGGACCGCTGGATTAATGCTCATGATAATAGGTCTCAGGGTCAAGGAATGAAGGATAATCCCTAGTCATGTCTCCAGATATCTTTTTCTTACCCTTTCATGGCTATATGAAACCAGATATCTGAAACTGGTTTCCTGTTAAGCACGGAGAAGTACTAGAAAGATCTCAAAGGAATATTAACAGATTTGATGAGACCTCTGAGATGTTACAAATACTGCAATTGCATTTACCACCCAAGACACTGAAAGGTAAAAGCTAAAAATCTAAGAGAGAATATTATGTGCTTAATAAATACTGGTTGCTTGGTTTTGTATAAATATTCATAGAGTGAATAAAAGAGACGTTGGAGTGTAAGCTGAAGTCAGAACCAGACAGACAGGTCCTGCAAGTGTTTCTCTTTATGCGTTGATATTAATAACATCCAAACAGGCCTTAGGGCTGTCTTCTTACTTTGCCCTTACCAGAAGAGTAGGATATCATTTTTCTTGGAAGCCCAGATGTTAAGTATACTCTTACAACATCACTCAAATTTTGTGATTTTTACAAATCACCTACTGTGTTTTGAGTATCCCCAGCTTTTCAAAACCTCACTAAGAATCAGGATTTGCTGGAAGTTCAACATCAAAGATTTATTGTGCGGGAGGAGGGAGCCTTTAAAGGCTACATCCAGAACAATGGGAATTGTTACAGCAGGACCTATCTAGCAATCGAAAGAAAAGCTTTCAAATTAACTAGGATTGTGCTAACCGCAGCTGCTAAGTGAAGTACTCATCTCCCTTTCCCCTGAAGTGTTTGAGCAGAGACTGAATAACTATCGGAGGTTGGTGCTAAGGCAGAGTAAGAGCCTGATGTCTGAGGCTGGACGAGAACGGTCTCAGAAGGTTTCTCTAGCTCGAAAGTATGAAATAATTTACAAGTACTGGCTTGCCCCAAGACCTTAGTATTCTGTTTTATCATGCTCACCCATCCCATATGGAAAAAGATATTCAGTCCACTTTTTGGAAGTAGTTGTCACCTTCATGTCCATCTTTATACCTCCAAAATTTTCATGTACTTTGAGTTAGATATAGATATATAGATTTATACGTCTGTGTGTGTATATGGCACATACCTTTAACAGTATTTCATTAATCCTCTGATCATATTTACAAGGTAGAACATGAAGAAGTATTTCTATGATTATATTATAGATGAAACACCGGGCCCAGCATCTTTCCATGTCCTTCTGTCTCCTATGCTTATTGGCAATGGCCCTCTGAATAGTCCTTTAGTTTACATGTGGACACTTTGTTTGGTTTTAATTATAATAAAAACTCCTTATGGGGAGGGGCCATGAGGCATTTGGATTACTTTCTATGGGGAGATTTTACCTTTTGTTTTGTTACCCTAGAATTTGTTGTTCACAGTCCAAAGGAGACACATGATTTACATTTGATGAAGCAGTTACAAGTCAAAGTGTCCCAATAGCAAGACAAATTTCAGACAATGTGATGCTACATGACAGAAGTAACAAGATAAACGTGAAAGGTGGACTTCGCTCCATATATCAGCTCTCGCCTGGGTCGGAGGATATATTTCTCAGAAGCATTTGCCAAACTGGATCCAGCACCTGTTGCCTTAGGGAGGCTGTATAAAGCAGAGGTAACTGCTAGGTGGAAAAGAGAGTTGGTTTGTTTTCTTTTTGCAGTGTTGAGAGGTAGTGATGATGGTTCGGCTAGGTCCTGCTGGAGAGCCTGAAAAAAAAGATGTGAAGTCTTCTACTTGGAGATGAGTTCAAATGAAGAGTCAACTTCTTTTTGCTTTGGCTTTACTTGTACAAGAAATCTCACTCAAAGATCAACTACATATGTTGGGGGTCATGGTTTTGCAAGAGAATGGGCCATGTTCTCCCAAGTCAATGGTTTCCCTAAGAACTGAGTGTCTTCTTAGAACCACCAGAGTTCCCAGGCATCTTGGTAGACACTAAATCAAGTGAGCTCACTCCCTAGTGCCTGTCTGTGTTCGAGGCAGCATGGGTCTTATCTCTTGCCGCAAAGATTCAGCTGTAGTACTCATTAGTCGTTCTCCAGCTATTAACTTAGGCAAGCACACATCAGTGCTAGCTGCCCTTCTCTTTCATTGCTGAGATGACCTCCCAGAATGAGCCTGTGCCAACTCTGCTGAAGATTCCACCCTTTTTTGGTCCAGGTAATTATCACTTCCTCTCTTTCATCTTACTCCCTTGCTCCAAAGCAATGCTTGCTATGCTTATGCCACTGTCCTTGTAGTTCCTCAAGATGGCACCAGCAGGGCTTCCCTGGTGGCGCAGTGGTTGAGAGTCCACCTGCTGATGCAGGGGACGCGGGTTCGAGCCCCGGTCCGGGAAGATCCCACACGCCGCGGAGCGGCTGGGCCCGTGAGCCATGGCCGCTGAGCCTGCGCGTCCGGAGCCTGTGCTCCGCAATGGGAGAGGCCACAGCAGTGAGAGGCCTGTGTACCGCAAAAAAAAAAAACGATGGCACCAGCAAGTGAGTGATTAAACTCATATCTTTGTTTTATGCAGCTTCCTTGAGTCACAAAAGAAGGATCCAAGTTTTCAGCTACTCTTGTGAGATAGAAGGTTCTTTGGCAACATACTTCATTATTCAAACATAGAGAAGTACAGAAAGTTTGCAGTAGTTGGATTTCTGTTCATTGCTGCACACTACCTTTCCTTTGCAGAGTATTTCAAGGGATTGTATTTTTCATTCCATTCTCATAGCGACTCCAGGAGGTATGTATATATATATTTTTTAATGTATTTATTTAATTTATTTATTTTTGGCTGCATTGGGTCTTCGTTGCCGCACGCGGGCTTTCTCTAGGTGTAGCGAGCGGGGGCTACTCTTCCTTGTGGTGCGCGGGCTTCTCATTGCGGTGGCTTCTCTTGTTGCAGAGCACGGGCTCTAGGCACACGGGATTCAGTAGTTGCAGCTCTCAGGCTCTGGAGCACAGGCTCAGTAGTTGTGGCGCACGGGCTTAGTTGCTCTGTGGCATGTGGGATCCCCCCAAACCAGGGATCGAACCCATGAACCCCGCATGGGCAGGCAGATTCTTAACCACTGCACCAACAGGGATGTCCTCCAGTAGGTATATATTAATAGCCTCATTTTTCAGAGATGAAGAGACTAAGTCACCACAGTGACATGGCATGTCCATGACCACATGGCTGAGAAGCAGCCAGGCCACGGCTCAGACTCTGGTCTTCCGACAGATGCCATGTCCTGTGCTGTCTTCTACTCCACGGCCGCCTTCCTAGTTTCAGGACGGGAATCAAAGTCTGGAACAAGGATAATAGTAAAATTAATAACTGATTTTTTTAGCATTTGCTATGTGCTAGATACTGTACTAATTACTTCATATACATTATTGCTTCTACTCTTTGTAATTTTTGAGGGCTGTCATTATTATCCCCATTTAAAGAAGAAACTGGGTTTCAGAGAGCATAAATGACTTGCTTGAAGATACAGATTGGTAGAGACTGAATCTATCTCCAGACCTAGGTATTGAGCCATGGTATTTGCTAGTACCATATAGGTGAAATCTGGGAGAAGAGGCAGGGTCTTATGAAGAATAAAAGATCTGAGTTTGAGTTCTAACTCTGCTTCTATTCATCAGTATGATCCTGGGAAAATCTGTTAACCCTTTGGACTCTTGGCTTCTTATTATAAAACGGGGCTGCTGCTGAAACCTCACTCCTTCTCAGATGGGACTCGAACCCAGCCAAAACTCAGATTGGGGCTTGAATCCATGACCCCTGACTAGGAGGGGTCTCGAGCCCACTGTCCTTTGATTAAAACTGCTCACCTGCTACTGAAGCTAGGGTTCTTTTGTCTCATCACAGAAAGAATTAAGCGTGAGGCAAAGCCGCAGGCAAAGAATGAGTTTATTAACACAGGACGTTTGTGAGAGATACAAGCGGGCTGGCAAAGGAGCACAGCAGCCCTGAGAATGAGGAGGGCTACATTTTTATAATCAAAGAAAAAGTGAGGAGGAGAGAAGACCACCTTCTTACTCATTCTTCAGCAGATCTCAAGGCTTACATCATTAGTCTCTCCTGTGGCCCTATATGGTTTAACCGGGACTGTCATGGTGCTATTTAAATCATATGTATATTAGCAAAAGTGTGGTAACATATACTAAAATATGGTAATTTATCTCAGGTTCCGATATAATGTCCCCTTTCACCTAATTTCTTTCCCCTTTCACCCATATATCTGTCTTGGCCACATGCAGAAATGCTACTCTTCAAGGACTGTTAACTCTCTGATTTCACGTAACAAGACTCAGGCCCCATATCTATTGTCTTGTGTTTTAATTATCAGGGTTTGTGGCTTGAGTGTGTCTGGCTCTTGGTTACGCCTGGTCTTCCTTCAAGGTAGTATAGATTGTTGCTAGGTTACTGGATTCTTCTTTTGAGTAGTCATTAGCTTACAACCTCCCAAACTCTGTTGAAATTCCCTTTCTGTCCTTAGTCCTCTACTGGGATTTCTAAAAACTGACTATTTAATTATCCTAATCTATCCCTATCAGTATTATTTGGCCTGATATCTCACACAGGAGGATCCATCAGGCCAGACATACCTAGGGGCTCTCTAAACTGAAGAGAATGGTACGAAGGTGAGGCATCATTCCTCATGTTAGAATTGGGACTACAGCCCTAATATCCTGACAGCTCACTGCAATGCCCAGAAAACCTGGGCTCTTCCCTCAGTCCCATATTCTCTCAACAGCTGCCAGATCAGTTTGTTTTTTTTTTAAAAAAAGAAGAAAAAGGTTTGTTCTTACAGAATGTGTCCATGAGAGTATCTCCCTTTCCTTATAGTATAGAAACTCATTGAGTGAAATTTACAAAGAGTATATTTTTGAGCACCCTCGCTTTGGCTGCTGGGCAAAGCAATTGTCTGTCAACAAACCAGGTGGATAGAATCACTGCCCTGAGGGTTTTTATATTCTGAGAATGACTAACAACCTCTTCTGCCCTAGAGTAAACAGAGGGGAGGCCCTGGTAGCTTGTGGCCAAGACAGAATTGATTTGTTCCTGTGTTCATCAGGGTCATTGACTCTCAGGAGAGCTGCCATTTACCGAGTGCCTCCAGTGGGACACATGCACTAAGTATATTATTTCTAAACCTCACCATAGCCACGTGAAGTATTCTTATTCCCGTTTTATAGAGGAGAAAACTGCAGGAATTGCCCAGAACCTCAGAGCTAGTCAGTTTTGCACTGGTCTTCTTCCTATGTCATCCATTCCATGTCACCTAAACAACTAGCCATCTTCCAAGTGCCACCCTTTCCTCATCCAGCCCTACCATTCCTTTCTTGCTCAGGGCTTGGAGGACCATGCTGGCCGGAAAGAGAGCTGCATTTTCTAAAACTCACACCCACGCTTTGGGCTATGACCAACCCCTACCCGTGCTTTTTTTTTTTTTTTTTTTGGACAGTTTATCAAAGCCTTTGCTTTTCTTATATTCATTCAGTCCTGGGTTTCTATTTAGTTATGATGATAGACATATTTTGGGAAATTTTGATGCCTTGGAGTACAAATTTGGAATTTTGGGGAGTAAGACAGCTGCAAAATGTAGTGGGAATTGAAATACACAAAATCTTAATTTTCAGTCTCATTTACGGGTTTACAATCACCTCATTTTAGAATATCAAGATAGGTTACATGCATTGCTCATGTAAATAACCAGATTTTATTTAGAAAACTATAAAGGTAAAATGTAAAGGGGAAGAACATATTTTAAATGAGTTGGATTATTTTCTATTTCCAATTTCTGAAAAAAAGTTTTTAGAAAACTTTTTTTTGTTTCCTGAAATTCCATCCCCTTTAGGGTAAACTTATAGCTATAAAAATGACACCTTGGAAACCTTTCTATTATAACCCTAATCACAGAAGATTAGTGGGAATTATTATTCTTCCTAGCCATTTGGTACAGCGAAATAGATCACAGCTCTTCCTTAAAGAGGAAATGACATTTTTCAACCGGGTATGTTGTCTATCTCACAATCATAACCACTTTCATATCTGGGATATCTTAAATTGAAAATGTCCACAAAGTGCTCAGCCTGGCTTAGGGGGAGAAAAGATAGAGGGTTTGCCTCGGATTTTGTCTCTTAGCTGATCTTTTTCTCCTGTAGAAATTTCTTTACACTGAAGAAAGAGCCCTGTTGGGCTTCCCTGGTGGCGCAGTGGTTGAGAGTCCGCCTGCCGTTGCAGGTGACACGGGTTCGTGCCCTGGTCTGGGAAGATCCCACATGCCGCGGAGCGGCTGGGCCCGTGAGCTGTGGCCGC